>NC_133759.1:104993159-105296189 GCF_036562045.2 Rhinolophus sinicus | reverse complement strand
GAAGAAGGCTGAACAAAGGTCTAAGAGAAGAGGTTAGACTTGGAGGCAACAGCCATCAAAGGAGGTAAGTGATCCAGAAAGAGCCAATGACACGAAACCAAGATCACTGCTAGCCTGTGCTGGGCTCTTGCACATATATATTTAAATTTAATTCTCACAATAACCCTGGCAGATGCTGATATCCCATTTTCCCAAGGAAAAGACTAAGGCTCAACCATAAGCAATTTGCTTAAAGTCACCAAGTCCATGATTAGCAGAGCTGGGATTCAAACCCAAGTCTGGGTCCACACTTCTGTGAAGCAATTTAGAACTCAATTATTGGTAAATTAAAGTCACAAGGTTTTATTTGATTTTCCAGAGATGCTGCCTCAGAGCAGGTGCGAATCTCTTGGAAGACAGGGACCAGTTCAAAACACATTAATTCATTCAACAGATATTTACTAGATACCTACTGTCAGTCTTCTAGATGGTGGGAAAATAAAAGTGGTTAATGTAGACATAGCCCCTGGTCTAGCAATGCCTTTGGCTTTGCTATTTAGGGTCACCTAAATAGAATGTTCTCTAATAATGATCCCATTCCCATACCACAAATCCAAGCTGAGGAGTGGTGGTGGGATAAAGGGAGAGCTGAAAAAGACCCTGGGTTCAGAGCTGACCACAAGCCAAATGACTCAGCAGTGAATGTCACCAAGAAAATGGGCTACTGGGAGGGTGGTGAGAACTCAGGCATGTGACAGACCAGGAAGTGAGCCGTCCATCCTCTTTGTCTCACATTAGTCAGCCCCTCACTGCATGATGGGTGATGAGATTAGCCGTGGCTACTCACTGTCAAGAGAATGTGAAAGAAAGGGTAAGAAGAATGGGAGCGGGGGAAGGGATGTTTACTGTACACCTAGTTTGTGCCTGGCTCATGCAAGGCCCTTGACCAGCATGTTCTTATCCAGTTCTCTCGGCTCACCTGCGAGTTAAGGATTGTTAACCCATTTTACAGATGAGGCTTAGAGAAGACAGTGATTTGGCTAAGGTTGCCCACCTATGAAGTGCCAGAGCAAGGATCTGAATCCAGGCCTAATTTATGTTCGTGCTGTTTTCCCCAATAATGCAGAGACAAACCAGACCATGTGGGTGGAAAATACTTCTTAGGGAGAAAGGTTAAAGAATTGGAATTGCTTAGTCTCGAACAGAGAGACCTAAAGGATGGATTCTTTATGGTTGTCAAAGGAAAGATGCTCTTTCCCTGTCCCCCCACTGAGCCATGAGTTTCTCCAGGGCAGGACTTGGGCCTCCTTGTTGCCCAGCCCGGCCCAACCCAAGTCCTTGGGGAACTGACCTGAACGAATGAGTCTGTGAATGAATCTGCATAGAGAAAAGGCCCACTGGCTGGCCTTAGGAACAAGATTAAAATGAAGTGGATGGTGAGGAAGCTGGGTGAGGGGCCCCCGGGGCTCTTCCACTTTTGTGGATATTTAGAAATTTCCACTTAGAAAAAAAAGTCAAAATGGGCTTAAATGAAAGCAAAAGCATAATGAACTGGATTTAAGAGTAAGACTGACCTGGATGCCAGAACAGGAGCAGCGCCCAGGCAAGGCGGCCCGGGCTTACCACCTGCTGGGACAGGATTCACACAGAGACCCCAGAGGGCCTCCTGCCTTTCACACTCTCCACTGTCAGGTGGAGAAGGTATTCGGAAGTCACCATGTCCAACCCATTCATTGTACAGATGAGAAAGCGGAAGCCCCAAGAAAAGGGGTGACCTGCCCAGTTCAAGGTATAATTAAAGTCAGAGTATTTACAACAAAAACAAGCCATTAAAAAGCTGGTGAAATCTTTGCTATCTCTCATGCGAGTGGTTCTCAATCAGGGGTGATTTTGCCCCCCCAGGGGACGGTCGACAATCTCTGGAGACGTTTTTGGTTGTCATACTAGGGATGCTGCTGGTACCCAGTGAGTAGAGGCCGGGGATGCTGATAAACATCCTACAATGCACGGGACAGTCCCCACAACAAAGGATTATGGGCCCAAAGTGTCCTTCGTGCTAAAGCAGAGAACTCCCGTTGTACGCAGACCAAAACGTCACATGCAGGAAGCTCCTTTTGCCATCGAGCCTGTGCCCTCTCCGAGAGGCCTCTGGTTCCCTCTGTTCCTGCTGGGTGAAGGCCTGACCCTGCCTTGATCGCCCCTCTGGAGACCAGGAATCTGTAAAAGTAAGCGGTCTTTCCCTCTCCCTCTTTGCTCTGTGCCTGAGAAGGCCAGAGCCTACTGGGCAAAGGACCCGGACCCCACAGGGAGAAAAATAACGTCTGTCCGGATTTGTTACTTTCTCTAGCGGTACAGTAAGTACACGTGTCACTAGTTTAATCAAAAAGGTGCTGAATCTGTGCCTCTCAGTTCATCATTCCTTAGGATAAAATGTACATGGACACTAGTAGTCAATGAGAATATAGGATTTACTTAACAGAAATTCACTTTACGGGCCACGGCTAGCCGACAGGGCGAGGAATGGCTGTATAGCCTCACCTAAAATAAACAGGCGTAAGTCTTCTCCCATTCCCAAGCAAGGAAAACTGCCGCTGGAAATGTCTGACTAATGGACTTCCTCTGTAATTTCTTTTCATAACAGAATGCCTCAGCTTTGCTATTTTAACGTTTGCTGCTTGGGACCTCACTTCTGCCCTAGAATCTCAGATCATTCTGTGGTTCGCCATACGTGGGCGGGTACTAGGCAGGCGCTTGTGATGTCACTGTTTCCAAGGCTTAATGAAATTAGACGCCATTTAGGAGCAAGTCATTGGAAGTGGTGGGTCATTTGTCCCAAAAATAGCCAGCAAGGGTTTTAGTTGGCTCTTGGGCCTGGTCAGCCCTGCCCACCAGCCTGTCAGAGCCCTCAACGCCGAGTGTCAGGGAGTTAGGTGAACAGTGTGCTTGTTTGCTCACTTGCTCATTTCCTTTACCTTGAGAACCACCGGGGTGTGTGTGTGTACGTGTGTACATACATGTGTGCGCGTGTACGTGTGTGTGTGCGCGTGTTGGAGAACAGAGAGGTAAATGAACGCACGAGAGCTGAGCCTGCAGGCACCAGTTCTAATGCAGCCTAGAATCATTCTCACCGCACCCCCATCCTGTCCTTGACATTCAAACTGCTAACATGAGCTCACATCACTCTTCCCTCGAGTGTCAAAAGGAAGGAAAAGAAACGTCTGTCTGTCTCCCTCTCCAGCCCAGATGGAGGAGCTCTGAGGGAGGAATAATAAGAGTAGCAGGCACAGCCTCACGACCGGCCCCACAGTGAGGGCTTTCGCGTGTGGTCGACACCCTCGTTCTTGCCACTGCACTAGCCCAAGAGGTAGGGTCAGGACTCAAACTCCCGAATTTGGCTCCCGGCATCTGTGTCTAACCCCTGTGCCACAGGCCTGCCTGGGACAGGGAGACGACCTCCTGTACTGACAGGAGGTTTGGGTGATGAACCTCTGCATGCAACACTAATACACACAACTGTGTCTCGCTCCAGCCCATCCCCTGTGGCTCTCTCCTCAAATCTCGGTGCCCATGTGCAGGCCTCTATCTACAGGCTAGCCTCTGAGCTCCAAACACCTCCACCTGTGACCTCTCTCCCATGTCAGAATACTCTCTCAGACCACAAAATCCTGCCCTCTTTCCTCCCCTCCTTCCCACAAAAGCCACCAAGTCTGGCCAAAGAGGAAGAGGAATAAATCCGACCACTGAAATTCCAGAAGGCCCCTCCCAAGGTAGCCTCTTGCACCTCCCAGGGCTCTGCATACATATATATTCCTGGCCAAGCCCCGACATTGCTGCAGGGTCTTCCACTCCTGCTGGGCTGGTACCGGTCAAGTTTTGTCCCTAAATCTCCTGTGGTTCATGCAGGGCTTGGCCTGTTAATGGTATTCAGTAAATTCCAGGTGAAAAACATAAAATGACGTGTGCACAGGGCTATTCATCGCAAACGACTTGGAGGCCATCCAAACGTCCATCCACAGGGACCGGTGCATAAATTACAGACCATCCATGAAGTGGAGGGTGATACAGCTGTAAAGGAGAGTGAGGAAGGTCTCCGTACAGAAAGAGAAAAAAACCGAGCTTTGAACACTGTGTTCTGTTCAATTTTACGTGTGTGTTTGTGTGGGGGGATGGGGGGGGTAAATGAAAATAAATTTACATCCTTGCTGGTATCTTTAGAAAGAAACAATAGAAGGTGTAACCAAAACCTAACACAATGGTTACTCCTATTATTCTTAGGAAATGCATAAAAACTATTAAATATTTAGCGATAAATTTGACAGAAGAAGTTTAAGACCCAGATACGGAAAACTCTAAAACATTGATGGAGAAAATTAAAGAAGACTTAAATAAACAGAGAAATAGACTGTGTTAATGGGTCAGAAGACTCAATACTATTAAGACGGCATTTCTTTCCAAACTGATCTGCAGATTCAACTCAATCCCAAACAAAATCCCAGCAAACGTTTTTGTAGAAATTGACAAGCTGGTTCCAAGATTCATATGGAATCACAGAGGACTCAGAATAGCCAAAACAGCTCTGAAAAAGAACAAAGTTGGATCTGACTTCAGGACTTACTATAAATCTTCTAGAAGAAAACGAGAAAATCTTCGTGATCTTTGGTTAGGCAAAATTTTTTATTTTTTAATTTTTTAATATTTTTTAGATAAGACACTAAAAGCAGGATCCATAAAAGAAAAAACTGGTAAATAAGCCTTCATCAAGATGAAAAACTTCTGCTCTTCGAAAGGCACCATTAAAAGAATGAAAAGACAAGCAACAGATGGGGAAAAATATATGTGACCCACACGTCTGATAAAGGATTTATAGGTGATATTAAGAACTCTCAAAAGTCGGCAGTAAGAAAACAAAATGACCCATTAAAAACTAGGCAACAGGTTTGAGCATTTCACCAAAGATTTACTGATGGTGAATAACCACATGAAACTATGCTAATGTCAAAGTCACTGGGGACATGTGAATTAAAACCACAATGAGACACTGCTCCATACCTATTAGAATGGCTAAAATTATAAATACTGAACATAGCAAGTGTTTGGTGAGAATGTGGAGCAACTGGAACTCTCAGACGTTGCTGGTGGGAAAGAAAAGTCGTACAACCATTACAGAGGAAAGTTTGGTAGTTTCCTTAAAAGCTAGACATATACCTACATGATCCAGCCTTTCCACCCCTACACATTTACCCAAGAGAAATGAGAGCATATTCCCATAGACACACACATATATGAATATTCATGGCAGCTTAATTTGTAATAGCCACAAACTGGAAATAACCCAAATGTCCGTCAATAGGCAAATGGGTAGACAAGTTACGGCATATCCACACAATGGACTATTACTCAGCAATAAAAAGCAGGGGAGTATCGATTTGAGCAACAGTATGGATGATTCTCAAAATAATTATGCTGAATGAAAAATAAACCAGGGCACACATGGTATGATTCCATCTATATAAAATTGTAGAAAGTGTAAAGTGATCTAGAATGACAGCAGATCACCAGCTGCCTGGGGAGGGAGGAAGGGACATCACGAGAAAACTCTGGGAGGTGATCATTCTCCACTGTGATGATCGTTTCATGGGTGTACACATGTCAAATTTCTCAAATTGTACACCTTAAGTATATAAAGTTTCTTGTATATCAAATACATCTCAATAAAGCTGTTAGAAAAAAAATTTTTAATGATACTCATGACTGAAACACATCATATACATTAAACAATCTATGAGTTCATAATGATACTTCCAAGAACAAAAAAGCCTCATTGGACACCTTAGGAGATGCTAGGCCACCAACTCATTATTCTGAAATTGATAAAGGAAAAGCACTTATTTTGACTCATTGTATATATAAAATGTGTTTCTAGGCAGCCAATTAGTTGGTGAGGACTAAGTTCTATTTTGTAGAATAATTTCAAAGAATAAAGCGGAAGGACGAACAAAATTGTAAAAACCATCACTGTGCATCCTCTGATGAAATACTGAATCTAGGCAAATATTACCAATGATGGGAAATTTCGCGAATAGATGGATCAGGTAGCTGCCACCGGCACCCAATGATCAATCTTAGCGTCTCACAGAGAAGACACCCAGTTATTCTGTACCATTCAATGTGATGTTATAGGAAGCACACAGCATACTTCTCAATGATTGACCTAGAAATAAAAACCTCACATCTCACCTTCCGTTTCAGCCTTATCCCACAGCAGTGTGATGCCAGCCCTCCTTACCCACTCTCTCTTCCTGCTCTAGCTAAAATCACCCGTGAGTCTCCAAGGGCCAGATACCATTGGCTCTCCTCAGTACTGCCCCCGCACTGAGCCTACTGACTGTCCCTTCTTGGATCTGTCTCTTCGTTTGGCTGCCTCAAGCAGCCTCAGTCTTCAGGATCCTCTTGTCTGCTCCCGTTCTTCCGCCTGACCCTGATATCCAGGTACACCCCAAAGGATCTGGGTTCAGGCCCTTTCTCTTTTAACTCCCACAGTCAACTCTTCTATGCCCTAATTTATTGTGCCAAGTTCCAGAGAGCCAGGAGAAAGTCACCGAGATAGATGTGGACCCTGTCCTCTGGAGCCCACACAGTGACACCAACGGCGCTTCCTCATTCCCAGAGGCATCCTGCCTGCCAATCATACTGCACACGCCCAGATTAAAACTCAACAGCTTCCCACACAAAACCTGTTCTTAGGATCCCAAAACAACAGAGGTAGGAGGAAGCCCAGGGGGTGTGGCATCCACACTTGCTCATCTGCAGAGAGTTAAAGTGAAGCACAGACAGGGCAGCAGCATTTTGTGTTAGTGAAAGACAAGGCCTCCAGATTCTTTCCAAGTCATCGTCTGTGTCCTCCTGGGCTTTCCAAGTGCCTGAGAAGTGGTGAGACGCACTGTGCTGGCCGCTGGGGCAATGATGATGAGCAAGAAAGTAAAATGAGCCGATCAGGAAGGTGACCAGAAGATTCTCAGAGAGTGTTTCAGATGGTCAATTGGCAAAAAGATGGAGGCCTCCCTGGGCCAGACCACACCCTTTACCTGTTAGAATTCAGGATTTTTCATAACAATGGCAGATACTAGTATCCAGCTCTGTAGCAACAAGAAGAAGAGATAAGTAACAAACAGCTCCTGCTTTGCAGAACACTTAACAATGACACAGGTCCCTTACGCCCTCAACAGTGGGCAGACTCAGCCAAGACTAGCTTCCTGCCACAGGCCCTGCAGGGAGGGAGGGGGCACTGGTCTTCCAGCTCTACATTCTAATGCCATCTGTTCCTTGCTCCCACTTCAGGCCCTTGGCCTTTGCTGTCCTATCTGGAATGTCCTTCCCTGAGACAGCTGCATGGCTTGTTCCCTCACTTCATGAAGTCTATATTCCAATGTCACCTCCTCAGAAAGGCCAGTCCTGGCCACCAACTAAAACACGCTTTTGATCTTTGATCTCCTTCCTCTGCTTTTTCTTCACGGCTTTTAAGATCACTACCTGATATTATGCTGTGTTTTATGTATTTGTTCACAGCCCCAATCCACTATTAAAAGATATGCTACAAGAGAGCAGGGACCTCACCTACCTTTGAATTCCTCTCTATTCCCAGGGCCTAGAGAAGCAACAGGCACACAGCGGGTCTGCAGAAACACTTGTGGAATGGATGAAGGAGGCAGCGGTTCTCAAAGTGTGGTCCATGGGCCTCAGAGTCTCCTGGGATGATGGTTAAATTTTCAGATTCCAGGCCCCCCCATAGAATGAACTAAACCAGAATGGGGGCGGGAGGGCAGGAACTGGCACTGTGAAAAAGCGCAGTTCAGGAGATGCCAGTGTTAGAACGGGTAAGGCGTAAGTCACGTGTTTGTTTCCAACTCCTAATTTATTTCTCCTAATTTTCACTTTGTACCTACCCCACAGGTCACCAGAGGGGTGGGAAAGGGACTTGGTATTTCCTGGGCTCCTGCTCCACAAGACAAGCACTACTTACAGAGTTGACCTACGCTACCCACCGAACCCTCCCCAACACTTATACCATTCACAAATGTGGAAATGGAGCCACTTGTCTGAGCTCACACTGCCACCAAGAAGCAGAATCAGGATTGGACTGACCCTCTGCGGTCCCTCTGCGGCCTCCCCAAAGTTCCACACTGGCCTTTGGGGGCCTTGGCTGCCCGTGCTCACCCGTCCTCCTGTGCCCACATAGAACCTGGCAAGACAGCAGTCTATGGGTACTTGTCAGCGAGGAGAGGAGGACGGGTCCCATACTGAGGTGTGGTGCGACCCAGAGGCCCTGGCAGAGCACAGCTGGACAGGGGTCTCATCCCCATGTGCGTCCCCCACCAGCAACAGCCCGATGAGCTCCTGCTCTCACGGAAAGAGGAAAGGCCTGGTGTCAGACAGAGCCTGAGCCTGGCTGGGAGTCAGGCTTTCTGCTGTCAAGGCCACAGGGAGCGCAGGCTGAGGGACAGCTAGGGCCTCAAAGTATTTCTAAATCACTGGAAACGGGCCGTGGCCGCCGGCCTCGGCCCAGGACACAACATCCCGAGGGCAGAAGCTATAAATGGAAATGTATTCTTAGAGGGGCTGAACTTGAGGGGGGTGTGTTTCAGAAGTGACCCATCATCGGATAAAAATACAGGCGGCATTTAAATGCTGAGCAGCAGGAGCTATTCCGGGGATTGGATTCTCATGGCTGTGGCTCCCCGCCAGGGCACGGCCTTCAACAGATTTAAAAGGAAGGAGCTATTGGTGCCTGTGTTTTCAAGCATAAGAGGAGAATACTGGGGGTACAGACAGCTATGCCAAGATACCTGGGGGAGGTGCCCCTTTCGGGGAGGGGATCCCAAAGGGCCTTGACCTCCTCCTTCCCAGGGGGTTCAAGTTTACTGTGTGCCATGAGACCACCTTTTGGACAACATTCTCCGCTACCTTGAACAGTCAAGGCTGAGCTCTGGCCAGGCCTGGGCGGTGAAAGCCTAGGACAGGATTAAGATTTCAAGAGGTTTGCAGGGTGAGGAAAGAATCACAGAGAAAAAAGCTGGAGAGGGACCAGGTGTCATAGGAAGGGGAAGGAGAGGATTTATTAGGCCAGCCTCTTATCTCATGTCATCTCATTGACTCTTCAAAATGGTCTAAGATAAAAAAACGGGGTTCGTCCCCATTTTTACACCAAAAGAAACTAAAGCTCAGAAGAGACTGTGTAGAGACGGTGACTCTCGGGCTAAGATCCTGAGTCTAGAAAGACAAGCAGAAATGAGGCTGGGGGACAGACTGGAAGGATGTCTCAGGTAGAGTGACAGCTCCTGCTAGGGAGCAGTCCAGGTATGTGGCAAAGCTGTGGTTTGCGCCCTCAGTAACTTCTGAGCAGGGAGTTACCACGCTGTGCTGGGTCCAGCTGTGTGCTTTCAAAAGCTAGGTGTCACCCACAAATTAGAAGGTGAGATTTCTCAGACAAGCTCATGCAAAAAGGCACAGGGCAAGGGATCAAAGTGTTCTCCTTGGCCTGGGTGAGAGGCTAGCTGGTGACCGTTTGCACTTGGTACGTCTCAGTACTTTTCCGTTGATCTATAACAAACACGTTGTAAATGAGAGAAACAAAGACAGGGTCTTTAGGCCTGTTCTGGGCTAGCTAGCCCCTGTCTGTGTATTATCCGCCCACCCACCCCTCGCCCCACCCAACTGCCCCGCCCAAGTTTTGTTCCAGAAGGGTCCATCCTGTGCCTTTGCATTCACTGTGCCCTAGGTCTGCATCACCCCTTCTCTCTCATTCACCAGCTCATCCATTTTTTCTGTCATAATTGAGTGCCCACTGTGGACCAAGCTAGGAATACAACAGTGGTCAGGTACGAAACTCCTTGCCTTCACCCAGTTTACACCCTAGTGAGGCAGACAAACAGTAAGTGAACTATCATGTCATCGCTGATAAGTGCTATGAAGAAAACTGAAACAGGCTAAGGAGAGAGAGTGTAATGTGGGTGCTGTTTTAGATGGGGTGTGAGGGGACTCAGAGGAGGCTCACGTGACAAGGTGACATGCAAACAGAGATCTGAGTTATGTGAGCTAGGCAGCCATATGGATATGCAGGGAAGAGCATCCCAGGCAGAAAGGACAGCGAGTGCAAAGGGGCTGAGGCAGGGAGCACATAGGCAGGTTCCCGGAACAGCAAGGAGGCTGATACAGTTGGAGTGGGAGGTGACGTCAGAAGCCCCAGGTAATTCCTTAAAACTCAGCTCATTCATCCTTTTCTCTGAGAAGCCACCTCCATCAGTCTCAGGCCTGTTGAGAAATCCTCTTCTGGGCTGCCACAGCCCCTGAACTTCTATCTGTCATCAGCTGGCACATGGTGTGTATCATTAACATGTGTGGACCACACTCATGAGTGAATAGCCCAGCCCACTCTGTCTCATTAATACCGTGTTTCCCCGAAAATAAGACCTAGCCAGACCATGAGCTCTAAAGCGTCTTTTGGAGGAAAAATTAACATAAGACCCGGTCTTATTTTAGTATACTATAAGACCGGGCCTTATATAATATGAAATATGATATGATATGATATGATATGATATGATATGATATGATATGATATGATACAATATAATATAATATAACTGGGTCTTATATTAATTTTTGCTCCAAAAGATGCATTACAGCTGATGGTCCAGGTAGGTCTTATTTTCGGGGAAACAGGGTATTATTGGTGTCTTCCCCATGAAGCTGTGAACTTCACAAGAGCAGAAACTGGCCTTATACATCTTGGGGACCGAGGCTCTGGTACTGCAATCTTAAGTAGAGAGCCTCATCTTTAAGCAACAAGAGGCACACTGAGCCACAGAAGACTGGGGGTCTTTCCCAGGCGGAGCTCACCTGAGATGTGCAGGTGAGTTTCCTCAGGGAGTCACTTGGCCTCCTAACCACTCACCAGCAATGAGACTTCACAGATGAGAGGCAGGGAGGTAGTAAGACAGGGAGGGGATGGGACCGCCGCCCCAACCACCTATGTCCAACATCTGCCTCAACCTGTGTTTTCCTTAATAGTTCATGGCTTATCTGAGCCCTTGCTTCAAGGAAAGCCTATGTGGGGAAATGAAATAAAACAAATTCACCAGGGAGTAATTATTCATAGATAGGAAATACCTTTCCCTCTGAATAAGGTTCTAGGAAACACTGAGCATCCCAAATGAATTAATGGGCCCAGGCATTGATCACCTAGCTGCTCATGTCACCCAATGAGACAACTAGGCATTCCGTGTCTCTGAAAGAAGACGACTCTCCCGAGTAGAAAAATGCGAGGCGAGGCAAGTGCTGGAAAGGAGAGCAGTGGGCTAGGTGAGGCCTGGGGTAAATTGGAGGGTCCAGAGCCCATCTAACGGGGGTAGAAGGCCCCCCAGCTTGGCCCGTGGCTAGAGCAAGGAGCCCCAGGGTGGTCAGATCAGGAAAAACCAGAAATGTGGGGTCTAAGGCGAAATCACCCATTTAAAAATGATGGTAACCAGTTTTTCTTCAAATAAAACAATATGCAAATCAAGGAAAACACTTCTGTGGCTCAGATTTGGCCTGGGGACTTAGCAGCCCAGCTGCTAAGGGTGACAGTGGACTTGGTGGACGAGTGCTGACATGGATTAGCAATGTCTGCCGAGACCTAATAAATCCTCTCCTCCCCACCCTATGGGGATGTGTACACAAGCGACATGCTTCCTGGGTATCCTCAAGGCTGATTTAGTCCAGGCCCATTTTTAAGGCAGAAAAACTGAAGTCCAGGAAGCGACACCAAATTTCCTAATGTCAAAAGTGAGAAATACCTGTGAGTCCTACCTGGGACTCTTCCCAGACCCCCAGGTGCCCCTAAATCTTTAGGCTTTTGGAGCTGTTATCTGATTTTTATAGCGATTCATTTTGTCCATAGCTTCTGAGGGACAGAACCTTTTCTAAACAGCGAGGGGGGTCTGAGCCCTGACGAAGCCGACTGAGGATACTACCACAGGGTGTGCACACAACACACACACACACACACACACACACACTGTCCCAGCAGAGGGCCTTGAGCTGGCCGAGGGGCCTGGCAGCAGAGGGAGCCTGGGCCCACGCGAGGGCCGTGGCCTGCCCTGAGCTCAGCCCTCCGCCCTCCCACTTGGTGTGAGTCACGGCTGGCTCTCGACTCCAGTGTGCCGGCTGCAGAGTCTTCAGTTTTTCTTGGCTCCTGAGCAAAATGTACTTTTCCAAAGGACATTGATTCAACTGAGCCTGAATTTTGCAACGCCCTGGCAGCGGCGAGGCCAGCCTGAGCACACACTGTCCCGGGGAATGGGGACCAAAGAATGTGGTTACCGCCTCCCTCACCTCCTCCTTCCTCACCCCCAAGTGGGAGGATCAATCCACCCCTGGCAGAGCGCCAGGGTGTGCCTGCCCTCCCTCGGCCTCTTCTGGTCACCTTGCTCCAACCACTGCTTCCCTCTGACGCCCCACACACTGCACACTCCTGGACTGGATTTCAAGCCACACCTGAGAGCAGGCCTGGAAGAACTCCTGGAAAAGACGAGCCCACAGATAATCCAGCCAGGGAAGCCCCGTCATAAGCAGGGCCACGCCCCCATCGCGTCATTGCTGGGGTCGTGCGAAGAGTACATGCCAGGGGGTCAGGCTGGTGACAGCTCCATTGCCAAGTACACTGCATACCTCTTTGCTTTTTATAAAAAATAGACTATTGTTTAGAACAGTTTTAGCAAAATTAAGTGGAAGGTGCAGAGATTTTCCACACATGCCCAGTCTCTCCCACTATCAACAATTCCCACCAGTGTGGGGCATTGTTACAGGGGCTGAACCTAGATTGACATGTCATTGTCACCTGGAGTCCATAGTTTACATGAGGATTCACTGTTGCGGTGGCACTTTCTATGGGTTTGGACAAATGTATGATGACATACATCCATCATTACAGTGTGTACAAAGTGGTTTCACTTGTCCTAAAAATCCTGAGCTCTGCCCATTCATCCCTCTCCCCACCCCAGGGAACCCCTGATCGCGTCTCCATAGTTTTCCCTTTTCCACAATGTCATATAACTGGAATCCTACAGTATGTAGCCTTTACAGATTGGCTTCTTTCACTCAGCAATATGCATGTCTTTTCAGGGCATGGTAGCTCATTGTTTTTCTAGCACTGAATAATCTTCCAGTGTCTAGATGGACCACAGTGTACCCTGTTTCCCCAAAAATGAGACCTAGCCGGACAGTCAGCTATAATGCGTCTTTTGGAGCAAAAATTAATATAAGACCTGGTATTTATATATTAATTATATATTATATATTATATGATATGATATATTATACCAGGTCTTATAGTGAAAGAAGACCGCGTCTTATATTAATTTTTGCTCCAAGAGATGCATTAGAGCTGATTGTCTGGCTAGGTCTTCTTTTTGGGGAAACATGGTACCTGGTTTCCAATCCCCAAGGTGTACATGTGCAGGGCTCTCCCCCTCATGCATTTGCTGCCTGCCTCTGGAACCTCCAGTGTTTTTCACTTGTAAGATGGGGATAAAAAGACCAACTACCTCAGGAAGGAAGGACTGTAATGGGAGCACATGGAAGGCAATGATTACAGTGCACAGCACGGAGCACGCACGTACGTGGCAGGTGCTGGCTGCAATTATCATCTATCACCAGTACCGTGGCTGCCACAATTCATGGGCTTATTTTTGCCTTCTCTCTACAAAGCAGCATGGGGTGAAGTACAGACAACACAGGCTGGGGTTTAAATCCTGACTGTGACTGTGCCTATGTCTAGCAACTGGCTAGACCTCTCTGAGCCTCAGTTTACTCACCTGTAAAATGGGTGGGGGGGGGAGATTACACCTCTCTTAACGTGATTTTGAGAAACAAATGTGATCACTCACTAAAATGCAGAGAGAGCCCTGGGCACTCAGTAGGCACTCACAGAAGCTTAGTTCCAGGCTGTGAGGAAAACGTGCTTGGATTTCCTGTGAACCGCCCTGCTGAGTACAGAATGCAGAGGTCAACAGTGGGGGTATGTGAGGGTGGGGATGAGAGCCCGCTGGTTACTACCAGCCAGGAAGGGTGGCTTCAATGCAGAGTGAGAGTGGGGAGAGGCGAGTGCTGTCCTGCCCAGCCAGGACACAGCCAGGACCGACCAGGGGCAGTGACACCTCTGCAGCTGGCCAAGGCCTGGCTGGCTGTCTTCTTGGTGTCACATGACAGCAAAGGGCTGAAAGGCGGAGACCGTGGCCAGGGCCAGTCAGCATTGTTCCTGCAGCTGGCTGGCCTCCGCGGGGAGACCCGCGGACACGGGAAAGTTAAGGGGCAGCATCAGTTGGGTCGGTCAGCTCGTGTGTGCCCACCTGTGAATCCCATGGGCCTAAACGATGACTCCCACGCTCTCCCACAGGAGGACCCCGGTCTTTGGGACCCGCCTACCTGGGAGGCCCACCTGTGCCCAGAAAGGTCTGTGCTGTGTTACAGCCTGACCGTGCAGTCCCAGTGACCCCGGGAGGGAGGGGTTGTCATAGTCTCTACCTTCCAGAAGAGGAAGATATGGTCCCCAGAGGTGGCACTGCTAAGGAGCATGGAAGCTGAGACTCATAAAGCCTTGGCTTCTGGATTCACCAAAGCCTCAGATTTGCAGATGGCACTTGGAGGCCTCCTCACGGTGGCTTCCCACAGCTCTGCATCTGCACTGTTGCCCATTCACTCAGCATCAATTCCGCACATATCACTAGTATCTACTCTGCTCTGGGTGCTGGATTAGGCCCTCGAGATACAATGTGAGCTAGCTTTTCTGGGTGTGAGACCCAGCTCCACCACTCGCCAGCTGTGGCCTTGGGGAACATACTTCACTGCCCTGTGCCTCAGTGTCCCAGTCTGTCAAACAGTGCCCACCTCTTTGAGTTGCTCTGAGGGGGTCCAGGTATGGATACATAGAGTGTTTATTGAGGCACAATGCCTGGCCCCGTGAGTGGGCGCTCACCGCCTTACCTGTTACTACGAGTACCTGAGGGTGTGAGGTACAGAGGACCACACTAAGCATGTTTGTTCCAAAGGAGAACCTCGTTCTCCCCCACAAGTCCTTCTGAGGGTGGGCTCAGCAGAGGTGGCACCCGGGAACCCAGGAAATCAGGTCAGAATGAGGGGTATGTTGAGTTCCCATAGCTCAGATATGAAGACAGAGGCCCCAAGGACCCCCCAGTTATAGCTGCTTCACACAGTCTGGCAGCACCTCCTCCAAACACCCCCCAGGCCCCAGGCCTCAATCCCCACTCTACTCTCTTCCTGCCCCTCCCCGACTGGCCTTTCCTCCTGGACTCCGATCCAACTCTCTTGACCTCAGCAGCACAGAGCTGAGGTTCTGAATTCCAGAAAGTCTTGGAACATTAAAACAAAGTTTATTTAAATCTGGGCTGAACAATGCAAAAAAAAAAAAAAAAAAAAAAGTGATATGCACGCGTGCGCACACGCTCACTCACTCAAATTAAGGATCTAATAAGAATTCATACATAGGTAGTAAAAACTCACCAACAGGCACAGGAAAAATCAACATCACATTTAGGAGAGTAGTTATCCGGGGATCGGGGTGGGGACGCACCACAGATGGATACGTGAAAGCAGAAGAGCAATGATGGGGGCTTAAGGTTTGGTTCTTAAAATGGTGGAGGGGTACAGATGATTTCTATGCTATTTGATGTGCCTGTAATATTCTATGAAAAAGCTTTTTAAAGAGCTTAAAAGAACCTCCTCCAAATCAGACACCACGAAACTAAAAATGAATGCATTACTGATACACGTAACAACGTGGGTGAAACCCACAGATGTTACACTGAATGAAAGAAGACGGACACACACTGACGCGTACTATAGGATTCCATTTAAGTGACATGGAAGGATAGGCAAAACTAATCAACGGTGAAGAAAGTCAGGAGAAGGGTTCCCTCTTGGTGGGAGTCCTGACTGGGATGGGTCCTGTGGGAGCTTTCCAGGGTGCTGGAAATCTGTGTCTTACCTGGGGGCGGCCACGCGGGTATGTATGTAAAAAGCTGTCCAGCTGCACACTTAAGATGAGAACACTTTATGATCAGCTATACTGCAATTTAAAAATAATTTTAAGAAGAAAAAAACCACTCAAATCATCGGCCAGGTTTGGGAACCCCTTGCATGGGCATAGCATAATATAAGAGACTGTTTATGAATTTCTTTCTATGCCAACTTGATGTTTGGTTCTGTCATTCGTATATCTACCAAGACATCCTCTGGGGAGAATCCTGAGCAAGGCTCAATGGCAGAGCCACAGGGGAAGTATTCCAAGGCCCAAAGGCCATGGGCAACCAGGTGGGGGTCCTGCTTCTGCCCTTTCTGCTGTATGAGCTGGGTTGTGACACCCCCTCTGAGACTCAGTGGTCTGATGTGCCAACGAGGTCAGGATTAAACAAGACAGTGTTCATCAGTGCCTGGCACCTACTAAGTGCTCGAACAAATGGGATCTGTTATTAGGGTTCATGCTTTAACCCTCTAGAGCAATGTTTTACCAACTGTAGGTTACGACCAGTTTGTGGGGCTGAGAATTCAATTTAGGGGGTTGCAAACCAGCATGAAAAAAAATGAGACAATAGAATAGAAAATATGTTTACATTGACTATAATAAAGTTAACACTATTGCGTTTTTATACATTGAACACTGGGTTGTGATACACAATGCACTTCTTACAAAGGGTAGATGTCAAGAGCAATTAAAAGTCCTGATCTGTAGAACCCTACGCAACTCTGTGACAAAGCAGGTACCAGCTCAATGTGACAAAGCCCAGTTCTTGGAATTAACTAGGAACAATAGGCACGATGAGAATAATTCTAATTATTTCCAAGAAAATCAGATGTTTGTTTTGTTTTTTTTTTTTAAAGGCCCATAGTGCTCTGAAGGTGGGGAAGATGAGGGACAGTTGCCTAGAGGAAGTGGCTTCAGACCTGGACATATACAAAGACAGGTTTGAATTCCTGGGGCTAAAAGAAAGAATTGGGCCAGGCGGCAGGGGGACTCAGGGCCTCCCAGGATGACAATGTGGCCAGCTGGGCCCAGGGTCCTATATTTCCTGTCCCTCAGGAAGGGCCAGGTGGCTCTGGGGGGGCTTTGCAGTGATCCTGCAAAAGGTGGTCTTAGGTGGAACCCGGAAAGGTTGGCAAATACCACGGATCACCCAGTGAGGGAGTTACTCCCGTCCCACTGCTCCTGAACAAGCGGAGGAGAAAGTCTCACTTGGTACTAGTAGGTCTTTTATCACCTCATTTAAATCAACTATAAAGGTTATAACAGTATGCGCAGAGGTAGATATGGTGAAAAGTGTGAAAGTGGCCCAGGAGTGGTTGAAATTTGGCAAACTCTGCTAAGGGCTTCCCTGGTCTGTGGCTGCCTTGGTTTTTCACAACCTGACATCAATGGGCCTCACAAAAGAACACACCTCCTGCTGAGCAAGTGGTGGCAGAGCTCCGGAGGGGAGGGCCAGATCTCCTTAAGGAAGAGCAAAGCCAAGGCCAGCCAGCCAACCAGCCGCTAAAAATTCTTCCGGAAAACAGAATTTTACAACTGACAGGTACGTGCTCCTATCACCATCCCCAGGCTTTCTACAAACACATGCTCCTTTGTGTGGTCTTGATGCCACAAGTCCCCACTCACATTTTTCTCTTCTGTACTTCTTCATCTTTCCTCTGAATCTCACGCCATCCTTCTCAACTTTTTATTTCAAGATCATTTGAATCTTCCAGGAGAGTTACAGAAAGAGAACAGAAAGTTCCCGCATACCCTTCACCCAGCTTCCCCTAACGTTCACATCTTACAGAACCATAGAAAACCACAGAAAAATTCTCAAAACTAAGAACTTAACCTTGGTACGACACCATTAAGCAACAGCCAAGTTCATTAGGATTTCATCAGTTGTTCTCCTCATGTCCTTTTCTGGTCTAGAATCCAATGCAGGGTCCCACGCTGCGTTTGGCTTTCGTGTCCCCTCCAATCTGTGACAGTTCCGAGTCCTGCCTTGTCTGTCATAACTGTGACACTTTTAAAGGGTGTTTGTCAGTTATTTTGTAGACTCCCTCTCAAACTGGGTTTGTCTGGTCTTTTCTTGTGACTTAAGTCAGATTGTGCGTTTCTGGGAAGAAACCCCCCCGCCCCCCGTGATGTGACCTTGTCACTGTGCCACATAAAGGGACACGATGGCTGTATGTCCTGTCACCGGTGATGTTGGCCATGATCACGGGGCTCATATGGGATCTGCCAGGATTCTCTGCTGGAAGCTACCTTTTCCCCTTTGCAGTGACTAAGTACTTGGGGGAGGGGGAAAAATACTCTGAGACTCTACAAATATCTTATTTCTGCTTAAACTTTTGCTCACTCGTTTTAGCGCTCATCAGTGGATTTTCATCGAAGCAGTTATTACTGTGATGGTCTAACGGTGACTTCCAAATTCCATCATTCTTTCTACATTTATTAACTGGGATACCTGAGCCCCCCCATCCCCACCCCCACCCCCACTTTTTTTTGGTCCAAAAAATAAAAGTCCTTGGCAGAAATTTACAAACTTTCCAGTGGGCGAAGCCAGCCTTGAGATAAACCATCTCTTTCTATGTTTCCTCTGAAACACAGTCCACTGAACCCCAGGACTTCTCCTTTTTCTGTCCTTCCTTCTCTCCTTCCCTCACCTCCTCCTGCCCGCCCATCGCCTTGAGGTTTAGAGCCGGCGCGTGCCAGGCTGGCCTGCCGATGTGAAAGAACATAGCTCTGCAGTCTGCACCGAGTCCAAACCAGGCTGGGAAATCACACCTGGGCCTCAACACTGGCTCAACACTGGCTCCATTTACCAATCCTAAGTACCTACTATGTGCCAGGCACCTTAATCTAAACACACGTATTTAATCTTTACACCAACGTTAGTAGATCAGTAAGATGCTTCCCGTTTTATGGAGGAGGAAACTAAGGATCATTCATTCAGCCAACAAATATTTAATGTCCACCAGTGCCAGGCACCATGGACGGTGCTGGGACACGGCAGTGAGCAAACCAGGCGAGGCCCATGAATGAGGAATTTACGTGGAGGGAACATACAAATCACCATTTGACTAACAAACGAGATGTGATTGTTTTGAACTATGCTAAGAGCCAGGAAGGAGCACACAGGGTGCTCTGATAGAGCGTGACAGGGGACACTTCAGGCTGAGTGGTCAGGGAAGGCCCCTCTGAGCAAAGACCTGAAGGAAGGGAAGGAGCCGCCCAGGCCAAGCGCCCAGGAACGGCATTCCAAGCACAGGGAATGGCCAGCGTTCAGCTAAATCTCCGAGGTGGGAGTGAGGGCGATCTGCTCAGGGAGGAACAATGGCCTCATGGCTGCAGCACAGGTAGGGGAGGTGGCAAAGGAGAGGTTAGCCAGGATGGGGAAGGACGGACCCCGCGGGCGCTGCAGGCCAAAGAAAGGGTTCTGGATTGTTCTCTGAGCTGGATTTAAAGCAGAGCACTTAATGTCCAGGAGGGAGGACCACGTTTCACCCAGAGTGACCCCAGCGGCCAGCAACAGAGCCGGGCTCCGGCCGAGGCTGGCCTAGCCTACATCCACCCTCGCCAGGCCCTTCCTCCTCCCCCAGCACCAGCCCAGGTCCTCAGGCAGAGCTCCAAGCCCCGTGGAACTCAGGGTCTGGCTTTGGAAGATGTTTTTGTGCTCACAAAGAGACACAGGCGTGGCGAACACCCTGGACTGCCTCCTCGCACAGACCGAGATCATGCAGCAGGCCCGCTCTGGGAGGACTGCACCCCAGTCTGTCCCCTGCCCTGACCCCCAGGGCCTGCACTCGGCAGCAGCCCAAGGACTGCTCCATCCAGGCGCCCATTGGCTTGAATTCCACCACACAAGCCTTGGAGCACTCTGTTTTCTTTTGTAGTTCTGAGGTTTGCACGTGCTGTTCCACCACTTCTTTATCTAGCGAGTTCACAGTCATGCAGTATGTTGCTAAGGTGAAGAGCTCAGACTCGGGAGCCGGGAGGCCTGGGTTCAAATCTTGGCTCTGACACTAGCCAAGTGACCCGGGACAAGTGAGTTAACCTCTCTGTGCCTCAGCTTCCCACTGTACAAAATATTTATAATAACAGATCCTACCCTCCTAGGGGTGGCCATGAGGACGACATGAGCTCATAGATGGGAGAAGGCAGGACCCAGGTGCCCTGAGAATGCACTTCAGGGTCGGCTACTCCCATCGGGTCTCTTGCCACCGCCCACCTTCTCACTGCCTCTACCTGTGAGCTCCCTGAAGACAGGGACACGTCTGGTGTCCTTCCTGATCCTGTCAGAGGGCCTGGCACTGAAGAAATGCTTCCTTTCTTTTTTCCCTTTTTTTTTGAAAGAGTGAATAAGTAATGAACAAACACGCAGGAGGATGGGCTGGGTAAATGTGCGTCAAAGGTGATCTAAAGCTTGGAATTACTCAGGACAAATACTTTCAACAAAAGCACCTCTGGCCGAGTGGGGTGATTAAAACAAGGCCTGCAGGCAGGCACGGCACAGCATAAAGGCCAGAAGCACCACAGGGAAATAAAGCAATGGAGATAAGCAGGTCATTAGATCACCAAGAGCCCCGAAGAACTGACTATGGAGTTAGAGACGCCTGGCTCCCAGATCCTGGAGCCACCACCTACGCATTAGCCATGCTGTCCCCTGCCTAATGACACCTGACCAGGGCAGAGAGCGAGGGCTGGAATCTAGTCCACGCTCAGCTCAGCCAAGAAGTGTGCGGGCTGTACAGGGCTCCAGCGGACACAAAGAAGGGGAGTTTTTAAAGTGATCCCCACAGAGGTGGCAGCCCCAGGGAACCTGACAAAGTAAGAGCCAGTGAGAGCAGCTACAACTCACAGGGCGGGCGGACGGCACTGTTACCTCCGTGACACTTTTTAACTTCCACTCTTTTTATATCCAGTGCCTAGAACGATGCGTGGCACATAGTAGGTACTCAGCGCATTTGATGGATGACCGAACAGGTGAACTAATGAACGAGCTAATGTACTTAACAGGCACCCCTTCTGTCCTTTTCCTACAGCCAGCCTGTAAACCAGGTGAGCATGGATTATGAACTCTCTCTTTCTCACACCCCGAGTCTGGAAGAAAACAGAAAGGAGGGGGGCGAGGCTAATTTCTGGCTGGAATGCAGCCTTTTTCACTCAGCTGGCAGAGGAGATAAGGAGGTGACCTTGGGAACCCTGGGAATCGAGGGTGAGGGGAGGGTGAGGGACGGGCCCCATTCACACAGAGCAGGAAGGTTATGGCCCCAGGAGAATTCAGGCAGGGTGTGGGGCTGGGCCTGGGAGCAAAGTTCCTGAATGACCGGCTGGACGGGCCAGGGCCTCAGTCCCCTCTTGGGACCCTGCACAGCCAAGAGCAGTGTTTCATCAAAACAGGAAAAATCATAGAGAAAAAATGCACATGTAAGGAGGCTGGTATTTACAGGAACGGCCCTGCCTCAACCCAAAGCCCAAGGATGATTTGGGGGGTGGGGACACAGAGAGGACATGAGGGAGCAGACTCCTCCTGGGTAAGGCCATTCACTGCCCACTCAGGCCTGGGGAGCGGGGGGATGGCCCAGGAAGCTACAAAGGGAGCCTGAACTAGGTGGCAGAAAAAGGCAACGTGAGCCTCAGAAGTCACACCCTCCGAGCCACAGGCCCTGTGGGCTACACACAGAACTTGACCTGATGTGACAGTCCAAAGTGCTTCAGAAACAAGGAGGGACATGCTCTCTCCGGTGTTACCTAGAGGGCAGGGAAGCAAGGACTTTGGCCCCAAACTCCCAGCACGCAGGAGCCGTGGGATCTTGGGCAAGTCCCTCATGGCCCCGTTCTCTTTTTTTGGACAGAAGGGCACTCCCACCGGTCCCACCACGTCCCAATGCCCAGCGGGATTATCAACTTGGATCTGCTGGGCGCACAGCAGGGTCTAAAAAGACAGCCTTTCCTGGGTTCCTCAGGAGTGGCCTGGATTATTATCCTCATGGCCACAGGATAGCTGGCGATGCAGCAAAGGCTTCGGCCCCACCCCAGGCTTCCGGGACACACAATCCTGGCGCCTGTGACTTTTCTTCTGCATAAACACAGGATTCTGGTCTAGCTAAGAGCCAGTCCTGAGTCGCTTTCTAGTGCGTGATTAAAGAAGGGCCGGGTGTGTGGGAAGTGCAGACCACCAGCACCTTCACTCGGACCCTACAGGAAGCTCTTAACTGCCCCACTCTGCCTTTCAGCCCACAGTGAGCTTTTCACGGAGATGAGTGAGGGAAATCTGGGTGTGTGTTCTAGAAACAGCGAAGGGGTACCTGGTAGAAAGTCCCACTGAGGAAGACACCTCCGGGCAGCCCAACCAGCCCCTCCGCTTCTACTTCCGGAGCGCTCGAGGCTGTAAAGCGACCTCCGAAGGCCAGCATCCAGCACCAAGGGGACTGCAGTTGGGACTCTTCCAGCTGCTTCCACCTGAGGCAGCAACAGATCCAGGAGCTGCTCACAAGTCACCAGCAGCTGGGCCGAGGAAATATTCCTCCTTATTGTATCTTCTGTGCATTATCTTTTCAGGCAACCACACAGCACATGGCAAATCGGTTCAGCTAGGTAAGAGGGTGGACACCAGGCCCACAACCCATGTCCCCAACCTAGGGAGCCTCACGGTGTGACGCCAGATGCGGCAGTGACGGTCATCTTGTGGGCCGTCAGCAAAGACATGAACACACAGTTCCACAACGTACACACTCACACACACACCTACATACACATAAGGACACACAGGCGCTCTTTGACAAACAAGGCTGGCCCGCCCCAGAGGGCCTCTCCCCTAGGCTGTTACACCAGCATGCTCAGGTAGATTCCAGAATGACAGTTTAACACTGACACCCACAGGGCCAGAGTCCCATGTGGGAGCCTGTACTGAGGTTCACACAGAAATACCTGTGCAAACTGAAAGACAGTCACAGCCACAGGTACTGGGCACTTACCCCAGCAGGGTGCCGCCCTGAGCGATTTACCCACGTGCTCTCATTGACGCTCTACTGTCCCCCAGGAGGATGGCACACTGCCATTCCCACTGATGACGTGGGTAAGGTGCCAGCAAATCAGAGAGCCTGTAGGTAGCAGCTGCTCCCCAGGGAGACTGCTCGTTCACTATTTGAAACTTTTTTTTAGTGTGCCCATTACTGTCCCAGGCCTGGGGGACTCAACAGTGACCAAGGAAGAGCAGGGCACTGACAGGCTGGTGGAAGACTCACAGACCAAGCTCTTAACCCTGGTCTCTTGTCTCCCAAAGGCCACTGGCTCCTTCCATAGGGAGACCTCCCTGCCTGGGTCCACTGTTGGCTTGAGGCCCATAGGAAGACCCTGTGGGGGGTGGCCTGGGGTAGATGACATTGGCCAGCAGAAACCAGGTGCTGTAGGCTAATCCACCGACAAAAGGCACCTATTAGGTGCCTGAAACCCCAAAACCAACACACCTCCCGGTCTAGGCCCTGGGCCTCTGACCCCAGCCCACACACCTCCCTGCCCACTTGCAGGGTCCAAGGGCTCTGCCCAGCCCAACTTCTGCCTGTAGCCCATTTCTCTTCAGACTACCCTGTCCCCAAAAGCTGGCCTATTAAGAACTAGGGTGCGGATCTCATAAATGAGGGTGGGTATGAGGCAATGGGGAACGGAGGGAGCTGGAGAACATCTGCCCCGTCCACAGGACATGGATGTCCCTTAGTAACAGCTGCATGCTGTCACATGGCTCGAGGGGGAGGGCAGGGAGCCCCATTTTTCTAGAGGCACTGGAAATCCAGATTTTCATGTGAAATCTCCTAATCTGAAAACGTTGGTATTTAACTTAATTTTTTTTTTTTTTAATGTGGGGACCCAATAATCACATCTGTGATTGGGCAGAATTCAACTGCTAATGCTACCAGTTTACAATCTCTGCTTTAGATCAAGTCTGTCAGGAAGTTTCATAAATAAGGGAAGAAAAATAGAGGGTCCATGACATTGAATTAGGACCTACTATGCGCCAGGAACTGGGGGAGGCTCTCTCCTTAACTCTGTGCAGCAACCCTGTGGAGTCAGGGTTCATGTTCCCATTTGCAGACCTGAAAGCAGGCTCAGAGAGGTGAAGTGAGCTTGCCCAAGCACACACAGCGAGTGGGTGGAAGCGTCAGGCTCCAGAGCCCATGTGTCCCAGGTCTGCCTGGCAGCACACAACAGCACTCTAGGACAAGCCGAGTCTCGGGTACCCGACTTGTCCTGCTCCGGTGAGTGTGGGGCAGGCAGAGGTCCAAGTGGGGTGACGTGCCTGTGTGGCCCCACTTCGAGGGACCTGATCCAGGATGGGGTGGGGTGGGGAGGGACAGGGAGGAGGCAGCTGGGTGAACCTTCTCGTACCTCCTTTGACTCAAGGTTAACTCAGTTCTGACAAACCATCTGGCTTCAAGCGTGACCCAGTTTCGCTGCTCAGCCAACTGAAGCGAGTTGAGGAAGGTCGGGCGGGTCTAAGAGCAGAACCAGCCCCTGCCACCTGGCTTGCTGGGTGAATCTGGGCAGGGCCCTCACTTTCAGACCCTTGGGGCCCCCAGCTCCAAATAAAGAGACTGGCTGTATCCACCTCCAGGCCCTCGCAGCCCCCATATTTACTGACCCTAATCAGCCCAGAACCTTAACACACACCAACACTGTGGCAAATCACTGCACCTCGGTTTCTCACCTGTACATGAGGGCACTGAAAGACCCTGCTTCCTAGGTTAGCTGTGAGAAGTAAATAAGATCTATTTACAGTATCTAGAACTGTGCCTGATCCCAGATGATGCTCTGTAAGTGTTCACTTCTATTATCACAACCCCACCCAGCTGTCTAGCACCTGTGGCTTCTCACTTCCTTCCTTCTAGAAACATCTGAGTGCAGAGTCGGGTCAGGTCTAGTTCTCTGCACCTGTGACAAAGAGAGCAAACCCACAGCTGTGTCACTGGGAGGGCTCCGGGGACCTAACACTCTTCAAGATGCAAAGGCCCCTTGCAGTCGACTAGAAAAAGTATGAGATTCAAGTTCACGGGAGCTGTGTTTCTGTGGCCCCTTTCTGGCTACCTAACCCCTCTGAACCTCAGTTTCCTCAGCGAACACAATGATCCCCAAACCGCACGCATCTTCTAAGGGCTTTCTAAACACTTACGTCCGATACAACACTTTTGTGATAACTGTTATTGAGTCAATTAAGATTTGTGGTTCTCAGTTCCAGAATCATACGTGAGTCACAATGAGGAACCCTTCCTCAGGGTTTCTCCAGCTTACCTGATCCTAAGAATCACTGAGGACACTTCGGAAATGCAGATTCCCAGGTCCATTCCAGGCCGAGCAGACTGGACCAGAGAGGTGAGGGGCAGTGGAGTACAAGACCTAGATGATCAGGGAAACCTGCCAGTTCTAGAGAGAACACTTGCTTGACTGAAACAGGAAAACAGGCAAACTTGGATCGCCAGGCATAGGTGAGCCAACACCTATTCTGGGGGGTGAGCAAGTCTTGAGTGTAAGGCTTGGCTCTGTTACACTGCCCGCTGTGTGACTCGGAGCCAGGCTCTCAACTTTTCTGAGCCTCCGTTTCCTCAAAATGGGAATAATCAGGCCTAACCCGCAGGCTGGGGTGAGGGTAGAATGTCAGGTGTCCCCTCCCTATCAACTGCCCTTCCTCTGATTCTGGGGCTAACATTCCATTTCACCTAAGTGGAGCTAGAGGGAGGTGGGGGTTACTGGTAGCCTCCCATTAGGACAGGCCACCCTCTCCTCCTTTGGGCAGGGCCCGAGTAATGTCTGATTTCCCCATTCCTCCGGACGTAATCCATAGGGAACAGTTTCCATTCCCACTGCGAGAGAAATAAATCTTTTCCGATGCACTCACACCCTTAGGAGAAAACCAGGAACATTTTCCAGAGGTATGGCGACAAAGCACCCAATGCAGGTGGAGTTGGCCTCCTCTGCCAGGTCATGGCGGGGAATTTCATCTCAACTGGGGTTCGTGGCAGGTGTGAGGTGAGGGGAGCATCCACATCCACAGACTTGGGACCTGATTCTGACTCAACTGGCCCCCTCCCTGCCTCTTTCCTTCCTTCACTGAATAAGTATTTTCTGAGCACCTGCTGTGTGCAGACCCTGGGATCCGCACCAAGATCCAGTGATGATCGAATAGATTTGGTCCCTGCTCTCAAGGGCTTAGAATCCATGGAGACAAACAGACGTTAACTGACGGCTACCCACAGAAATCACTGCACTTGTGCTACGTGATGGGAAGGACATGCCCAGGTGTGATACAAAGGTACAGCCAGGGAAGGGGTGGGGGGCGGCCCAAATGAGACTGAAGAGGTCGTCTGGGGAGCTCTTTCTGGAGGAAGAGTCCTAGTCGGCCAAACTAACCCCGTTAGTGGCTCCTCTGTAAGCCCTGCATCGTCCCATCTCCCTTCCCTCCTCGGGACTCACCACGAGGGACAAGAACTATTGTGCACTTACTTGTTCACCTGCCTACCTTCCCCACCACCCTGGGATGCAATGAAGGCAAAGACCATGTCAGTCTTGTTTACTCCCTAGAAACCTCCCCAATAAATCTTTGAGTAAGCAGATGGATGGATGGATGGATGGATGGATGGATGGATGGATGGATGGATGCATGAACAAGTCCCACTTCCCTGGGCCTCGACTTCCTCGTCCCCACAATGGGAATGACATTACTTTTCAGCCATGGTATGGGTGATTCCGGGCACACACCTGTTTTCAATGGGTAGGGCTTGGTGCTCTTATAACCTGGGTGGGTGGGACATCAGGGGAGGGAAACTGGGAGCAGGACAGGAAGCCAGACTCCTCTGCCTGTGAACAAATCACTCATGGACTCCACCCGAGTCAAGAGCACAAAACAATGGCAGAAAGACAAGCCAGACACACGGGGAGCACACTCCCTTCAACAGCATGCAGATAAACACTGCCCTCTGATGCTGTCACCAAATAAATCATGTCACCCACAGGGACAGCAAATGGGTGACAAGTTCCCAAGCATGCCCAGGGCTGTCTTCTGATTTCCTGGCTCCTCAAAGCAGGCCGGCATTCTTGCATAAATACAGCCACATGTACCAGACAGGCGATGGGAAAAGGAATAGAGAGATGGGAGGGACAGAGTGAATAAACGTGACCCTGTCCAGTATGGTCGCACAGGTGACAGGAAGCCTTCCCAGACCGAAGACAGCAGGCAGCCAGGGACAGTGGAAAGAGCACTCGAGTCTGCTGTGCGGCCCTGGGAAATGGAGAGGGCTCATGCTCTGCTCCGAGCCTCAATTTCCCCATTGGTAAAGTGACACCATTAATTCTTCCCTCACAGATCAAGGTACAAACCGTAATGTGATGAGTGTTACAGATGAAAGGGCGATTTTCATCCACCTCTCCCTGCTCCGAGTTTTGGATTCGTCTGTGTACAAATTGTGTGCTCACTGTCCCCTAAGCCAGCATTTCCCATAGTGACATGGCACCTATGTCACCAGTGGAACTTGAGGTGATTTCAGGGCAATACAGGACCTGGTGGTTCAGTGACATCAGACATCACCGTGAGGTTATTCCCTTCTCATTTGAGAATTTCAAAATCATCGAAAAGAACACCCAGCACAGTGCTATTTGGTCTTCAGCCTCTCATCTCTAGTGCTTGCTAATAGTCCCTTTTGTAGCAGACCTACCAACCTCGGCAGGCACCAGCTAGCCAAGACTGAACAACCCTGCAATGATTTGTATCTATTTACAGCAGGTGATACTGCTTTTCCATTTTCAAAGATTAAATAAAAATGTTAACTTCGAAACACTGAGTAAAGAAAAATTACCAAACAACACATGTTGTTTAGGAATATGCCCCCAAATTATGAAGATGGTACCCAAAGGTTGAACGTGGACTGGTTACCACAGCAGAGATAGTGACATGCGCATCAAAACCCAGGCTTTTCTCTTCTTCCTGGGCACATGGCTAGACCACATCCCTGACCGCTCCTGGAGCAGGGTGAGGCCAGTTCAAGGACAGAAGTGATGGTGCCACATCCAGACCCTGTGCCCAGCCCTCCGTGTCCTCCTTTCTCTCCTCCCACTGCCAGGCCATGAATACACCCGCCAGGAGGATAGAGACACAGGATGGCAGGAGCCTGGGTCTCTGGGTTCCAGTAACAGACAGCACACCCCTACCCACCTTGGGACTGTACATGACAGAGAAATGAACTTCTGTTGCATTAAATCACTGAGATTTTCGGGTTTATGGGCATTAGCTGACTTACGCCAATATAAAGGAGTCCAATTTCCTGCCAACCCAAAAATCTTCTGTGACAGCCTGGATATCCTGGTGCTTTACTCTGTAACAAATAATTTCTGAGCACCTAACAGCTGTAAGGCCAAGGTCCTGAGGGCTTTGCTGAGATGGCCTCAATTAATCCTCATGACAGTCCTGGGAGCCGGGCACTATTTATTATTAGGTTTGACTTTCAAAAAGGCGACGGAGGCCCAGAGGGGTGAAGCATCTTACCCAAAGTCACATATTTCGAAAGTAGTGAAGCCGAGACTTGATCCCAGGCCTGTCAGACATGCTCAAAGCCCTCGCTCTGCCACAATGCCACACAGCCTCTGCTGAGCACATCACTCAGGGACTGCCACGCCCTGACTGTGGGCTAGTCCCTGGCTGGGGCCTGCAGAAGACAGTACAAGTGTGAGCCTCTCAGGGCCTGGAAGCCTGTGAATGACACAGGAAGAGAGCAAGGGAGGCACAGAGTCAGAGGGAGACAAGAGGGCAGCAGTCAGGGAGGGCAGTGGGAAAGCACGGTGCAGCGGGAGGAGCATCCCCACTCAGGAAGAACAGGGAGGGCTTCTCGCAGGAGGTGGTATTTGAGGCTGTTAATGGGGGCTCCAAAAACTGGTCAGAAAAAGGGCACGATGAGCAGCACCCCCACTCCCCACAGGAAGGGCTGCACCCCCTGCCTTGCTCCCCAGCAGGGGTTCGGTGGTAATTTCCCACCCACAGATACGTACAGTACACAGGAAATGATCACCTGGCCCAGCCTCCTCTGCAGCGACCCAGAGGCCACCCAAGGCTTCCATGGCAACAAACTATAAACACAACTAAGTAGATGGCAGCTGACATTGGGGTTGTCCATGGAGTGGCCCCAAAAATATCAAGCTGATAACGCTCCCCGGAGGCACGAATGTGTGGTTTTAGAAAGCCAGCTCTGGCATCACAGAGGAGCACTCGAGTTTCAGCTGCGTCACCTGCGGTGTGTGTGACCTTGGCCAAGTCCTGTCCCCTCTCTGTGCCCAGCATCTTCATCACGTAAATGGGAATAATACCTGGGTCCTACCGCCTATGAGGATGAACGGAAGGAACCCCAAAAGGCCTTTAGCCTGACACTTGATAAATGGGGACCACTGTGGGCACTGTCGTTGTTATTACAGCACAGCCCTGGGAAGTCACCTGAAAGAGACACCCTGGGGGCTGAAAGTGTTAAAGGATCTGGAACAAGGGAGTGTCACTCAGACTGGGCTTTGGCCAGCCCCCGGACTGCCGAAGAAGAAAGTGAGGTCCAGTGGCAGAGCTGGCAGTGCCATGCCAGTGCCAACCAGAGGAGGGGTGCCCCGAGGCTGCCTCACCCCAAACCTGTGGGTCCCTCACTGCTCTGCCTCCAGCTCCCAGTCTGTGCCACCAGAACACGTCCTAAGAGTCCATGGGCTCTGCCCCAAGTCCTGCCCAGCTGGCCAGCCTGCACGTTGCCAGCCACAGGCCATTGACACTGCGGAACGTGCAAGCCCACTAAGTCACAGAGTGCGCTAGGTCTGCCCCTTCCCCGTGGAGCATTGCTGTGACCCGGTGGGTCACAGCCTGCACCTGCCCAGACGCCCCCCCGCCCCGAGGCACCTGCCTGGGCCCTGGAACATCGGGGTGGGTGACTGTTTGACCCCTTTCTCTCTCACCACAGATTATGCCTTGGTGTCTGGGGTCACTGTGTGGCAGCCACTCAGAGAGAGGAGTCTGGCTCCAGATCTAACCTCCCCAGGTGTCCTCACGTGAGTGTGTCACTGGCCCTGCAGACCCAAGGGGCCCTGGTTTTACTGTGTCCACCCATCAGATGATCCCCTGCTGAGGTCTCGTGGGGCTCAGTGAGAAGCACGGGGACATCCTGCCAGGCAAAGCCAGGAGGAGGCAAACATATTCCCGTTTTCTCAGCACATCTGGCATTCCACATGGGCCCACCTCATCCTCACAAAAACCTGCGAGGAAAGTATGAGCACCCCAATTTGCAGATGAGGAAAACTGAGGTTCCCAGAGGCAGTGTCTTGCCCCGGGTCCCACGGCTAGAAAACACGAGGAAGGGATTCGAATCCAGAGAGATCTGCCAAATGGGCACAATGTGAGGGTTTGTTCTGAGGGTGGGCCTGGCCATGCTCTCTGGGAAGCCCACTGTATGCAGCCCTTGGAGAGAGGGGTCCTCAGTGTAGAATATTCTGCAGGGGTGGCCAGAGTACACTTTCCCCTGCAAATTTGGAGACACTTTTTCCATACCATGAACGTACTCTTGGACCCGGCAAAACATCACCACAGCCCAAATATCACCAGGGTCCCACAAAGTTCTCAAGGGACGTTTTGGTGAAATTCAGTATGTCAGCGGCTGGTGCTAGAGAGAGAAGACCTAGTGGGGAATCATAAAAATTAATAACAACAAGGAATCAGCGAGGCCAGGTGTCCACGTGGTAAAGCCCCCTGGCTCCAGACTCACCCAGTTCAACTCCCAGCCCTGCCCTTCCCGGCCGTGTGCCCTGGGCCAGTCACTTCCCAGCGCTGAGCCTTAGCTTCCTGTTTTAAAATTGAATTAATAAAGGAAACAACAGAGTGAAAAGGGAGAAAATATTTGCAATCCATGTATCTGAAAAGGGGTTAATATCCAAAACAATAAGACACTCCTTCAAATCCACTCCCTCCAAAACAAACAAACAAAAATAACAACAGCAAAACCAAACACCAGTCAAACACTGGGCAAAGGAATTGAATAGGCATTTCTCCAAAGAAGACATACAAATGGCCAACAAGTACATGAAAAGGTGCTCAGCACCATTAATCATCAGGGAAATGCAAGACAAAACCACCATGAGATGTCACCTCACACTTGTTAGGAGCGCCATTATCAAAAAGACAGGAGATAGTAAGTGTTGGCAAAGATGTGGAGAAAAAGGAGCCCTTGTGCACTGTTGGTGGGAATGTAAAATGGTTCAGCTACTATGGAAAAGAGTACGGAGGTTCCTCAAAAATTGAAAATAGAACTGTCATATGACCCGGCAATCCCATGACTGGGTATTTATCCAAAAGAGTTGGAATCAGGATCTTGAAGGAATAGGTGCACCCCAATGTTCGTTGCAGCATTCTTCACAGTAAGGGGGAAACCACCGAAATGCCCCCATACGGATGAATGGCTAAAGAAAATATGATATACACACGCAATGGAGTATTATTCAGCCTTTAAAGAAGGAAATCCTGCCATATGCGACAACATGGATGAACGTGGACCACATTATACTGAGTGAAATAAGCCCGTCATGATGCACAAAAACTACCTGACATCACTTCGATGACGTATCTAAAACAGTCAGGCTTACAGCAAGCAGGATGGTGGGTGTCCGGGGCTCGGGGAAAGGGGAAACGGGAAGCTGCTATTCAATCCCCTCGGAGTTTCAGTTACACAGGATGAGTCAGTTCTTGACAACACTGCCCAGAGTTAACAACACGGTGCTGTGCCCTTAAAAACCTGTTAAGCGGGTAGATCTCATCTTAAGTGTTCTGACCACAGTTTGTAAAAAATTGAATCAATCATGTGATTATAAAGTGAAAGCATCAGTTTCTGGGGGTGAGTGAACTGTTCTGTACCTAGATTGTGGGGGTGGTTACATGATACACCGCCTTAAATTTCGTAGGAGAGTACACTTCCCGCAAGGTCAATGTGACTATATGTCAACGTAAAAAATAAAGAAAATAAATTCCTAATAATCACATCTCTCTTGCGGGCCAGGGTGACTTTTGAGTCCAGCACAGTGCAACATACGTCAGAAGTTGAGGAACCAGCAGGCATTACTTATAAGATCAGCGTTACTGGGATGTGAGAGAAAAAAGTTAAAACTAGCTGGGGAGGGGCTGTCACAACACCCTTCCCCAGTGTTTCAGGGACCTGTGACTAGCCTCAAGTTGACTAACAGCCAGACCTCTCATCTCCACTCATCTCCTCTAGGGCTTCCACCTTTTGGCTAAACAGAACATTTAGTCCATTTCAAACAGATTTGCTTCCTGTCCAGCCGTGCTGCCCGGCAGGTTCTGGGAGGAAGGCTGGAGTTCAAGGGGGAGGAATACAGTGTCGGATGTGTATAGATCCCCAGGGCCCCTCACTGTGACCCAGCATCTCTGAAAAACTATTTCCCTGGACTTGAAACAGGAATAATGATGCCCACTCAGAGGGCAGGAGAGTAGTAAAGCATTCTGCATGTCCCCTAGCTCTCAGCAGTACAGAGAAGCAACCCTGAGTTGTTCCTGCCTCTCCCAAGCGTCAGGATTTTTTTTAAGGAGGACCCAGCTCACCGTGGCCCATGCGGGGATCAAACCTGCAACCTTGGTGCTACCAGCACCACGCTCTAACTAACTGAGCTAACTGGCCAACCCCTACCCCACCCCCAAGCGTCAAGATTTTTAAAAACCAATACATACTAGTGTTGGAGATTTTGTCCTGTCCTTTACTTTTGCTGCACATACAACCAACGTAATTAAATCAACAGACCTAAATGTTAAAGTTGACAACAGACAATTAGGCTAATCACCACTTCCTCTAAAGGATCAATTAGAGCTGTTTCCCAACTACACTGAGTAATGGTACCCAGCGCTCTATGAATAACAGGGTGGCTTAGACAGTAAGTTTGGCAAAAGCGGGGCTGAACCAAGTGACTCTGGTTCCTTTCATGCAGGACTTCTCAGAGCCTTTAGCAAGTTCGCACATGCTGTGAATCTCCAAGCAGGGGACACTGTGGAGGAGTATAGACCGGGAGATGCTGTATCAAGTCAGTCATGCGAACAGGGCCTCATCCTTTCCGTGTATCCAAATCACATGGGGGTCTCGTTAACCTAGATTCCGATTCAGCGTGGGCACCGATTCTGCATTTCTAACAGACTCTGGGTGATGCTGCAGCTACTCGTCTGGGGACCACACTTTGAAGAGCAAGGATATCAGTGGAAAGATAAGACCCCCTTAGGGACCCTTTTACTGGTGAGATCAACCCCAGAGGAGGGAACTGGCTTGCCCAAGGTCATGCAGGAGTGACAGGTGGGCCCACACTCGGCTCCCCGGCCTCCCCTCCAAGGACCCACTCCCCGATCCGGCTGCTATTGGTTCTCCCGACGTAGACCCATCTCAGTCTTGGCTGGGCACTGGAATCACGTGAGGAGCTTTAAAAACTCATGCCTGGGGTCCCCACCCTCAGATCCTGAATGCTGGGTCTGGTATGCAGCCTGAGTTTGGAGATGTTCTAAGTTCCCCCAGTGATTCTAACGTACAGCCAGAATGGAGGTTCAGTGATGCGGGTGAGCCTCACCCCAAATGCCCTCCCCACACCCTGCCTGCCTGGCCAACGCCTGAGGAAAACCGCCTACAGCAACTCCAAAGTATGAAAGGATTACCAGATGGGGAATGGAACTCAACAAGGCCACAGCTGGCTAAAGCCGGGTCTCAAGATATTATGATATCATGGCCAAGAATCCAAAGCACCTCAGGAAGAGAGAGTTTCCACGCCATTCTGAGTCCAGACGAGCAGATACACACATGCCTTTTGCTCTAAAGCCCCAGGGTTCCGAAGAGGAAAAACCTGTACCTTCTAGAGCAAGATGCTCAGAAATTGGTGTGAGACCACAGTGGGGGTCTTTAAAGACAATTTCAGAATCAGACCGCATGAGGCTAGTAAAAAAAAAAGCAAAAGAGGTTGATGACTGCAAGGTTCTCAATGAGCACTGCTGGGAAAGCATTAGTGACAAGAAAGTCAAGGAATCCAATGAGAGGAGGTTCCAGTCTCTCTGAACTTAGTGAATGTTTGGGGAAAAGCTTCAGAGATGAGCCTACAGGACACAAGTGGGGCTCTGGGGCCAGATGGCAAGGTTTCAATCCCAGTGTCTTCTGCCCACCCACCATGATCCTGAACTGCTGTACCTCAGCTGGCTCACCTGTAAAGTGGGAGAATAGTGTCTGCCTAGTAGGGCTGCTGGGGGATTAAATGAGTTGATATACGTAAGATCGTTACAACAGGGCCAGGCCCTAGTACATGCTCAATAAACTCGAAATACTGGCTTAATTTCCACATAAATTTTCCTCTGGTCTAATCTTTATTTCCCCTTTGCCCTGATTGCTTAAGTCTAGTTCTATTTTTTAAAACTTGCTGTGAAGTTTGTGTTCCTGTCAGCTTCCCCAAATTCTTTCTGGAAGGAGATGGGGCAGACATACAGGCACTCAAATTAGCTACTATCTGCTGAGTGTTAATTAACTCCCCCTGTGGTGGCTGGGGTACAGCTTGACAACGGGAGTGAGGGGGGTACAGGGTTTGCAGGGACTCCCTTGGGCAAGACCACATGAGGAATTAAAGAATTCATACTTGATTCTCAGAACAATGGGCCCTGCTTGAAGGCTGAAACCAGGACATGAAAAAATAAGGTCACTTCCGAAAGCTCACTCGGGGTTGCTCCAGAGTTAGAGCACTGGGGTCTCCGGGGGGAGGCCAGGGTGAGAGGCATTGCAACAGGACTGGCGTCATGGGTGTGCGACCTGTGTAGCCAACCCAGGGTTCGTGCTTAGCTTAATGCTCTGCTGTCACCATCCTCAAATTCTTAACACCTTTCCAACAAGGAGTTCTGCATTTTCATTTTGCACTCAGCCCCCCAAATTATGTAGCCAGCCCTACCTTGCAGGAATATCTCACTTGCCCTACATCTACCCTTCCAGGTGAGGCAGTGAAAGTTATGCTCCCGTTTTTTAAAATGAAGAAACTGGGGCCCTAAGAAGGTAAGTTAACTGTCCCAGGGCGCCGTTGGTCAGTGGCAGGGAGCCGCACACCCGAGGTTTTCGGGTTTCAACTCGAGGGCCACCACTGTGGGGAAGCTGGCCACCTCCACCTCCCTGAGAGCAGTGCTGAGTCTCCCCTGGACCTGGGCTGCAGAACTGTCCCCCATCACCTACCCTAGGCGGAGCCCGAGGCAGCAGGTGGTACCAGTCCCGCCCCCCGCCAGCCGGAACTGGGTTTGATCCAGGCCAACGCCCACGGATCTGGGTCACAAGGCCAGTTCCACAAAGGCAACGTCCAATGCAACAGGAGCAAAGCAAACACAAGTAACCTTTGAAGGTCCCGGATCCTTCCTCTCACTCTGCCTCCTCCCCCAACCCCAACAATTTAGAGCAAACTCAAGGCAAGAAGGGAGGAAGACCTCCAATAGCTGAAAATCTGCCTGGTGAAGGGGCTGTCAAATCGCACATGCCTCTGCCTTCCTGGAGGCCTTGAGAGGCACTTCCCAGGGGCCAGTCTGGCCCAGGCACTATTCTAGTTGTTACCAGGTAATAACACAGATAAAATCTTTGCCCTAGGGAGCTCTTGTTTTAATGGAAGGGAGAAAGCAAATGAGCATAATAATTAAGTGAATTATACCATGTTAGGAAATATAGCTCCTTAAATGAAAAAAAACACAAATAATGAAAACAGTACCCAAAATGTATTGGGTGCTTACTCTGTGCCTAAATGCTTTACACATTATCCCATGTATCTTCTCAACAATGGATACTGTTGTCATCCCCAGTTCACAGACAGAAAAACACACAGGAGGTAAATTGCACAAGGTCCCATAGGCAGTTAAAAAAAAAAAAAAAAAAAGTATTGATAAGAAAGGGCAAAATCCTCCTGATTTTGTTTTAAGGAGAACAAAACAAGCAGGAAACCTGTTTTTTCCCCAAGCCTCAAAGTAGGGGAGGGGGTCCAATCAGAGTTTGCCCCCCTCCACTCCCCATGGTTTTTAAGAGACGTGACAGGGTTGTGGGACACTCCAAGCCTTCCCTTTTTTCCCAGAGCTAAGGCTTTGGAGCTAACGACCCCAACGTCAAATCCCAGCTCTGCCAGCTCACCTTGGCCACCGGCAAATGGTCTCCCTGCTTCTGATTTAAAATGAGACTAAAACTCTCTCACAGGTGCAAGGGAACAGACGTCAAGACTGCACCCCACAGTAGTGCCTGTACACACACACACCCACTCCCGGGACCCCACGATGCCCACCTCCCTTCTCCTCTTCAGTGCTGAGAGGACAGGGCCATGTGTCTCCCAGCTCCGCTCCGTGGGGCACATGGCAGAGGGCCGAATGTGGTAAAGGTTTGATAAATGAACACAGAAGAGGTGCCTGGGACGGTGGAACCTTTCTTAGAACCTGAGCCAAGGATTTAATACATCTTAAAGAGTGCAGGTTACTGGGCACAAATGGCTCATCTTCCAAGGTGTGAATGTAAAGTGTTGAAGCCACTCTTGCCATTAGATGGGGAGCCTACGCCACCCAAGGAATTAATTCAAATGCCTCATTAAGTTGGGGCCCTCATGGCACGGGACACTCCAACCTCCAACTCAATGGGCACCGGGTCAGGAGCTGTCCATGAATGGGCCTCTGGCCCACCCTTCAGTCTAGCTGCTGTGAGGTCCAGGGCGAGACCCTCAGCCCTGGACCTCAACTTCCTCCTCTGATGATGGGGGAATTAGGTGCAGAGTGAAGGGATGAAATGACCAAAAGCAGTCATTTCCCCCAACAAGGTCAAAATCACTGAATCACATGGGGATGGAGGAAGGGGCAGGAATTATCAGCCTGGTAAGAGAGAAGGCTTTGTGGATCCAGGAGTCGATGTGCCAAGCATAGCTGACATAGCCTGGATGTCAATGTTGGTATGAAGACTGCCCCTGAATTCCATCAGAGGGGCTTTCCTTGTTCGAAACTGCCCAGTGTCTGCAAACGTTTGTCTGAGACCCTGGTGCCAGCCTCAGGGATGCATGGAAGGGGCAGGAAGCTGACAGATGTTTGCAAGATGGCATCGGTGCCCAGGACAAGCGAAGTACCACGTCAGCCAGTACAAGAAGTCCGAGGCCAACACCCTCTCCAGGCCTAATCCCCACCTGCCATGGGGGTCACTGCCAGGCTTTACTTCGGAAAGCTGTCACTTTACCAACTTCATTCACACCTGGAGGGAGGGAATGAGCATGCAGGGAGGGAGAGCTCCCTTCTGTGAGGCAGGTCCCAGAATCCCTATTTTTGTGGCCTCATGGAGAAGCTGCTCATCCACCAGTTCCCACTTCTAAGCTCTAAACCCTCCAGGCTGACAAAGAGTTTCTCATGTACCCAGTCCCCACAAGTGGAACTTAACATTTAGCCCCAATCCTCAGGTGGTGACGTGGAGACTCAGAGGGCAAAGACACTTGCCCAGATCATCCAGCTGAGCAGCCAAGGGGAGGTCTGAACCCAGAGCCTTTGCCCTAACTTCTAGAATATCTGAACTTCTAGAATACAGCCAGCTGCTCAGTGGAGGGAACAGAGCCAGGATTCGAATTCAGCTAGTTTTCCTGGCCAGACACCCACAGTGTGCCTGCCTCCGGCCAGGGCATCTCCTGGGTCTCCATGCCTCAAGGAGAAGTGTGGGGATACCCCTTCCCAGGCAGGCTTCCAGAGGCCTAACCCAGTACAACGTGGACCATGAGGCAGTTGGATCCACAAAGGACCCATTGTGGTAACTGCAGAAAGCCAAGGTCAGACCCTCTGCTGAGTCCTGCCCCCAGCTCCATGGCCTCCTCCCCTCCCTATAGCGCCCCCATACCCAGCGCACAGGACCAGGACTGGCTGGGAGACAGGCCCCCTCTTCTGCCCAGCCTGGGGCAGGCTGAGCCTATGGAAACCTAAAACCTTCCAGCTGCCACCCGGCAGGGCTGGGCTGCAGATTCCTGCGGATCCCTGAGGGCTCATTCAAGGTGCCGGGGGTCGCACCTGTCAGCTGGGTTGGGTTCCACGAAAGGGGGCTCTATGGAAAGGAGGAAGGGGATGGCTTCTGTATTCCCATCTAGAGGAGGAGCAAATCTGTTTCCCAGTATGGGGGGAGAAGGATGCGGATTTGAGAGGTGTGAGGACAGGCTGTGGAAGGGGCTCCGCGGAGGGAAGAGGTGGGGAGGCCCGGGGAGGTGGGGCTTTGCGCGGGGAAGTGGGGGGCTGCACGAGGGAGCCCTCGGAGGCTCCGGCTGGCTTTGTGTGCGGATGGCGGCCGGCCCGGGGCCCCTGAGGGCCTAACGAGGCATGCACTGGGACGGGGGCCGCATTTGCGTGCCAGGCGGGAGGGGTCCGCGGCGTGCCCAAGCACCCCGTGCCCGCGGAGGGGGCTTCCCAGTGGCCGGAGTCGCCACACTCACCTCCTGAAGTCAAAGGGCATCGTGCCGTCGCCGCCGGGGGTGGGAGCGCTGCAGGCCAGGCGGGCCGCGGCGCCGCGTGGGTCCCTGCCGGCTGCCAACGCCTCCTCCGGCCGCCCCGCCCCCGCCGGCCGCCCCCAGCCCAGACACTCGCCGCTCACCTCCCGCCGCCGGGAAGTGACGCTCCGCGCAGCCCATTGGGCGCCGCCGGCCCTGGACGCCCCTTCCGCCGCTCGATTAAAGGGGCCCGCGGGCCGGGGCAGCGGAGGAGCTGGCCTGCCAGGGTCGAGGCTCTCGGGTGGGAAGGGAACCCCCGAAGATGCACTCGTCCTTCCAAGCCCCCCACCCCCATTGCGTTTTCCTTCACTGCCTCCCTCTCTTTCTCTTGGTGGCTTCAGGCAAATCCCTCTACCTGAACCTCCGTTTTCCGCATTTGTAGAACAGGTTCCTTGAGTTGTGAAGACTAAATGGAATGGTCCTGATTTGGGCCGTGCAGAGTCTAGCTCCGAGTAAGGGCCTAATACTGGGTGAGAAAGGAGGAGCTCGGGCAGATTTGTAAAGTGCACATTTTTACCAAAAAAAAAAAAAGAAGGGCATTTCACTGCTGTGCCTCTCTGGAAAAGTCACTTGGCCTCTCTGAGCCACACCCTTTTTCGCCTCTGCTCAAAGACAGAGATGACAATTACTCGAGGTGCTTTTTTCTGGGATTCAAATGAGAAAGTTGCAGTCTGGCTTAGTGCAGCGTCTGGCACCTCTAAGGGCTCAGTCACCTGATGCTACTGTGCTTAGCCTAGTAGCTGTCTCTGCTTCCATCTTCCCATGGTAGTCAGGAAATGCAGGTTGTCATAAAGGCAGACTTGGCCCAGGGCGGACCTCTCTGAGCCTGTTTCCTTCTGTGAAATTCGAGGTAAATCAACATCTCCCCAGACTAAAGGATAGATGGTGGTTGAGGTAACACAGAAGACTTCTGTAGAGGAAACTCCTTCTGAATTTCCCCAGGTTCTGTCATTGGCCCCACCTCCTAGGTTGCGGTGACATGGGGTTTGAAAAATCCCAAGAGAGGAAGGTGGGGCTCATGTTCAAAGAGCAGGGCCTGCAGGCAGTTTGTTTCTCTATAAATAGAGGGTAACATGGTACCTGTTCCTCTGGAAGGATTTGGAATTCACAGTGCCAGCACAGGGTCTGTGCAGAGTGGGCTTGTGAACCAATCTCTTGCCCTGCAGCACGCAGATGGCCTGATCAGTTAGTTGTCTCTCCTTCTCTCTGACCTCTGGCATTCCCTTTTCATTCATTCATTCATTCATTCATTCATTCATTCATTCATTCATTCATTCATCATTCAACAAGGGGCCTTGTACTCTAGGGAGAGAGGAGGCAATCTGAGCCTAAACCGGAAAGCTGGGGGCAACAGGAAGATGAAGGGGCCTTGAGCAGCCATTGGGCCCAAAGGACTGTTTGCTGGCTCTGTGCAGGAGGGAGTCATGCAGTGGTGGACTTGACCACAAGTCCTCCCTCCTCAAAATGTGGTCCGCAGCATGCTGGTGGTTCACAGGCCAGCTGCTGGGGTACCAGGGTGCAGATTCTCGGCCCCAGCCCAAACCTATTGAATCAAGTGTGCATTTCACATGATCTCCAAGCGATCTGTTGGCACTTTTAAATTTGAGAGGCACTGCTGTGATGAAGGACCTGGCTCCTGGAGGTGCATTTCCTGCTCCTTTTCCCTGGAGCACTTTCCCCTCTCTGCCTCCCACCCTGCTGTATAGACAGAGAATGCACATGTCTCCCATCAGCTACTCTCCCTTTCTTCCTGTTAACTATGTGAACAGACTACAGTTAAACTGCATGAGTTCATGGTCCAGCTTCCTGTGCACTTCTTAATTTTATTTCTGTGCCTCAGTCTCCTCATCTGGAAAATAGGGACAATACTAGTACCTTCCTCATAAATCTATCATGAGGATGAAGTGCATTGATGTATGTCAAGGACTTAGCTCAGTGCCTGGCACAGAGCAAATGCAAGATAGGGTTCACTATCTTTGCTGTTTTTGTACGATGATGGAGCTCTCAACTTTTGACTGGGCATATAGGTGCTCAGGATGAAAGTTCCATTTCCAAGCTTCCGTTGCAGCTAGGTGTGGCCACTTGACTAAGTTCCGGCCATTGAGATGTAAAGGGAAGCATCTTATGACAGCTTCAGGGATAGTTGGTATATTACACTGTGTCCCTTTCTCCATCTGGCTTACCAGACTGGACCATGTGGTGAAGGCCACATAGAGCAGAGCAACAAGATAGAAGGAACCTGGGTCCCTATCACTGAGTGGCACAGTACCTGTCTTCAAACACCAACAGATGTCTAAGCAAGAGAGAAATAAACATCCATCTTGTTTGAGCTACTGTTATTTTGGATTTTCAGACACTTACACCCAAACCAGGTGCTAGTACACCTGCCCAGACTAATTATTTGACTCGGCTCAAATAATATATGCAGCATGGGCCAGGTCCCACCATTATAGGCTGCCATGGCACCTGTCATTTTCCTTGGGAGAACTTGTTACATTATTAATAGGCTAATGACTACTTTCCCATCCTGACCGGAAGCTCTCCAAGGACGATGGATGCCTGTTTGTTCACTGTCATACCCCAGCATCCAAGCAGAGTCTGCACATGGAATGGGTGCGATAAGTATGTGGGGAAAGCTGAATGGAGGCTTCCCAGGGAGGCAGGCCTTCCCACAGACAAAGAGGGTGGGCAGGGGGCACATCAACAAGGATCTCTGGGGGCTCTTGAGGTCTGTAAACAATGAGGTTCCTAGTCCCAGATGGTCTATCTGCCCAAAAGACAGAGGGAGATGGAGCTAAGGAGTAAGTGGGAAAGCTCGGGCTCTTTGACAGGGCAGTGACTTAATAACAGTGGAGTTTCAGGATTCCTAATCTGGTGGCACCCTGTGTCGCCAGCCTCCAGTAAGCCCCGTCTCCTGATATTCCCATGCCCTTGTGTAATCACCTCCCTCAATGAATAGGGCTGACCTGTTCTGCAACAGGACATTGCAGAAATGACAGTGTGTGACTCCTGAGGCCAGGCTGTCAAGGGCATTGAGGCTGCTTAGGCTCTCCTGACTCACTCGTTCTGGAGGAAGCCAGCTTCTGTGTCATAAAGATACTCAAGCACCTTTGTACAGGGGTCCATGTGGCAAGGAACTGCCCCAGCTGAGCTACTCCTGAATTTCTGGCCCTTAGAAACTATGTGGATAATACATGTTGATTTTAAGACACTAAATTGTGGGTAATCAGTTACACAGAGGAGATAATTAATACAGACTCTATCCCCCAGCTGGTCTAGTAAAACGGAAAACCACTTCAGTCAGACAACACTCTAGCTGGGTAACCTGGACACACTGCGTAACTCGCTGGGTGTCTGAGTATGAAATGAAGGATAATACCTTACCTGTGGCAGGTAGCCTCTAAAATCACACCACCCCAATTACTCTACCTCCTGGTATTTGTGTCTTTGTGGAATCCCCTTCCTTAAGTGTAAGCTGGACTTAATGACTCACGTCCAAAGAACAGAGTGTCACAGAAGTGATGGCATTTTGCTCCTAAGACTACGTTATGAAAGGATGGTGGCTTCTGTCTTGGACACTCTCTCTGACTCTCAGATCAATCGCCCTGGACAGGCCAGCTGCCATGCCATAAGGCAGCCCGGGACAGAAGCCCATGTGGGTGAGCTTGTAAGTGAATCGTGAGGCCTGACAACAACCCTGGGAGTGAGTTTGCAAATGGATCCTTCAGCCCCAATTGAACCTTCAGACGACCGCAGCCCTGGCAGAGAGCTTCACTGCAGCCTCATGGGAAACCTTGACCCAGAGGCATCCAGCTGAGCTGTATCTGGATCCTGCAAGATAACAAATATTTGTTGTTTTAAGCCCTAAGTTTGGGGTAATTTGTTATGCAGCAACAGATAACAAATACATGGCCCTAAAAGCTTGCTGTGAAGGTGAAATAACATGTCCATTGCCTAGCACATAGTAGGTGCTGATTAAATGCTTGCTGAATGAATCAATCCATAAACAGTGGAATGTTCTATAGTATAGAATGTTCCCTGGACCCAAATGCTCATTCCCCTCCACCCCTCCCATCAAACACATCACTGAAAGTTGTTTTAAGCAGGGGAATGGCTACGTCAGATTTGTTTTTCTGTAATAGAAGACTTGTTTGTGTTCCATGGGGTGTGGCTGGTTCAGCTGTGAGCTAGATGAAGAGATTAAGAAATAATAATTCTGTGTCTGCTCAGAGAGGTCTTAAGGGTAACTTGGGCCTCAACCGAACAACTCTCCTTTCTTGCTCTATTAAAGTCTCCTGACCAACCAGAAGACATTCATTCATTCAAGTTACTCACTGAGCACTTCTTTATGACAAGTCCTCTGGATGTAGAAATGAACATGACACATCCCTGTTTGGAAGAAGCAGGGAGGAGGTAAGCAAGAGTGTAGTGCCATTACAAAAACCAGGGTCAGGGGCACCAAGTCCTTGTGTGGATGCAGTTTTGTGTGGTAAGGGCAGCACCAGAGGTCTGGGAGGCCGGGAGCGGGTGCCTAATTCTACCCATGGGATGAACTGGTCTGCACTCCTTCAGTTGATGTGACAGAAGTCATCTCAAATCAACGCACACTGTCTCAGGCAGGCAAAGAGAAGAGTCCAGAGGTAGACTTGGGTTTCGGGCACAGTTTAATCCAAGCACTTCCACAGTTGCATCAGGAATCTCTCCCCCCGTCCCTAGGCTCTTCCTTCTGGCTCCAACTCCCCTTCGTGCTGGCAAAATGTCTGCCTGTAGCTGCAGGCTAAGGTTTTCCAGCTAAGCAATTCCAGCAGATAAAGATGACCTGTTTCCTGATACCTCCGGCAAAAGGCTCCTAGGCTGACCCCCAGGGGCCTGGCCGGGTCACAGCCCTGTACAGTGGCTTCCAGGAGCATGGAGCATGCTGACTGGCCAGGCCTAGGCTGAACGGCAGGCCTTAGGGCCTGTAGTAGGATCAGTCTCACGCCACACACACGGATTCAGACGGGAGAAGGGTGGTTTCCCAAAAAAAGAGTTAGGGCAGCATTGCCAAAGATGGAGAGGATGGTGGAAGGCTAAATCATCAGGTGTCTTCTACAGGGAACCAGGGAAGGCTTCCAGGAGGAGGAGGAAGACTCTGAGCTGAGACCTGAAGAACAAGTAGGTGTTAATCAGGGGGAGGAAGACAGGCTGGGTGCCTTGGTTATCTATTGCTGCATAACAAATTACTCAAAACTGAACACCCATAAAGGACCAGGTTCAGAGAGCTTCCAGGCTGGTGAACACACGGAGATGCATTTCAATCCTGGCTCCTCCATTCTCCTGGCTGTGTGAGCCTGGACAAGTTACTGAACCACTCTGTGCCTCAATCTGCTCATTGGTAAATTGGGATTAGTAATGCTTACGAGTATATCATATTAAATTACTTGATGCAGGTCTAGAGCTTAACATAGAATTGGACACATAGTACATGCTCAGTAAAGTGGCAGTTTGTCCACACCCTTCTACTCCAAGGAGAAGTCTAGGGAGGGTGGATACAGAGTAGCAGCATTTGGTCCACACAGGAAGGGGGCCTCTGTCTCAAACAGTGGACCTCTGGCCTGCCTAGTGTCTGGCATGTTATCCACACTTTCCAAGAGCTGTGAAGCTCACAAGTTTGAGGTCTCTCGCCAGACACCGCTAACTTCTGCCTCCAACAGTCAGCTTCGCAGGCTGTGTGACTCAGCGCCGCTCACTCACCTTCACCTCTTTCCAACCTGGAGCTCACCTGGACCTTTCCCTCCACTGCCAGTGGCGTGGCTTGGGACTGGGCTGGGTCTGCACTGTGGGTTCCTTCTGAGAGGGCTCTGCTGCTGCCCCTCGCCCACGGGCTCTTCCCTCCATTCCTGCTCCTTGGCTGGACCCGGGGAGCTTCGGGACACCTTTGTGTGACCTCAGTGTGAATGTGTGTCATGGTGCATGGGTGTCGCCGTGTGTTGGCAGCTCTGACACCCAGGGGCAGGTGGGTCTGTCCTCCTGGCTGATGAGTGTGCTATGCTTCCTCAAGGTGGACTGAGACTGTCTGAGTGTCAAATCGACCTTGACTCTGAAGAGGAAACAGGAAAGGGAGACCTGGGCGACTCTGGGTGTGATTCCTGAGTCACTGAAGTAAGTCCCTTTACTTCTCTGAGTCCCAACCTGTTCCTCTGTAAACTGGTCATCGGCAGGGATTAGAAGCCATCCATCCATCCATCTGCAAGTTGATGATACACCAGCGAACAGGACAGCAACTCCCTTCACATACAAGAGCAAGCGCACCATAAATAATGATAAATATAAACCCAATAATAATATGTTCAGGCATCTCCAGCCAGATCCACATGTTCCAAGATGCCAGCAAATGGAGAAAGCTCAGTGAAAACCTGGCTCCCTGTAAAGCCCAAGAACCGCACTAGAGGTGAGGTCAAGGGCGTAAGAGGAAGCTTTGGGGTCAGAGATCTGGGTCCTAAGCCAAGCTCAGTCAGTTCCTATCTGGGCCACCTTGAGGACGTCTCATTCCCACCGTAGCCTGTTTCCTACTCTGCAAAATGCAGACAGAACCACTTCACAGAGTAGTTGAAGGGTCCAGTGTTTATTCTGTGGTCATGTTAGAGCTCCCACTGTTTTGCATCTGGTTCTAGCTGGACCTCACATCCCACGTCCTCACTAGTCTGGTGGCCATACTGGTGAAGTGAAATCTGTCAGAATAACCAAGGCCTCTCCTCACTCTGAGTTCATCCATTCCCTTGTCATTCTTTTCTTCTCCTTTACAAGACAACTACAGTTTCAGCAGACCCTAGATAGGGCTTTCTATGTGGCTTAAGCTCGAGAAATCCTCACTTAGCCCCAGGAAGTGCTTATGTTATGGACACAGACGTCAGCTGTACCCTCCTCGCCAGAAGAGTCACCCCCCCATCCTTCATATTTAGCCATCAAGAAACCAATGTTCTTTCTGCCCTGCCCCACCATCATACATTCATCAAAAACTCTAATCTGACCTAAATCAGAGTTTTTAAAACAGAATTAGCTTTTCTGAAACTTTCTGTTTGTTCACATGAACTAATTATTTAATTAACGCAATAGTAGTTATTTAATTTAAAATGTAACATTAAAAAAGATATTCAAACTGGGAAAAGGGTCCACATGGAGAGTGAAGTCTCTCTTGTCCCCTCAGCCTCCAGCACAGGCGACTGACCGCTTCTGAAGGTTTTCTTCACTGAACTGGGCTTTCTGGTGGGCCAGGGGTGACTCCGGCCTTTCTTTGGGAGGGCAATGGAGGCAGGCATCACTCGGCTTTCCCAGCCAGGAGCTCTGGGCCTGGAATGGAGAAGGGACAGTGGGCACTTGCCAAGGAGTTGAGCGTCCACCACAAGGATAGAGGGACAGCAGTGTTCTCAGGGACCCTGCCAAGCTCTGAGTTCAGTCCCTCGGGTGGTCTCCAGGGGAGACCTTGGGGTCAGGGGTCCACCAACAGGTCCTTTAACTCACTCCCAAGAGATCCACTAACCGTATCAGAGAAGTTCTACAAATATTCATTGAGTGACTACGATGGGATAGAAATAACTCTGGCCTTGGGCTGGGGTTGGAATTGGGGTGAATTAGGAAATGGACCTGGAGAGACCCCAAATCTCACTGTAAGCAAGAGGAAAGGAAAGAACACTGACTGAACACCCACTCTCTGTCAAGGGCTTTATTAGGTTATTTTAAAACTAATTTTTAAATATACTACAAGTAGTGTAGGAATACGTTTTCTGTGTAAACAAAATGAAAACTTGACAGATTAAGCTAAACCTCCCACTGACATGCGCTTTCCACACCTCCAAGCAATTAACTCAGTTCTGACACTCTTTACCTGGAGAGCCCATCAGATCCCACAGGTCAAGGGCTCAGTCCCACAAGACTGTTCTACTTCAGATGCCATTCTCAAGTCCAGGTTATCACCTGTGCTGCTGACTGAACAGCTCTAAATGGGAGGTTCCCAAGACCCCCTCCATGGGTTCAGTTAATTTGCTAGAGTGGCTCACAGAACTCGGACAGACATTTATTAGGTTGGTGCAAAAGTAATTGCAGTTTAAAAGGTTAAAAATAATTGTAAAAACTGAAATTACTTTTGCACAAACCTAATACCGTCTTTCCCCAAAAATAAGACCGGATCTTATATTAATTTTTGCTCCAAAAGACGCATTAGGGCTTATGTTCAGGGGATGTCATCCTGAAAAATCATGATAGGGCTTATTTTCCAGTTAGGTCTTATTTTTGGGGAAACACGGTACTCATGTATATCAGTTTATTATAAAGAATACAGGTGAACAGCCAGATAAAGAAGTACATAGGGCAGAGTACGGGAAAAGGGCATGGAGCTTCCATGCCTTCTGTGGCAGCTGCCATCCCCACATCTCTGCACGTTCACCAACCTGGAAGCTCTCTGAACCCCGTCCTCTTGGGCTTTTATGGAGGAGTCATAACATAGGCCTGACTGATTGAATCATTGGCCACTGGTGATTGAACTCAATCTCCAGCCCCTCTCCACTCCCTGAAGGTGGGGTGGGGGCTAAGTCTCAACCCTCTAATTGCCTGGTTGGTTCCCTAGGGGAACCGGCCCCATTCCTTAGGTACTTTCCAAAAGTCACTCATTAACATAAACTCAGGTGTAATTGCTAGAGGTTTGTTATGAATTTCAACACACCTTGTTCTCATCACTTAGAAAATTCCAAGGGTTTTAGGAGCTCTGTGCCAGAGACGGGAGGAAGACCAAATCCACATTCCTTATTGTAAACCACAATATCACACTCTAGGAAAAACAAACTACTTAAGGCTGTAGCGTCATGCCATGTGCTCACCCATACGATCCTCCCTGGCTAGAAGACAGCTCCTCACCCTGACCCCTTTGCCTAGTTTACCGCAACTCTTCCTTTAGGACTCGGCAGGCCGGCCGTGACCTCTTGGTTGCCCTCCCTGTCACTCCCAGGCTCGGTTAGATGTCACGCCCCTATGGCCCACAACGTCTTACCAAAGCACTTCCCATCCTTTCTAATCGCCATTATATCTGCCTCCCATTCTTGAGGGAGAGCTCCTTGAAGTGAGTGGCGGTCTCCTTCACCTATACGTCCCGACCCCAAACAAACCCTGCAAGACATGGGGGGTACTGCCTACACGTGTGTGGAGTACAACGAATGCTTCTTGGAGAGCAAACGATTGAGTTCATCTTGTGTGGGGCGTTTCAGTGATGATGGAGAATGACAAGGTCAGCAACATGACAGCACCGGGAAGACAAACCCAATATCTCTTGAGTTAAATTTACCCAAATGGCAATCATATTACCCAAAAGTATGCCGACTGTGGGATCATAGTTTCCCAAACCATCTCCTAGCGCAAGGGTTTCTCTTAGCTCCACGATGGCGCTCTTTTTCTTCTCTTTCATCTGGTCTTTAAAGCTACTGAAAGGGGATGCGCACACCAAGGGTTTCCTCTGAACTCAATCCTGCCAAGGGCTGGTTGGGCATCGTGGCTTCATCTTCTGACTTATGTCCCTTCTTTCAAAAGGGCATTAAAATCCTCTGCCCACTCCTGAAACTGGCAGGGATTTTTTGAGAAGAAGGACATGGGAGTTCACTTTTTTGGGGGAACTGTCCCCTCCTCAAGGGGACAGAACTCATCATTATCTCTTAATTAGCATTTTGCCTCAAAACTCCAATGTCATCTTCTGTTACTACTAGAAGTAGGGGAAGCCCAAAGCTTCCACCCCTTTCCTCTCACTTCCCTTTTCTCCGAACAACTTGGAGGGAAAAGCTCTCTTCATTTCTTTTTTTCTCAGTATAATTTAATGTCTCTTTCACTATAAAAGTACAAAAGAATATTTTAACATTACAGAAAAATAGAAAGAGAAAAAAGCCCATTACTGAGACATCATCTCATTTAGCATTCTTCCAGCCTTTTCTCTATGTACAGTTTTTTAAAATTATGTAACAGATATACCAAAAAGTGTATCTAACACAGATGTACAATTTAAAGAATTATTGACTAAACACCTATGTATTCATCACCCAGCTTAAGAAAACAGACCATCACCAATACCTTAGAAGCCCGTGTGCCCCTCCCTCTGAACCCACCCAGAGATAGCCATGATCTTGAATTTTGTATGACTTACTCCTTTTGCTTTTCTTTATAGTTTTACAGTGATCCATTGCATGGGTATACTGTACTCTGATTTATCTGTTCTTCTGCTGATGGATATGTGGATGGTTTCCAGGATTTTTTTCATCTTTAAAATATTTTAGTAAATGAAATGATTAAGGACATAAAATATATATAAACATAAAATTTTCCATTTTAAGCATTTTTATGTGTACAGTTCAGTGGCATTAAGCACATTCACACTGTTTAGGAACCATCACCACCATCCGTCTCCAGAGCTTTTTCCATCATCCAAACAGAAACTCTGTGCCCATTAAACAATAACTCCCCACTCTTTTCTCTCTATAACGCCTGACAACCACCCTTTTACTTTTTGTCTCTGTGAATTTGACTACTCCAGGTACCTCATACAAGTGGAATCATACAGTATTTATCTTTTTGACTGGCTTATCTCACTTAGCATAATGCCTGCAAGGATCATCCATGTTGTAGCATGTGTCAGGATTTCATTCCTTTTTAAGGCTGAATAATATTCTGTTGTATCTAGCACATTTTGTTTATTGAAGGGGAGCAGTTTTGCCACCCCAAAATAAGCCTCTTTGGGATACTGATTGCTTTAGGCTGGATAATTTCAAGAAGCAGATATGGGGGAAGCTCTGAGAACCAAGTAGAAGTTACCCTTTGTAAAAGGACATTTACCTTTCTAAGGGAAATCTCCATTTGTAAGGGTGCTTCCCTCACTGTACCAGGAAGAGGAAGATTGCCACATCTCTAGAAACTGTTATCAGTGGAGAAGGCATGGACCTAATTCAGCAGAACAATCTTACTGTTGTTTGCTGTGCTCTTACTGGTCACCTCTGTAACTGATTCCCCACCCCCAACATCTTCTTTTATCTTTAGCTGAAGGTAATATTTAAGGGGAGGGCTTTTGCCATTTTGGTGAGTTACTCAGTGTCCATGGGTCTCTCCCATGTATACAGGAGATACAGTTGTGTGGAGGAGGAAGAAATTTTCCTCTACCCTTCTAGGTTCTTTCAGCTGGTCTAACAATTAAATTTACATGAGACAAATTAATAAGAGAAAATAACCAAATTTCATTACATATATTTGTATGGGAACCCCACATACATGACACAGTCAGAGCCCCCAACACATGAAAAGTTCAGAGACAGAAAGAGAAAATAAGGTACACGTGACATTCTGAGCTAAGGATGAGATAAGGCATCTTAGGGCTTTAGAGAGGAGGAAGGTCACTGAACATTAGAAATTTACCCTGCCCTTTAATAGGTCATAAAAAGTTATCTCTAGTAATAACTCTTAATATGGGCAAAGTCTTAAGTTTAAATTCTCTAAGGGAGAAGTAAAAGTTTCTCGTGAGCCTGCAGGGTCTCGATTGCCTTCAGTCAAAAATAATTCACATGCCCAAGCGGCAGGTCTTGGGGAGGCCCATTGTGAACCCTTCGTGTTATTAATCTTCATTTTGCTGTTCTCCTGCTAATCTGGCTCATGTCAATTTGGTCATTATGCCACCCAGGAGAATCTTGAAGGGTAGAGGAAACTTTTCCTCCCTGACAAATTATCCATTTCTCTGTGGATGGACACTTGGGTTGTTTGAAACTTTTTGTTCTTGGGAATAATGCTTCTGTGAACACGCGTGTACAAATATCTGTTCCAGCTCCTGCTCTGAGTTCTTTTGAGTATCTACCCAGAAGTGGAATTGCTGGATCACACGGTAATTCTGTTTTCAGTTTTTGAGGAACCGCCATGTTATTTTCCACAATGGCTGCAGCATTTATATTCCCACGAGCAAAGGACAAGGGTTCCAATTTTCCCACATGCTCACCAGCACTTGTTTTCTGGTGTTTTTGTTTGTTTTTTAATAGTCATCCTAATGTGTATGTGAAATTGTTCCAGGACTTGTAATAAACAAAACAGCTATGACCTTTCTAGTACCTATACTCTGGTGCACATGGGCAAGAGTTTTTCTAGTCATATAGTTAAGAATGGAATTGCCAGGTCATCAGATACGTGTGCGTGTTACTTCCCAGCGCAGCAGTACAAATGTACACCATCATCAAAGGTCGATGATTATTCTAGTTGCTCCACATTTTAACACTTACTGCCAGACTTGTAATTTTCACCACTTTGGTGGGTGTGAAATGATATTTCAATGTGGTTTTAGTTGGCATGTTCATGAGTAATTACAGGATTAAGCATCTTTGTCACAGGTTTCTTGGTCATATTTGCCTTCTCTTATGTAAAATATCTGCTTAAGTCTTTTGCACATTTTCCTATTAGATTGTTTGCCTTCATTTTATGAACTTGTAGGACTTCTTTATTCTGGATACTAATCACGTATTGATTACACATTACAAATATCTTCTACAAATTTACGGTTTGTCATTTCATCTTTTTTGATGACCAGAAATTATTTGAATTTCATTAAATGCATCAATCTTCTTCTTTGTGGATGTACTTTCTGTATTTTGCTTAAGAAATCTGTCTCAATCTAAGATCATAAAGATACCCCATATTTTCTTCTAAGAGTTTCCCCCCCCAGATTTATTGAGCTATAACTGACAAATAGCATCAAAGAAGTGTCAGGTATACAACGTGACTTAATATGCGTGTATATTGTGAAATGATACCACAATGAGGTTAGTTCATACATTCATCGTCTCACATAGTTACCATTTTTGTGTGTGTGGTAAGAACATTTAAGAGATACTCTCTTAGCAAATTTGAAGTATAAAATATATTGTAATATAGTCACCATGCTGTACACTAGATCCTCAGAACTCATTCACCTATGACTGAAATTTTGTACCCTTTGACCAACATCTCCCCATCTCTCCCACCCCCAGACCCTGTTCTCTACCAATCTTTTTCTATGAGTTCGGTATTTTTTAGATTCCACATGTAAGTGAGATCATATAGCATTTGCCTTTCTCTGTCTGACTCAGTTCACTTAGCATAGTGCCCTCAAGATCCATCCATGTTGTCACAAATAGCAGGATTTCCTTCTCTTAAAAAATTCTCCTTTTAAAAGGAGTTTTCAGGTTTTTCTTTCACATTTAAGGCCTTCACTCACCTGGACCTGATTTTTGTGTGTGTGTGTGTGTGTGTGTGCCAAAGGGTATTGTTTCCCCATTTGAACTGCCAGTTTTGCCAGCTTTAGTCATGATCCAGCAATTCCATTCTTAATTATATGACTAGAAAAACTCTTGCCCATGTGCACTGGGGAATATGTACTAGAAGGTCATAGTAGCTGTTTTGTTTATTTAAAATCCTGGAACCATGCTATTGGTGATCTGCGATACAACACTGCTGGGTACGAATCATTCTTCCATTTTATAGATGAGGGTGCTCAGGCTCAGAGAGATGCAATGACTCCTCAGAGACCCCACAATTAGGAAGAACAGACATAGGATTTGAATCCGAGTCTCTGGATCTCAGGGCCAGTTTATTCCCCTCTGTACCTTGGCTTGCTCACCAAGCACCAAAGCCTCAGCTTAATCCAGTGTAACATGCAAATGAGCCTGGGAAGGGTGACACATCCATCCATCCATCCATCCATCCATCCATCCATCCGCCTTCCTACCTACCATCCACTTACTTTTCCTGTACAAAGGGATTGTACTGTCCTGCAACCTAATGTTTAAATTCAATGCTATCTCTTGGACAGCTGTCAGCCCATGATTTGACCTCGTTCGCACTGCTTCTACAGAGGTGAGAAAGAGGGTCTGAAATGGGTCAGGGAGAGGGTGAAGGTCAAAAGGGCAGCCTGAAGGAAAAGAGAAAGTATGTACCCTGGCCCTTTACATCTAAGGCTGCGCCAGCCAGGCAGGTGGCGGGGGTGGGGGCAGGAGTGGTGAGGTGGCTGAAGAGAAAGGCAGGGCAGGGAGAATGGTGGTGAGGTAAGTAAGGGCTGAGAATGACAGAAGGGGTGACGGAGAAAGTGAGTAGGACCAGGAAATAAGCATGTTGAAACCACCCCATGAGGATTGTCAAAATATTCCTGGCATTGATTAACATTTCAAAAATAGTAGTAATTACATGTTAAAAATTCTCTGTGACACTCATTTGCCTGGCCATTCAATCTCTCCAATACCCCTGAAAGGTGGTTATTTCGATTCCTGTTTGACAGAGAAGAAAACTGAAACTCAGAGAGTTAAGTAAGGGAACTTGCTCAAGGACCCTCAGCTGAGGCGTGACAAAATCCAAAATACATTACAGGTCTACCTAGTGCCAGCCCTCCCCCTCGCTGTGTCCTCCGTTCCTGCGGCATGTTGCAATGGTCTTGGTTCCTCTAACTGTGGCTGGATAATTTGAGGGCCATATAAAGGTTAACACTGTGCCGCTAGATGTAAACTATTCCAAAAATACTGAATTTAGGAGAGACTTGGCAGTCCTGTCACTGGCTGGACGCAGTATTAACAGCCCTCTCCATGTTCTGGGCACCCAGGACCTGGGCGTTCCCTGCCTAACTGTTTCTAAGTCCACTTCCTGAGACCTCTTTCCAGGTCCTAGCTCTCAAGGCAACCTAGGGCTTGGGGTGACAAAGGATCTGCTTTTGAGTGTGGGGGAGTGGGCAGGGCAAATGCAGGCTGGGCTGTCCCCACAGCTGCCCAGAGGCTGATCAGGGACAGGAAGGTAAGGGGAGATCAGGGGCCTCCTTCCGCTCTCTCTCAGGGGCCCTGCAATGTTGGGGACAGGCCTGGACAGGGGTATAATTATGTTTAAAATGTGAAATTAATATAATCCAGAGAAGAAATTAATTGTTCCAAGAGTAGAAAATGGCATAGTTTCTGGTGGGTACAAGTGAGACCCTGGGGACACTGAAGCACAGCCGTGCCCCAGCCTATCGGCCCACTGTTTGTGTTGCCAAATGTTCAGTCCCCTTAGCTGTGGTCTTGCCAAGTGGGAAATGCCAGGAAGGGCAAGAAGAAAGGAAAGGACGCCAGGCGCTTGGAGAGCGGGAGGAGAGTTTACAGGTAGAGCTGGGGGTGGAGAGCCAGGGCCGAGGTGGACGGAGGGGCTCTGGGAAAGGAGCAGGGGTGATTAAGTGGAGTTCCCAGAAGGCTCCCCAGCCCTCCTCCGTTTCTATAGGAAACCAGCAGTAAAGGCTGTCACTGAGATTTCTATTTCTGGCAATTTGGTAGACCGGATCCTCTATACTTTTTACATGTATATTCCATAATAAAGAAAATTAAAAACAAAATTCACACATTTGGCAATACTTCAGGATTGGGTCTGTGGTTTGGGAGATGGTCAGGCTATGCTGAGACCAGCCTCAGTTCAGGGGCAGGGTAGCTGGAGGGGCCACGTCCCCCTGGGTAACGTATCTATGCAGTTTTCATCCTCCCTCCCCTCCTCCCTCCCTCCCTATCTGTCTATGCATCTGTCTATCTAGCTAGCTAGCTATCATCTATCTACCATCCACTCACTTTTCTTGTACAAAAGGGATTACACTCTCCTGCAACCTAATTTTAAAATTCAGTACTATCTCTTGGACAGCTGCCAGCCCACGATCATCTATCCAAAGGCTGCAGGTATTAGAAGACATATTCTTGAAAGTAGACGAGATCTCATGCCCACAGATGGCTTCTGCTGCTAGAAGAGCCTGCCATCCATCCATTCAAGTTTTTTCAAATGCATTTATTGGATTCTTGCAGTAGCCTCCCATCTGTCACCCTCGTAACACAGGCCTGGTTCTTCCTGCGCCTCCCTGGGGGCTCCTGACCCAAGACCCTGGCACATAGCGAGGCTCATGCACAGGTAAAGGGAGTGAGTGGCAGAAGGGCAGTTCCCGGGGCGGGGGACTCAGCTACAGCACCATTTGGTCCAAGGCTGCTCTGGCCCTGATCCAATCATGAAAGAAACTCTCCATTCATGAGAGAAGGAAGAAACAGATGAGCAATTAAATGCCTGAGTCCAGAGTAATGATGATTAAGGAATGTTGGGAAAGGATGTGATTACAAGGCCCTGAAAGCATCTGAAAGCTCTCGGAGTTGGGAGAGTAGTTTGGGCGGGCGGTGCCTGACTGTTATCAGAAGCTGCCAGGCCCCTCATTCCTGCCCCGTTAGGTCACCGTGAGCCAGCTGAGAGTAAAGCTAGGTGTCATTGTTTGCACCTCACCTCAGCTCACCCCCTTTGAGAGGCAATGATGAATGGATCTGGGGAAGGGGGGCCCTCTGGGTGTGTTCTCAAAGCGGGAGAATAAGATCTATAAAACGGGATTAACACGTTGCGTACGGCGGGGTTTAAATCCCTCGTGAAGATTCTCGTGATCCGTACACAACGTGTTAAAATGATGAGACAGTAAGCGATTGAGATTAAATGAGATCCTGCTGGCAGAGTGCACAGTACAGGACTTGGCACAGAGTAAACCCTCCATCAATTCAAGAGGACATCATTAGGGGACATATTTTTCCTCCATAATGTCGACTCCCTGAAGCAGGGATGCTGTGTCTGTTCCCGCGGTGTCCCCAGAGCCTGAAACAACGCCTGGCACCTGGCTGGCACTCAGCACACGACTGTTGAGGGCATGGGTGAACCCATTACATAACTGTCATCTGGTAACAGACCCAGGGAGGCAGGCAGCTCGGGCCCAGCGCTCAGTGCTGCAACCCGCCCATTTCCCCGCCTACCCCACGCACCCCTGACAAGCAGTGACCACACAGGGCAGATGACTTGCTGGGTACTTCTCTAAATGCTCCCTGAGGCCAGCGGAATCCCCAGGGCCTGGCTCATCAGGACGAGCAGATGACTTGGGGCCCAGCACAGCCCACCTTCCCGTTAGCAGAGCGCTGCTCAGCTGGCAAGATGTTTGGAGAAGGGAACAGAACGTGCAGCCCCAGGGAGAACAGACACCAGCCCGGCCCCCTAAAACAGGAAATGAGCCCTGGCCTGGCCCATACCACAGCCTCTCCTTGTTTGAAAGTTACTTCTCTCCTGCTTCTCACCCTGAGCCTGCAGCGAGTCTTAGCAATATCAGCTAACCACTGGGAGTCAAGTTCATGGACCATTTGATGGTAATAATGACCAGCTTTTATTGAGCACTTACTCTGTGCCAGCTCTTGTACTAAATGAAAATATTGTATTTCAATTCCTCTAAAGAGGCACCCAAATGTTCCCCAAATATTCTGTCTTTTGACGTGGCTGGGCCTTTGTCACGTACGCTGTCCCTCAGTTTAAAATGCCCTTCCTGGCTTTATTCACCTGGGGCATACTCACCCTTCGGCACTCAGCTCATCTGTCACCTCCTCTCAGAAGCCTTCCCCATCTTGCCCGAGACAATAAAAGCACGGCCTTCTGTGCGTTCCCACAACTGGCATTTGGGTTTGTGTGTCTGTCTGCCCGACTGTGCCACCCTGACCTCCTGATGCCGCACGTCCATCTCCACAGCCAGCACACAGTAGGGGCACTGTGAATGCTGGGTTCTCCTTCTCATTTCCTTTGCACTGTGGCACTTTATCTCTTGTATGCCCCTCATTTGTCTTTATATAATAATAGCCTTTACCCAAAGAACAATGCTCATCACTTTACAGGTATTTATAAATGTAAGTCGAAAGATACAAATGAGTCAGTGACCTTACTTGCAGGGCACCAGGTAGGAGGTGTTCAATTATTTGCCTGTAGAATCCATGGTTACCCCAGCAAGAAATCAGCAGAATAGGTACGGAAGGGTGAAGTCAGAAAAAGAAACAGAATGGGAGGAGGTGCTAGAACTGACATTTTCTGCGCACCTATATATGCCAGGTGTATGTTTCATTAACGCCCCACCATAATCCAGTGAAGTGAATATAATGATCCCCTTTTTATAGACAAAAATGAAGGCACAGAGAGGTGGAGTGACTTGCCTAAGATCACACAGCACGTAAATGGCAGAGCGGGGATTTGAGCCCTGTCTGCCTAGTTCCATCAGGTGGATGGAGAAGGCCATTGTGTCCCTGTAGTGTGAGAGTGTGGGGAAAAGTGAGGAGGGGCTGCAGGACACTGGGGGGAAAGGACTGGGGTATGTCTTCCCTGTAGGTCAGACCCAGACCCCTGGATATGCACCATCCCTGCCTTCCGATGTCCCACGTCATGGTTCCTGGGGACAGATGTATGCTGGCCTATGGGGCCACCGCAGACACCTCCAACACATTTAGCCACTTTCTCTTGAGACAGCTCTACTTTTCAAGTAGCTTCTTTTTTCTAGTATCGATCCTGCCCTAAACACTTCCCTCTGAGTCCCTGGACCAAACTTGACCCCACAGGATTGCACAACACCCACTTGAAGGCTCCAGGAACCCCCAACTTCTCAATAATGCTGAACTGGGTGAAATTTCCCAGTAACCACCTCCCCCGCCTGACTAATGCTTTCTTAGTTTGGCAATGCAATGTCCTATTTTTAAGGGATCCAGTCATTTGGTTTAGATTCTTTGTTTTATTTTAATGACCTTCTGAATCATTCATTTTTCTGCTTTTGAACTGATTCACTCTCGGCCACTTCCTTGTATAAAAATCCAACACCTCCTTTAAGACTCAACACTAGCAACCACCTTCTCCTAAAAATTATCCTTATCTATACCACCCCCTCTAGGCGAAGTATTCCCCTCCCTCCTCTGTACCACTCATCTGGTAGTTATTCTATTGTCATCATCGTTATCATAACAATAAAAACAACCCGCCAGCAACTTGAGTTGTTTCTTATTATGACCTTAAGAAGAAAGTGATTATTATTTCCATTTTACAGATAGTGAAACTGAGCCTCAAGGAGCTTAAACCTCTTGCTCAAGGTCACCCGAAGAAAGTGAAGAAGCCGAGATGCTAAGCCAGTCTGGCTGGACTCCAGAGTGAGTGTCCTGAAAGGTAGCTATTTGTGTGGGGCTGCCTGGCTCTTGCCATGCTGATGGTGTTGATGTCATCACCCTCCCCTCTCCAGATTGTAAGCCCCATAAAGTGTTTGTTCCCTAACTGTATCGCATGCAATAAACATCTGCGCTCAATAGCTGATGCTCCATAGACATGGAACAATGGCTAGAGGATTTCCTGTCCCTTTTGCAGTGTTAGCTGTTCGAAGCTTTACACAATTTTGCAACACCGAGAACTTGGTAGCACAAACAATCAATGCACACACTGAATGAAGGAAGGAAGGGGTGGGGTATGGGCTTGGAAGATTCCAGTGGACATATTTTGTAGCCGAATACCTTAGATAGGAAATTTTTTTAAAATTCTCTGTAGCTCAGGACAAATGCTGCCAGACAAGACCTCCTTATCACATTTTTCAGGCTGAAAGAACAAAATCTTAAAGACGAAGGGTTCAGTTTAAGTTCACTCAACACACCTCTAGTAGGTACTGACTGTGGGCCAGGCCCTGCACTCACAGGCTAGTGCTGGAGATGGCCGTGCCAGCACCTCACCAGGTGGCGGTCCTTTGGGTACCCAGCTGCCCCCCATTCCTTCTGGAAGACAAATTCCCTCCTACCCTGAGAGCGGGCAAGGATGGGGCCTTGGGAATAGGGGGAGGGAGGGGCAATACCCCGTCTGGTCAAAGAGGAGCAGGCAGGAAAGATCTCAACATGCCAGCAGCCTCCAAACAGCAGAGCAGAGGCCATGAGGAGCCAACTAGTCCCTCATGGAATATGAAGACAAGCCCTTGGGTCATGCAGTGACAAGGGAAGAATGAGATGAGTGGAGAAGGTCTGGGAAGCCTAACAGAACAGGAAGGCAATTGAGGGGCGCACCCAGAGGTAAAGAGGGTTAAGGGTCCCCGTATCATTCAATTGAGTACTTTTTACCTCAAATTCTCTTTTGTCTGTTATCAATATCGCTGGCCCTTCTCTCTTTTTGTCTTTTCCTGATAATCCTACATCTAGCCTTTCACTTACAACCTCACAGGGACACTTTGTCTCAGGTGGCTCTTCTGTTACGAGCATCTCATTGGCTTTTTGGTTTGGGGGTTTGGGGCCCAAACTGTAAGCTCTGCCTTTTAGTAGGAACATTCTATCTGGGAAGCAGTAGGTCCCAGTGGTTAATATAGGCCTCTGGTGCCAGGCTGCTTGGGCCGGAGGGTCTGCTGAGAACCTGCCAATATTTAACAGTGCACTCAGTACACCCCTAGCCCTTTCTGTCCTGTTCCCAATCACGGATACGTTATAACAGAGCATCTCCATTTGACATATGGGGAAACTGAGGCCCAGAGACATGAAGTCAGTTGCTCAAGGGCAGATGGAAAGAACATTTAATTGTCATGTCAAGGGAACCACACATTTGGGTAGACCAGCTGGCCCTCTTTAAATCAAGAGTTTCTTGACTCTTGGATTTGGCCAGAAGGGCAGGGAGCCCTGACCCGCTTCTTCTCATGGTCAAAAATAAGACTGAGACCTGGTAATGGCAAAGCAACAATATAATAGTAATAATACTAGCAGCAAACATTCAGCAGCATGCAATGTGCTTTATGTGTTTCATCTTTACTTTTCTCAGCGTAACGACTAAGAGCATGGACTCTGAAGCCAGACAGTATGGGTGTGAATCTCAGCTCTGCCACTGACTGGTTGTGTGACCATAGGTAAGTTACTTTACCTCTCTGGGCCTCAGTTTCCTCATCTATAAAATGGGGCTGACGATGGATCTTAGCACCTTATAATAAATCCTAGCACGTAGTAAATTGTATATAAATATTACTGTTCCATTTTAAGAACTCCAATACCAGCAGCTTCCTCTTTCTTTGGCTTATGAATGGTGAGTATATAAAAAAAGAAAGCTAATAGAAGGCAATGGTTCATTTTTCAGAGCTGCAAGCAAAAGGGAAGAAACTTTTTCAACAAAGAAGATATCAGAGTTGATAGACGAGGTCACTACTTACAAATGGGGAAACAGAGGCTCAGAGAGGGCAAGCTAGTTGCCTGCAATCACACAGCCCATAAGCTGCAGAAGGAGGATTTGAACTCAACCTATCTGATGTCATATCTCATGTCCTTAATCCCGAAGCCAATATGGCCAGTCCTGGTGGTCATGGAAAGATCTGGTGCCTGGCTCTGCATTGAAAATGGAAATATGAGTCACTGGTGGCCCCCAGGGATGGCTGGGGAGTAAGAGGGGCCCAGCTATGGGCCAGAATGTTCCGCCAGATGCTGCGGAGCAGCTGCCAGCACCACTCAGTCGCTTTTATGCTGAGGATGGGAGGAGGAGCGCATGCGGAGCAAGGGTCACAGCCAGCAGAGCACAGCCTGGACCGGGGCCACGACATGGGGAGTGACATCAGGCTCACACATCTGGCCTCTGGAATGCTGGCGCCCCACAGGACGGGCCCAACTTTCTGCTTCTCCTTGCAGCAGGCTCCTTTCCTGAAATAACCCAGGCAGCTTCATTGAGAAAAGTCTTGGGCTTTTTAGGCTCTCCTGGACCAACTCAGGTGGTGACATGTGGGACAGGGCATTGTCCACCCGCTGATGCAGACACAGGGTCAAAAGAAGCAAGGCTCTTGGATGGATCCCTGGCTGGGCCACCCGGGCCAGTGCCTCAGTTTCCTTATCTGTGCATGAGGATCGCATTCCTCCTTTGCAGGCTCTGGAGAAGGGATAGCAGGCCACACGCCCGGCACCCGGTGGGCGGGCGTCCAGTCAGCGCTCTTCTCCCGCCTGAATCCATGGACGCACAAGCACATTCGTTGGCTGCAGTCCTGCACAGCCAGCGTGCAGATGGGGTCCTCACCTTGCTGACCTGTCCAGTTAGAGGCCTTGTGCCTCAAAACTTCCTTTTCTGGTTCCAGTCTCCACTTTGCTCCAAGAAGAACCAAGACCAGTCTGGCCTCTTCCACGTACCAAACTGTAGGACGAGTGAGGACAGCTCAGGCTTTAGGCCCTGGCTCCTGTCCAGTGATGGGGCCTCACCTGACTCATCGATGCTCGTGCTGGCTCTACCTGGGAAAGTTTGGGACTGGCCTGTGTGACTTGGTGAGATCGGTGATTCATTTTGGTCCCAAAGGGAACAAAAGCCCAGGTCTTCCCAAGGCCTCTTCTGCTTGGGGAATGAGTCACCCTCCTCCTAAGAGTGCTCCCATTCTCACTTTGCCTGGGCCCTCAGAAATCAAACAGCGGCTTCCCCTTTTCTTTGCTCCTGAGGTCTGGAAGGGTGGGGGGTGGTGAGTCTATAAAGGGAAGATTGCAAAGAGGAATCAAGCCACCATTCATTCCATGGCAGCCACTGAAAGGGGACAGACTTCTCAGTGAAGGCGTATTTAAAGCCGCAGCCACCTCTCCTCCTCAGCACCTCTTTCTCTGCCTGGCTGCACCTTCGAATTCTCTCCCCCAAAGTGGAAAAACAACCCAACCTCCATAATCTGCAGGAATTTTCAAAAGTCTCCTTGATGATATAACTTGCTGGGGGCACTAGTCATGGATTCCTGCATAGATAAACCCTCTGACCTCAGTTTCCTGCAAAGTGAAGGTTGTCATATGGATCTGGAAATGTCCTGGGCCACAAAGATGACGAATGTGAAGCCTGAGCAAGGGCCCTGGTGGGATAAATCCCTCCCCGAATCTCACTGAGGAACCAGGTCATGGACGGGCGGGACCTTCTGTGATTTGTGTCTTTGTTCCCGCATGAAGACTCTGCTTCTCTGGAAGCCAGACCTGCCAAAGGCTGGCCCCTCAGTTATCTGGAGCTCAGCTCTGGGCCTGGACTAACCGGAGTGGCAAGGGACAGTCACAAAGCCCCAAGCGCATTTCTTTGATGCCTCAGCTGAAACGATCAGAATATAGGGATGTAGAAGCAGGACATCCTCAGAAGCCATCATCTCCAACAGTGTGACAGGGGCTGAGTCACTTCCCCACTCTGGGCTGCAGGTTTTGATTTTATCAGTAAAACAGAGATAATTCCTACCTCATGGTAGTGACTTGGACATCAGCTATCGATGACGAGCCTGGCTCTCGGGTCCCAATCCCAGCAGGATGAGGCCATCTCCTCCCACGGAAACTACTTGCTCACCATTATGGTCAGGACCCCACACATAGGACTGCTGTGAGGACTGACTGAGATAATTGGTAACGTGTTCATGGCCGGTGCCTCATCACATCCGATCACTGATAACTGATCGTGGTTATCCGATCAATCACTAAGTTTAGTTTCTGGGGTACAGCAGGTGTTCCATCCGTGCTGGCTACTGTGGGAATGATGCCTCTGTTAACAGAAAACACAAAAAGAGACTCACAGAGCGAAGTGAGCCATCAAAGGGACAGCGGACGGAGATCGCCATTATTTTAGATCACCCCTTATTTTACCACAGGGAATGTGGAGGCCCACAGGGGAGAATGCCCAGATGGGGGTCGCTGCGAGCTCGTTTTTCCCTGTCCAGTGCTCTTGGCTGACCCTGTTTCACCAGCAGACTGGGACTGTTTAGAGTCAGGCTACTCACAGGCTTCAGTTTCTCAGCTTCAGGAAAATCGCTGTGTGACCGCCCAGGGCGGGAACTAAGGGGCTTCAGACCGACTGGAATCATCCAGAAAGAACTGGAGGGGACCAAGGGTAGTAGCTGGGCAACGCTGGTGCCTTTCAGAGCTCTGCCCCAATGAGTCGAGGTGACAGCCCTGCTCTCAGAAGCAATCCAGCTACCGGGGAAGCCACATGTGTACGGGAGCAAATGTGTGGCTCAGAGACAACCACGCTAGACAATAACACCGGCTACCATCTGTTGAACATGGACTGTGGGCCATGCCTTGTGCCAAGTGTGTGCGTCTCAGGAGTCTTCACGGCACCCTGGGAATGAGCACGCTGTGACCCCAGCAAACCGAGGCACAGAGAGGCTAAGGAACTGGCTCAAGGCCCCCAGATTCCATGGGGGAACTGGGACTTCAACCTAGGCTGTGTGGTCCAGAGCCTGTGCCCCTCCACACCACCCCTCTGCCCCGATGGGGTGTGCCCCCTTCTCACATCTGTGCCCCCCTTCTCACTGCTTCCCCCAGTTTTCACATCTGTGATCTCAAGGTCAACTCCTGCACGGCCCTCTCAGGCTCCAAGTGTCCCAGCCTGGGCCCAGCACCTAGTAGCGTGTCATTGACTTGGCAGGTATTTCTGATCCTTACCACATGCCTGGGCTGAGCCAGGGACAGGTGACAGTGGGAGTCAGATGAGTCTTGGGGCTGGCCATCACTGGGTTGGAACCCACCTGTCCACAGTCTGCACCCACCCGAGCACCAGAAGTGGGCAGAGTGGCTTCTGTGGGAATGCTCAGTCAGGTGAGGGAGATTCTGGCCTCTGCTCTGTGCTTGATGGTCTGCAGTCCCCTTGGCCAGCCCCTGCCCCTTCTGGATGTCCATTTTTCCACTGGGATGATGAGGCCGAGGTGAGAGGCGTGGTCTTGTGAAGGCCGTTCAGCTGGCCTGCAGTCAGGAGTGGGCTCTGGTCTGAACGTCCCACGGGAGGCCTGCTCCCGGTCTGGCCCCACGCAGGTCTCAGGCTGTGTCTCAGATCCTTGCTCATGCTCATCACATGTTGGCTCACAGCGTGATACCAAATGTCCCTGCACGTCCCTCCCTCAAGCTGACAACCTCCACCTCCATCCTGACTTGGGAAAGGTCTCCTTCGATCCGTGTCCTCAGGCAGAGCAATAGCATCAAAACACATCTGAAGATACTGAGTCACGCTTTTCAAAGTTTCTCTGCGGGCATTTTCTGATTTCAATGAATAAAATTCAAAAGTTTGAATTAATAATTCAAAAGAATAATATGGTACCATTTCCAAGTTGCAGGTGAAGGGGCCTTTCTATATGCCTCTAATCCTCACAGTGACCCTTTCATACTATTATTGTAACTATTATTGCATTTTGGGATGAGGAGACGTGAGGTTCCGAGAGGTAGAGGCAATTATATAAAGTCACAAAACTTGGAATGACTGAGCTGGCAAACTGGGGGTGTCTCATTATAAGCCCAGGGTACTTCCTCTCCAAAATCTCCAATTATTGGCTCTTCTTCCATTCAGAGCACCTACTCCGTGCCAGGCTCCCTACTATGTGGTGGGGCACGCAGTGAATGGGCCAGCCTGCTCCCTGCATGGGTCACAGTCTATATAAAAATCCCATGAGGTGGTATTAGTACTCATCAGAGGCAAAACGGAAGATCTCTCTGTCTCGGCTCAGCTGCCCCAGCTCTAGCATTTACCAGCAGTGTGACCTTGGGCAACTATCTCTCCTCTCTGTCCCATGGCTGAAAAATGAGGAAAACACTGATTTTTGCCTCATTGGCTTGTTGTGAAGGGAAGAATTAATTAGGAAATGCATATCCAGAAGTTGAGACAGTGCCTGGCCCAGAGAACATATTTTGTATCTTATCAAAGTTTCATTATTCCATCGACAAGTGTGCTCTGCAAAGCTGCTGTCATGCTCAGCCCCATATATAGCTGAAGAAACTGAGGCTCTGAGGGGCCATGCCTCCAAGGCCACAGAGTAATAGCTGATGCTGAAATGCAGCCCTCAAAGGTCCCAGATGTGTATTCTCTTCCCCTCGAGCCCCATGGCAGCTGAATTCCTGGGACCCTTCCCCTCTGCTTCTGAGTCAGCTTCCCAGGAACCAGAGGCCCCACCTGGGGTAGGAAAGGAGGCCCCGAGAGACGAGGGATTAAGCAGGTTGCTGGGACTGAGGCAGAGATTTCAGGAAGTGCAAGGCTGAGAGGGCTTCTAAGAAAGAGAGAGGTGGGAAGGGACACACTTGTCCCAGCCTGAGGGCCGCAGGTCAGCCTGGCTCCTGGCCCAGAGGCTGGCTCTCCCAGCGGCCCCAGCCTCCAGCCCAGCTTGGCTAAGCCCACGCAGGTGGCCAAGGCCAGCTGTGAGGCTGTGACCTACCCCGACCCCGATCCTTCTCTAAGCTTGCCTCTCGGTAGATGCCAGAGGCGGAGACCTGGGTGAGGTGGCCAGGGCCGAGAACAAAGCCATCCAGCCCCCTCACCATTCGGGTCCTCTGAGAGCGCCGCAGGGCCTGTGCTGGGTAGGGCTCTGCCCCCTTTTCCAGAACTCCAGACATGTGCTCGATGGCTCTGAGCCCCAGTGCTGGTCTGTAATGTCACCTGGGGACCCGGGGAGACCTTAATCTCTCTAGGCACCTGGCACGGAGCAGATGTCCCAGTAATGCCAGTTTCTGTTCTGGTAGGTGGGACGCAGGTGCTGCTGGGACCTTGGCCTTCCTACAGCTGGGGGAGGGGCTTTCTCAGTGCTTTGCTGTGCTTCAGGTTTCCTGGGGGTCTCATCTCGGTCACAGACATTATCAGGTCCCCTGCTCTGAGTCTAGCAGGGAGACCACCTGACCACAGCCCGGCTTTGTGGGCCACAGGGTGCTGTGGGACCTGAAATAATTCAGGGGCCTGTGTGGCTTAGGACCAGCACCCAGGTACCCTAAGCCTGGCCTCAGTGTCCTCAGCAGTAGCAAGGAGGACCCTGGTACAGCCCTCACAGAGCATCACGTGGCAGTTATGTTAGCTAACGCAGCCCTTGGTGGGCTCTCTATACCAGATGCCTGGAATTTTCTCTGAAACACCCAGAGGCAGGGCCAGCTGGCTGTGTCACACTGAGGTCACCAGGATGAGTCACCCGGGACCATGACCCATTGGAGTGCTGAGGCTGGATTCCTGTGGGGCAGCTGGCTTGGGAGCCCAGGACCCACCAGCCCAGGACTCTGGGTCCTGCTCCAGCCCTTGCTTCTCCATTACCCCGGCCCGTCGGGGGGCCAGGCTGCGGGCCCAGAAGAGGCCCAGGGACTTTGGAAGGGATTTTGGAGGCCTAAGTGGGGGCAGCTCAGCCCTTGCTGGCTTCGCCTCACTGACTCAGCCCCCACCTTGACCTTTCCTTCCTACTGGCTAATTTTGGGTGTTTCCTGTCCCTTGAATAGGTAAAGAAAAAGGAAGTGAAAGAAGGTCAACATGTAGCTTCTTTAACAGCTGGCAAATCATTTCCTTTACTATTAATATTTTTTAATGATGCGTGCTTCGAGTGAAAAATGGCAGTTTATCCTAGAGAAAGGAAGCCTAAGTATCTCCCACTGTGTTCATTTCTACAGAAAGAATTTTATTACCTCTATTCTGGAATTTGTTGTTTTGACAGGTAGCTTACTAATGGTGCGTGTGTATGTATGTGTGTGTGTGTGTATGTGTGTAGTCTGGAGAAGTATCTCTTGTTCACCTTGTGTCCCCAGCGTCCCGGCTGGTGTAGCCAGTGATGTGTACCAATCAGTATGTGTCACATGAAGGAACCGGAATCCGCAGCACCGTTTGTGAGATGCCGACTCCTGGCCCTGGGCTGAGGGCTCACTGGCCCAGCCTTATTCTGGCCCCTTAGAGCCCCTGTAGAAGGTGACGCTGCTACTCTCCCATCCCCAGATGAGGAATGGAGGTTCAGAGGCTAAGGAAGTGGGGGTGGTGGGTGGGTCACGGTCACCTTGTACTCTGCCTGTTCTTCACTGCCCAGCACCCGTCCCCTAGGAGCTGACCATCTGCCGTAGGGCTTCCTAAGCAAGCACCCTGAAGAGCAGGTGCTTGCTTAGCCTTGGCTGCCCACGGGCCATAAGACGGACAGCTGTGACCTTAAGAGAGCGTGTGCTTTACCTCTCTGGACCTACAGTGTTAGGGGGAGAAAAGAGTGATCGTGACACTAACTAGTGGGTTTGGTGCTTGCTATGTGTCACTGTGCTTCAACTTTGTACTGTGAAGTCAGCGCGTCCTCACACTCCCAAGTGAAGTGAATCCTATTATTATCCTGTTGATGACACACGTCCTCCCTGTCACTGCTTTCCCCACAGACTCCACGCTCCTGCTCCATTCGGAGGAGGAGCCCAGGTTCTCTCAGTGCCTTCCAGGCCCCACGGGGTCTGGCCCGCTGCTGCTCTAGCCATGCTTTCTCTCGCTCCCTCCCTTTCTTTCCTTTCTTCCCCCCCTCCTGTCCCCTCCCGCTTTCCCCTCCCCTCCATGTCGTATCTTTATCCTCCAGGTACATCAAATACCCTAACCAAGGTTTTCATTCACCTATATCTATATTTTCTTTGTTCTTACTTTCTAATCCCTGCTAACCCTTTAAAAGAAAGAGTTTACTCACTTCATCACATACAGGTGGTTTATTTTTTCCCTTTTGCCCAAAATTCTTATTTATAGGATAAAATCGCATTATAGTAAATATACTGTACTTTTGTCACATTATCATTTTCTTTTTTATTATTCTCACACTCATGTAGGTCCCAATCAAAGACCTCACTCATGAAATCACATTCTCTTTCTGTTTGGCTCTGCCTTTCCACCCACACTTATTCATTCAGCAAGCCTTTGTCGAGTCCCACAGGAGTCCTGGACTTTGTTCTAGGATTTCACACATACACACTACGTTAGTGTCCTCAGGAAGCTTATACTGAAATGGAGAGTCCAGTATGTAACCAATTCTGACACTACACAGAGGCTGTGCCTGGCACTATGAACCATGGCTCTCTACGGATAAACGGTGCCACCTATCCCAGCCTATGACAACCCAGGAAGGTTTCCTCGGTCAGGGGTAAACTGAATCTCAACCCCAACCTAGGGTTTTTAAAAAACAGGTTTATTGAGCTAGATCTTAAATATGACAAATTAACTCCATAAGCTTATCCATTCAATGCTTTTTTTGTAACTTTACCAAGTGGCGCACCCATCACGATAAATCAATTTTGGAACATTCTCAGGGTTCCCCTGGTCAGATCCCTCTTTTATGTCCATTTACAGGGGCTCCCTGTCCCCGCTCCAGCCCTAGAGACCCACTAACCCACTTAGTGTCTCTATCAATCTGCCTTTGCTGGACATAGAAGTGGAATGACACTCCGTGTGGTCTCTGCGTCTGGCTCCTTTCGTTATTATAACATCACTGAGGTTCATCCACATGGTAGCCCGTCATTTGTTTGTTCCTTTTTATTGCTAAACAGTGTTCCCGTGTATGGATTCACCACATTTTGCCTATCCATTCATCTGTTGGTGGGCATTTAGGTTGTTTCCAGTTGGGGCTATTGTGAATAATACTGCCAAGAACACTGACTCACAAATCTTTGTGTGAACATGTTTTCATTTCTCTTAGGCAGATATTTAACGCAGACTTGCTGGGTCACATGGCAAGTTTCTGTTTAACTTTTTGAGGAACCACCAAACTATTTTCCAAAGATGTCATCCCATTTTACATTCCCACCTATAATGCATAAGGGTTCTGTTTTCTCCACCTGTTAGCCAACATGTGTTATTATCTGTCTTTCTGCTTAAAGTCATTCTAGTGGGTTATGATACAGATCTCATTTCACATTTGCACGTCTGTAATGACTAATGATGTTGAATATCTGTTCTTGTGCCTATTAGCTATTGGTATATCTTCTTTGGAGAAATATCTGTTCATATGGTTTTTTTGATTGGGTTGTTTGTCGTATTATCGAGTTGTAGAAGTTCTTTGTAAATACTGGAAAGAAGTGCTTTATGAGATTTGGTTTTGCAAATATTTTTGTCCTAGTCTATTGCTTTTCTTTTCATTTTCTTAATGGTTAGCATGAAAGTTTTGAATCTTGATGAATTTCAATTCTTTTTTTTTTTTTCTGTTTTCTGAATCCCTTTATTCTTCATAAGCAGGATACATGAACACATCAGGCATCTGAACTTACCTCCAGTTCCAGGCATAGGACATGTGTAAGTCTCCCCAGACCTGTGCTGTGGGACTTGGTATGAGGCACTAATCATCTTGCAAATCTGACCCTCGTTATATGCCTCCATTTTGGAAATGTAAATTTCTGGTTGATTGGTTTTTTGTTGTTTTTTTCGTTTTGTTTGTTTGTTTGTTTTTAATTTATTGGGGTGACAATTTTTTTTTAATAAACCATGCTATGAAATTTTTGCCTAACCCAAGGTTTTGAAGACTTTTTTCCCCTATAATTTCTTCTATTGTTTTTAGCATTTAGGCCAACGATCCATCTTGAATTAATTTTTATGTGTAGTGTGAGGTAAGGGTTTAAGTTCCTCCTTTTGCATCTAGATGTGTAGCCAACTGTCCCAGCACTGTTTGTTAAACAGATTATATAACTATGTATGGTGTCAGATGGGTACTGGATTTCTCAGGGGAATCACATCGTAAGGTAGAAATGTCTAACCACTATGTTGCACACCTGAAACTAATATAATGTTGTATGTCAACTGTAATTGGAAAATAAATTAGTTAAAAAAATAAAGAATACCATAGTTTTCCACTGCCCAGCTGCTAGATGAATTATTAGATTGAAGGCTCAGTTTCTCTTTTACAGTCTCCTTGTTCTCTCTCCTTAAGTAGTGTCTGAAATTATTGAGTCTAAATTAGAGAACAGAATGTTAGTCTTTGTAAATGACCAGTGCTTATAAGATGTATCAGAAAGATCCCTGTTAATCCTTTGGATGCTTCATTAAGTAAAATAACATAGTCCAATTTTAGTAACTTAGTCCAATGTGAGGCTGTTTCTCTAGACCCTACTCATGATTCCCAGGGACTGGCTCACGAATCAGATTAAAATCAATCGGCAGAGCTGGGGGAATACAAATCTCCATGGAAGTGGCAGATTGTTGGGGCCTTGGTTTCCTTGTCTGTAGGTGGGGACATCCTCGAGGGGACAGTATGAAGATTAATGAGTTGACTGTTGAAACTGGGGCTGGCACCCACAGTAAGCTCTGCATCGGGTTCACAATTCTTACCATCTCCGCTGAGCTAGCTGCTTTTGCTCACAGCTTCCGTTTCACCCAGGGTTCACTTGTGAGGCCATGTGACCGGTCCCCACACATCATTATTAAAAATTTCAGGCCAACAGAAACGTTGAAAGAAAAATACCATCCCTGAACACCCTTATACTTACCACATAGACTCAACAATTGTTAAGCGTTTTGCTATATTTCCTTCTTTGTGTGTGTTTTCTTCTGAACATTTAGAGCAAGTTGCTAACATCATCTCTTTCCACTGCTAAATTCTTCAGCGTGCTTTCATAAGAACAAGACATTCTCCTAAGTAACCACCAAAACTAACACGTCCATGATATCATCTAACTTCCAGTCCATATTCAAATTGCCCTGTCTCAGCAGAGGGTACTGACAAATTGGGGGGTTTTTGCCAATCTGATGGATGAGAATCTGTCACTGTAGTTATAATAATTTTCTTGTCTCACATTGTGATTACGAATGAGCATCTTTGTACATGCTCAGGGTCCTTCTGCAGTTCTTTGTCTGTGAACTATCTGCTTGTGGCTTTTGTCCACTTTAAAATCCTTTGTTGTTGTTGTTGTTTATCTCGATTTTTAAGAACCCCTTAACTATTGGCGAAATTAGCTTTTGTCCTTAAGTTACAAATATTGTCTCTCATTTGTTGTTTTTTGGTTTTTATTTTTTTTAACTTTGCTTATGGAGCTTCTTTTGCCGTGAAAAGATTTTTTTACTTTAGCTTTCATTTTTATGGAGTTGAATGTATCAGGCTTTTCTTTTATAATTTCTGCATTTTTGAGTCCTACATTGAAAAAAGCTTTCCTCACTCACAGGTGATAAAGGAATCCCCTCACGTTTTCTTCTACAAGTGGTAAGGTTTCGATCTTTGGCCCATTTGTGGTGTCTGGAGTCTTTTTTTTCCAAGTGGCTGTCCGATTGTCCCAAGATCACTTATTAAAAAGTCCCTTGCATCCCAGTGATTGGAGATGCCACCTTCGTCATACACCACATTTGCACTTGTACTTGGGCCAACTTCTGGCCTTCCTATTCTGTTCTGTTGATCTGTCTGGCTAGTCATGTTCCCATCTACACCAGTTTAATTGCTAAGGCTTTATGGCATGTTTTAGTATCTGATAAGGCTTACCCCCACCACACTGCCCTTCTTTTTTAGTTTTCCTGGCTATTCTTGATTGTTTATTATGTTGTATCAACTTCAGAATCAACTTATTTAACTCTGGGGGAGGGGAGGGAACACCCTCAGTATTTTCAATGAGGATCACGTGAAATGGATGTATTTACCTGGACCAAATGGACATTTTTATGGTATTAAACATATTATTATCAGGGGGCTATCTTGGAAGTACGGGCCCTGTTAAGGGTTGAATTATCTGCCTCCTAAATGATACGCTTAAGTCCTAACCCCCAGTATCTCAGAACGTGACCTTATTTGGAAACACAGTCTTTACAGAGTTAATCAAGTTAAAATGAGGTCATTAGGTGGGACCTAATCCAATATGACTAGTGTCCTTATACAAAGAGGAAATCGGGACACAGGCACACACACAGGGAGAAGACCATGTGAAGATGAAGGCAGAGATCAGGGTGGTACCTCCACAAGCCAAGGAAAGCCAAAGTGCCGGCAAACTACCGGAAGCGAGAAGAGGGCCCGGAACAGATTCTCCCTCACAGCCCTCAGGAGGAACCAGCCCCACCAACACCTTGTTCTAGGACTTCTGGCCTCCAGAGCTGTGGGACAACACATTCCTGTTGTCTTAAGCCCCGCCACTTGCGGTAGTTTGTTACAACAGCCCTAGCAAACTACTACAGACCCCTCGGAGGGTCTCTTAGGCCAGAAGTGATCAGCCCAGCTGTGACTTTAGGACATCAAGAGGCGCTTGTGTGCTTTCCTGTCCCTGAACCCAATCCAGCCCAACCAGGCCTGCTTCTTGCCTGCCTGAAGTTGGGTGAGTGAACCAATGAATGCATTGGAAAGCTGGAGGTGTGACTTCACTCTCAATGGGTGGCCAAAGCCACTGAGCTCAGGGCCAGTGAATGAATCATTTGTGCAATGTGGCTTGGTGAGTCAGGGAGCGCCAGGCAGAAAGCCTGAGTGTGGGGCATGTTTCCTTTCCCCTTTCCTTTTGAAACTAGAAGGAGCTCCCTAAGAGTCATCATCCCAAGAAATGGTGAAATGGTGTGACATGCTACCCTCATGACACACCCACTGTGTGCTATGGAGAGATAAGGACAAAGGACTTAGAAAACGGAGGGAGGGAGCACCAGGCACCCAACTGAGCCACTCACTTGCTGAGCGCCTTTGGACAAGTGAGTTAACTTCTCTGGGCCTCAGTTACCTCATCTCTTCGCATGGGGGTGGTAATGGTTCCTGCCTCACAGTGTCATTATCACACAAGGAAATAGCCATAAAGCACTTAGCGAAGTGCCAGGCTCATAGCAAGTGCTCAAGAGATTGGTAAGTATTATTAATGAGAGGTGCCCCCAAATAGGTCACCCACAAAGGTGAAACTGGGGTGCACAATTTTGGCGTCTTCAGCCATTGATGGTGAACACACCGACAATAACGTTTTCTTCTCCTTCCCTCAGGGAAGAGTTTGGAATAGACAAACTATGACCTCATTTGCTCCCTCCAACATTAATTAGTGTTTTCTAATTACAAAAAGGAAGTTACATCTCCATTTGTATTCTGTCTAAAAAAATTAGTTAATAACAGAAAGCTGTCACTTCTCACCCAGTGTCAGTTCCCCCGGCAGCTGGGGTGTGGCTTCGGGCCGTGTTGGCGGGCTGTGTCCTTGGTTCAGAGACAGGCTTGCCTGACTCATGGAGACCCTGCTATTTCCTGGTCCCTCTGCTGGGCTCCCAGGCTCATCTTCATGAGTTTATCCAACAAAAAACCTGCTTTGAGGTTTGTGCTAGTGGGACAGACAAATGGGCAGCCCTACGGACTGTTCACACATGCTACTGGGGCTTCATCTTGTTTCAGAGAGAATCTGAGAGGTGGTCTCTTGGGGCTATGACTGCCGCATTTTATAAGGGAGGAAACTGAGGCTCCCAAGGGGAAAGTGGTAGATAACAGAGACCTATCTCTCCAAGGTATTTCGTCCAGACATTTCTATTCTACATCAGCCTTTGTCTGCAGGGAGGCATGCCCTCCTCCCGGCATCTTTTCCTCATAACCCTCTCTCAGGTGAGTGGGGGCACCCTGTCTGGCCTCCTCAATGTCTACCCTGGCACTTAGCACCTGGATTATACCTGTTTATTAGCAAGTCGGTCCCCCTGCTAGAATGTGTGCTAATTGAATGACTGCAGCATTTTAATTACTGCCCATTTTAAACCGTTTTAAGTTACTGTATTCTACTGGATCTAAGATGTCAGCAGTTAAAAGACCTTCGCTCATTAACTTATGTACCATTAAGAAAGAAAAACACTACTAATTATTCCACTTTGACGAATGTGAAAATATGAGAAATGTGCCTATTCAGAAAAAGAAACAGCCACCAAAATGGAGTCACCTTTGCTAAGCCACGTCACCGAACCAAACTTAATTCTTAACCTAATTTCAGTTTTAGCCTTTCCTAGGAGTGGAATTTTAAACTAATCAGTCTGGAATTTCCTGACCAACACTAGCGAGGTCATGTGCCTGATAAGACCCCTTGCCTCCCCCTAAAGGAAGGTGTTCTTGCCGGAAATAATCCACTCTTTTAACTTCTTAGCCTCACCCTCTTTCTGCCCATCAAAACATTCCATTTTGTACAACCCCTCAAAGCACGCTTCTAGTTGCTAACGGCCCCATCATGAATCGCTTCATAAAGCAAATTAGATCGTCAAATTTACTCGATTGAATTTTATTTTTTAACTTGCCTTAGGCCCAACGAAATACACTATAAAACCAATTACTGCTTTTAAACACATCCTAGGGGGAGAAGATTTTATAAATATCCATATGTTAATAACATCAAAGTTTACTCAACACTTACCCTGTGCCAGGCATTCTTCTAAAGTGCTTTTCATCCATGACCTCATATCAAGGGTTGGCAAACTTTTCCTGTAAAGGGACAGAGGTAAATATTTTAGGCTTGTGAACCATGCAGTGTCACAACTACTCACCTTCCACTGTAGTTTGAAAGCAGCCACAGAAGATAGTAACTGAATGGGTGTGGTTGTGTTCCAGTAAAACTTTATTTATGGTCACTGAAATTTTAATTTTACAACTTTCACGTGTCACAAAGTATTCTTTTGATTTGTCCCCCAACCATTTAAAATGTATAAACCATTCTTAGCTTGTGGGTTGTAGAAAAGGAGGGAGTGGGCTAGATTTGGCCCATGGGCTATATAGTTTGCGGCATGACCATCTCATATGATCTTGATATAGCCCCTACGAGACAGATGCTATTATTACCCTCTTTGTACACATGGGGAAACTGAGTCTCAGAGAGATTAAAGTGACTTGCCCAAAGACACACAGCAGGTGAGTGGTTAAACTGGGATTATAACCCAGGCAGTCTAATGCTGTAACTTGCTTTTAACAAGTTACCCTAAATACTATCAATGTGGTTTAACCTTAATTATCATTGCCTGTTTATATTTTTCACTGATTGTTGTTCCTGATTATAAAAGTTCCACATTTGTGCTGAATTATTCAAACCATACAGTTATAAAGAAGAGCATGAAAATAATCCTAACCTCCACGGATAAATACTTAAGGGTTAAAATATACAGTTCCCACAACGCTGACTAGAATTAGAATGTTCTGGACACTGAGTGACTTTGGAGAGGTTGCCTAACCTCTCTGGGCCCTTGTCTCCAAGAGGGGGCCGGCTGAGATGACTTTCTGTGGTCCCTGACCGTGGAGATCTGTTTGTAAGGATTGTGCAATGGCAGCCGGCTCTGTCCTAACTGACTGGGTGTGGAGGGTGAAGTCACCCTTCAGCAGCCCCATAGGATGGGCCAAGTGGCTGCTGAGTCTCTGCCTGTGGCGCCCCTAAGGCCCAAGCACTGAGTAGCTTCAGAGAGGCAGCAGGGACACCAGGGCCTGAATTGGGGGTCCTAGGAAGTCTAGGCTCCCCCCAAAACTGCTGCCAGGGACCGCTGTGCCCCGCGAGCAGAGATCCAGGCAAGCTGGGAGTCAGAGGCTCCTCCCAGTGCTGCTTGGAGTGGGAACGCACAGGCAGAGGCATCAACCGGCGGACGTTCCGACAGTGAAACCCGCTCCATCTCCCAGTCAGACAGGCCCAGGGTCTGGACCTCCGTCTGATGATCACCCGATGTGTGACCTTGAACTCGTCCTCTCTCTGAGCCTGTTTCCTTGCCTGTGAAACGGGCGGTAACAACCACTTCACGGTTCATAATCCTCTCATGATTAGTTCATGAAATGATACCTGCAATGCAGCTGGAATAGGGGAGAGACCTAATAAATGGCCATGTCTGTTTCCTGCTCTTCTGGTGGTTTCCAACAGTGTGCTTTGAAAAAATTCTTCCAGCATGCCACGAATTGTGGACCTACTACGTGCCAGGGCTGCACTGAAGGTAGGAAGGTAGGGAGGTCAAAGAGGAAAAATAATCACAGCGCTGCCCTCAAGCAAGTTCAGGGAGGGGAAGATAGGACCTAAGGGACTTTGACACAATCGGAATGTTGGGACAAAGTTACCCAGGGCCCAGGGGCCTGAGAAGTTGGAAAAACCAGGGAAGGCTTCATGGTGATGGCACTTTGGCTGGGTCTTGAAGGATGAGGGAAGATTGTACTCAAGCCTGGCAGGGAGAGGTGAAGCAGTGTGAGCAAAGGTGTGGGGGTGGATAAGGATGAGAAACATCCGGGGAACATAGGCCCACCGAGTTTGTCTACAGAACAACTGGAGAGTCAATGAGCGTAGCTGGGAGCTGGGCCAGATGGGTAGGTGAGACCCAGTGACGGTGAGCTTTAGATCTGGTGGGAGAAGGGGAGTCATGGAGGGTATTGAGCAGAGGGAGGAGCCACCAGACAGCCCAAGGAGGACAGTAAAAGGGCTGTGGATTCTGAAAGAGAACATGAATGGTGGGAGCCAGCTCCCTTTCCCAAGAGCCCCAGGCCCTTTCTGAGACATGGTCTTACTTAGTCCTACATGGATCATATTCCCAGTTTACAAATAGGGAAACCGAGGCTCAGAAACATTAAACCTCTTGTCCAACATCACAGAGCAGGGAGCTGGGGCTACTTTCTGTCATCTGTGGGAGTGCCACCCTTTCTTCTCCTGTGACCCCAAGACAGATCCAAAGTTGACTTTGAGGGCAGGATTCGGACAACGGTTGTTAGGTAATGCCAACCCTGGCTACACTGAGTCTCTCCACAACCCCTAGACATAATGTTATTATCTCCATCACAGGGGGAGCGAGTAGAGGCTCAGCAAGGGGCAGTGATTTCCGCAAGGCCACACACAAAGGTGGGGTGTCTGGGCCAGGCCTTCTGAGTCAAACCCTTCCCACTACCCTGCACTGTCTCCAGGTATATTCCTAGGCACGTCTAAAATCAGGAAGAGCCCAGCTCTGAAAGGCCCCGTTCTGTTCCGAGTCAGCGTCCACTGATTCATCCTCCTCCATGCCCTTTGCCCACCAGGCCCACAATTCCAGCCCTTTGTGTCTTCTGTCACCACAGACCAGATTAGGCGGGACCTCTCTTTGGCTCCTTCGCCAGCCAGAAGCAGCATCTCCACTGCCTAGACTGGGTGTCTCAGTGGCTACATCTTTACCATCAGACCCCTTGACCAGGTGTATTAGTTGGTCTCAAGGAAGGACCTTTCCCTGAGCTGGGCCTCTGTCCCTAACCACACCTTCTGGTGTCTTGTAGTGACCTCCTCCCCAGGTTCTGGTGCCAGGCCCGGAAGTACACAGTGCCATGGTGATATAAGAACTGCTCTGCCAGGAAGGAGAAAACCAAGAGATTTAGTGAATCACAAGGAGGAGAGCAGTAAGACCTGGGTTCCTTACACCCACCATCTCTCACCTGGACCTCAATCATCCACAAAGTAGCCAGTTGTAAACCCATTGTATGGATGTGACCTCAGAGACTTAGTTGGGGAAGAGATTCACCTAGGATCACAGAGAAGCAAAATGACAGCCTGGGGTCCAAGCTATACTCTTTCCAGAAGGGGAAAAGGAGGAAAACTTCACAGCACTCAGCAGGCACCTGACTCCAGGGCCAGACCACCAATCAATATTTGTATACAATGGTTCTCTTTTTGTATTTTATTTTAATTTAAAAAACTTTTTTTCCCCCAACAGTTTTCTTTTTTAAAAACGTGGGCAGGGAAAGGTATAATGAATGCTCTTGGTTAAAAAAAAAGAAATTGGGGCAGATCAAATTGGTATGCTGTGAAAAGTCAGCAGCTGTAACATTTTATGATTCAATGCAAAAAATATGAATTCCTCAGCTAAATAAGTAGTATAAACAAAAAAAAAATTCTTTTTTTTTTAAACACAGGGTGGGTGTTACCATTATCTGAGGACCTTTCTGCTGCCCTCAACCAATGTTCATTTGCAGGTAGAAGACACCCTTTAAAAAAAAAAAAAAGCACTCAGCCCTGAACTTTTCTAGAACTTAGGCACAAAGTTTGGGCATGTGTGAACACGGTAGCTAAGGGAGGCAAATGCAGAAGTCGCCTCTGGTGATACAATCACTGATCAACGACACAGTGTGGCAATGAAATCCCCCCCCCCCCCCCCAGGAGGAGAGCGGAAGAAACCGCAAAATGTTCCTGACTCGGCACCCTGGTCCGGTGGCGCAATGTTTGTTTGTGTACCTAGCACGTTGGTGTTACGCAGCGGGCTCCACTGCCCAGGGGGCCGTCGCTAGGGCTCAGGGCGCTGGTGACCGCATGGGGTCTTCCCAAACGTTTGTCCAAGTCCTGGAAATCCTATCCTCCTTAAGCGCCATAGTATTGGATTTCAAATTCAGCCCATATAGATGGCGAGAACCAGGGCGAGGGTGTCGGGCTCGGCTCTCGTTCCTAGTTGCGGCCCCCGAGCCCAGCCCCTAGTAAGCCCCCAATCAGTATATATTCGTGGAGTAAAGAGATTGAGCAGCCCCATCTTGTCTTAAGCAAACGTGACCAGAAACATGCCTGGTGGCCTCTGGGGGCGCTGTCTATCGCCTTCTCAAAAGGCAAACCCCTCACAAGGGCGCCTTGCGACCCCCCCACTGAGATTTCAGTCCCCTGACCCGCTAGCTTTAGGCTCTACGTCTTCTAGGCCACACGAGTAGGAAGAACTTTTTTTTTTTTTTACTAGGGGTTGGATTGGAACGCATTTTACTTATTAAATGTATGTATTTTTAAGTAATTGGAGTCTGGAAAACATTTCCTTGAACCCCTTCATCCCAACTCACCCTGATTGTTCTTGGTAGGAACATTTCTATGGACAAATTTGCTAAAATTTTCTCCAACCCTCATTTCAGGCTCCTCTCTTACCCCATCCCCCACCTGGCAGTGTAATACTGGGCAAGTAAATCGCTTCTCCTTGGGACTCTGTTTCCCCCAGTTGGGGCCAGGAAATGAGAAGGGGCACACGTGTATGCAACAGCGCAGGAAGCCACTTTCCGCTCGGGGAAGCGGCGAGGGTGTGGGGAGGGGGCACGGCAGGTGGGGAAGGGAGGCAGAGGCCGGTGGCAAGCTGCCTGCTCTCCCAACCGCTCGCATCCCCGCCATCGCTCGGCTGGCAGCGCGCCCTCCTCTACTCAGCGCTAGGCTGGGAGAGCGGCGCGAGCCGGGTCTCCGGGGACGCGTCAGGCGCAGGCCGGACGGCCGAGCTGGGGGCCGCGGACCAAGCCAGCGCGCGGCCATCGGATCCCGTTCTGTAGCCGATGACGTCTTCGCCTCTAGCTCCGGAGGCGCCAAGATGGGCAGGGCGGGTGACGTCACCGCCCGGTCACGTGACCGCCATTCAAACAAACAAACCCCCTCCCCCTGCGCGCCCGCCCCGCCCCTGTCCAGGGCACATAAAAAGGCACTCTTGGGGCTGGGCTCACTGCGAAGAACGACCAGGCTGAAGGTGCGACGCGGGCTAAAGGGGTAGTCAGGAGAGCAGCACAGAAACCCGCAACACAGCCCCTGTTCAGTCCAAAGGCAGTTTTGGGTACCGCGCAAAGAAAGCCACCAAGGTCGGGCTTTTCCTGGAAAGCCTTCTCCCTGCCCTTGGCTTGGAAGACAAAGAGTACAGGAGGACTTACACGCTGGGGGCACTGGTACCGGCCATGGTCATGGAGGTGGGCTCACTGGATGCTGGAAGCCTGCGGACGCTGCTGCGGGAGCGTGCGGCGCAGTGCCTGCTACTGGACTGCCGCTCCTTCTTCGCTTTTAACGCCGGCCACATCGCCGGCTCGGTCAACGTGCGCTTCAGCACCATCGTGCGGCGCCGGGCCAAGGGCGCCATGGGCCTGGAGCACATCGTGCCCAACGCCGAGCTGCGCGGCCGTCTGCTGGCCGGCGCCTACCACGCCGTGGTGCTGCTGGACGAGCGCAGCGCCGCCCTGGACGCCGCCAAGCGCGACGGCACCCTGGCCTTGGCCGCCGGCGCGCTCTGCCGCGAGGCGCGCGCCGCGCAAGTCTTCTTCCTCCAAGGTACGCGCTCCGGGAAGCTCGCGGCGGGCTGCACGCCCCCTGCTGCCTTGGCGCGGGACTCGGCCCCTAGCTCCTGCCCCACCTGGAGCCGCGGGGTCGCCCAAGTCGTATTCTGGGGACTCGTCATTGGCTTTGTTTGGCTCCAGGAACAAAGACTCCCGGGGTAACCTTCCAGTCCTGGTGGGTGGGGGAGTTGTACGAAGGCGCCCTGTCCCAGCGGTACTAATGGAAAAAAATGAATGTCTTTGTATTCTCAGGAGGATATGAAGCTTTTTCAGCTTCCTGCCCAGAGCTGTGCAGCAAACAGTCGACCCCCATGGGGCTCAGCCTTCCCCTGAGTACTAGCGTCCCTGACAGCGCCGAATCGGGGTGCAGTTCCTGCAGCACCCCACTCTACGATCAGGTTAGTAGGGAGCCGTGCCAGAGGGAAGCAGGAACAGCTAGCTGGCAAAGGCCTGGAAAAGCAGTGCTAGTGAGAATAGAGAAAGTGGCTTTCTCTATTTATAACAGAGGGGACTCAGGGATATTATTTATTCCGTGGTTAAATGGTCTGATGGAGCTGATTCTCTTAACCGTTGGCACCATAGAAATGACCATTGGCCCTGCCCAGGCAAATGGGCTCAGTCCCCTATTTGTACTCCAGCAACAGTGCTGAGAAGTTCAGCCAATATGTGAAACTGACTTTTCCAGCAGGGAGTTTTTGTGGGGGTGTGGGCACTGGCAGTAACTTTGAGCAAAGCTTGACAAGTGTTGGATATTTCTGAATTTCAGGGTGGCCCGGTGGAGATCCTGCCCTTTCTGTACCTGGGCAGTGCCTATCATGCTTCCCGCAAGGACATGCTGGATGCCTTGGGCATCACTGCCTTGATCAACGTCTCAGCCAATTGTCCCAACCATTTTGAGGGTCACTACCAATACAAGAGCATTCCCGTGGAGGACAACCACAAGGCAGACATCAGCTCCTGGTTCAACGAGGCAATCGACTTTATAGGTAAATGGAACAGATTCCTGGGACTTCTGCCTCACTCCCCCAATCTTAGCCACTGAGCCCAAACTACAGCAAGGACTTGAATGGCATTCTTCTCAGCCTTCCTCCAGACATTAAATACCCGTCTGGTGTGGGTTAACGTCTCTGCAAATTAGAGATTTGATGTCCCACTTTACAAATTAGTAAACTAAGGCTCAGAAAGTTGAATTGATTTGCCCAACATCCATCTGCTTACTGGATGCTCAGTCTGGGTTTAAATCCCTCTGTTCTTTGCACAGTGCCCACATTGCCTAAACAGTGTTTGTGTGATGGCATGAGGTGACATTGTCTGCATAGGACACACATGACATTTTTTAGCCACCCTATGCCTGGAGTTGGGGCCATTCTCCTGAGCTCTCAAGTAACCAGCCGCCCTTTGTTTTCCAGACTCCATCAAGAATGCCGGAGGAAGGGTGTTTGTCCACTGCCAGGCAGGCATTTCCCGCTCAGCCACCATCTGCCTCGCTTACCTCATGCGGACTAACCGAGTCAAGCTGGACGAGGCCTTTGAATTTGTGAAGCAAAGGAGAAGCATCATCTCCCCCAATTTTAGCTTCATGGGCCAGCTGCTGCAGTTTGAGTCTCAGGTCCTGGCCCCACACTGCTCGGCAGAGGCTGGGAGCCCCGCCATGTCTGTGTTGGACCGGGGCACCTCCACCACCACAGTCTTCAACTTCCCAGTCTCCATCCCCGTTCACTCCACGAACAGTGCATTGAGTTACCTGCAGAGCCCCATTACGACCTCTCCCAGCTGCTGAAAGGCCACGGGAAGCCATCTTCACAATCCACTGGGACTCCAGGCTCCTTCTTGAGGGGAGAAATGCAATAACCCCAGGGAGAGAGCTCAAGAGGGCTGGTCCTTATTTATTTAATTTCACCCGAGTTCCACTGGGTTCCTGAGCAGTCACAGTGATGATTTAGTGTCAAGACGTTTGCTGAACTCAGCACATTCGGGACCAATATATATATTGGGTACATCAAGTCCCCCTGACAAAAAGAGGCAGAGAGAAAGGACTCTGTGTGAGCCCATTTCTTCTTGCTTGCCCCTGTTTTTTTTGTAGAAACTTCATGCTTGACATACCTACCAGTATTACCATTCCTGACGACATATACATATGAGAATATACCTTATTTATTTTTGTGTAGGCGGTCTGCCTTCACAAATGTGTCAACTCCTAGAACCAAATACCTCAATTTTTGTGTTTTGAGTACTGTAATACCCTGTAAATATATCCTAAGTAGGTTTGTTTTCAGCACTGATGGAAAGCACCAGTGTTATTTTTTTTAGTTGTATGTTTGCTGATTATTTATGACCTGAAATAATATATTTCTTCTTCTAAGAAGACATTTTGTTATATAAGGATGACTTTTTTTATACAACAGAATAAATTATGGCATTTCTATTGAACTCGCAATGCTTTATTTCTTGGGCAGCCCCTGATCCCTGTCCCACTAGTGAAATGAGGGAGACTCTGGGCAAGGACCTCCAGGATGTGTGTTGGGATCTGATGCTATACTCTGGTGGCCCCTCGGTCCCACAAGATGGCCAGATTGTAAGGGGGGTAGACAGGCGCAGCTGAACACATAGTATTGTATCCAAGTGTCCCCCCATGTATCCCTTAACATGTCACCCAGGGGGCCTGTGTCCCCAGAGCCAAAGCTAGAAAGAAATTGTCATTTGCTTGGGTTTGGTTTTTTTCATTTACTACCTTCCCCAGCGTAATATATAAAGCTAGTCATGAGGACGATAGTTTTCCAAAACACTTGACATACATTCCTACTACATGCAAAGCGGTGTGTGCTCCCTGCTCCCAAAACAACTCAGCAAGAGCTTTTGTAAACAGATGCTGGGACCCACAGGGCCAAGTGGCTGGAGTGGGGGAATGGGGCCTACATCTGTTTTGTTTTCTAATCCTATGTTTTGCACTTGCCTGTCTCAGATACTCTCTTTATGCTTTTGAAAAGACCTTTATTTTTTTGTGAAAATAACACGTCAGATGGTTAAAAACCCAAGCACTGGAAACAAGTACAACATAGACAAATCACCTGAAAGTCCCACCCCCAACCTGACGGCTTACGTTTGGCACACATCCAGTCACCATCTCTACCTATGTACACAGCGTTTTTGGTAGCTGCCTCCAGGTCACTTGCTCTGATTTCATAATTTTGGTGAAAAAGATAGGCAAGTAAATCTGACTTGCTCTAGGGCAATATTCTGGGTTTTTACTCTCTATTGCCAAACAGGCCAAAACAGCAGGTGTAATTGACCACCAACCCATAATCTAATCTATAATGTTGAATTAAATAAGAGTGAATCTCCTGGCTTACTGGCCCCTTGACTCCTGCCCCCACTACTTGTTTCTGGACAAAGTGTTGTAGGAAGCAGGAAAGAAAACATCCTACTCAACTCTAGTAGCACCCTGAGTAGTGATCCTTGTCCAATCCCATCATTCAAGGTCTTGACACAGAATCAGTGTCCTTGACCTTTCTTTACTGGTTCACCATCTGCCACCTGCCTCCCAGGACGTGAAAGATCCCTGTGTTCTAAGTTCTAAGAACTTAGCCTGGGCTGGCAAGCTCATTTCCTCCACTGGGCTTCCGATTGCAAGTCTGTTCACACCTTTCAAAACAAACTGTACCCAGTGTTTTTATCAAACCCTAGGAATTTACTATTGCCAGCATCTCCCTTCGTGGAAATGTACCAGCAGCTTCAAGCCCATGCAGATGCCACGGCTGATTTCCCCATGGGCTCCGGCCATCACTTTCTATTTGGCAGGCACTGGTTGAACCAAAATTAATCTCCAATGTGATCCACGCAGTGGAAAAATACAGCGGCTGCCTAACAGAGCCTCCAGTGAAAACAATTCACTCACTTCTCCCAGCACAAGCCACTCCACCTCCTGCCAGCCAGGGAGAGCCACCGTAACAACCCCCTTCCCCATGTATCTGATTCCTGGTCTTCAGGTCCTCCAGAAAAATGTCACTTTTAGCCTGAAACTGCTTTTCTTAGGGGGGAGAAAAAAGGTAACATGATGAAAAGATGCTTAAACTATTAAAATGTGTGATTCTCAGTGGGAGATTGAAATAGAGACAATCATTTAATACTGAAATGTAGTAATAACAGCTGTTAATTTCAGAGCTAGTACCATGTGCCTGTCACTGTGCTAACTGCTTTGCATATCTTCGCATTAAACCTTTAATAGTACCCATTGTACAGAGGAGGAAACTGAGGCTCAGAGAGGTTAAGCGACAGCCCTCTAATTCTAGCTCAAGGTCATACAGCAAGTAAAGGACGTTGTAAGAAGAATGGGGACCAAAGTCCTAGTTGAGTCCAAAAGACAGCTTGAGGGAGTGGGGAAAAGATGAACTTTGTAGCCAACCAGATGTCACCATGGTCGTATCATGTAATTTGGGGTTGGGAAGCTATTTATCCATTTGGGCCTCAATTTCCTCATCTGTAAAATGAAGATAATAAAACCTGCTTCACTTGTGAGGAGGAGATGGACTCATGAATGTAAGTGCCTGGTAGGGAGTGGGTCCTGGAGAAACACTTAGACCTTTTTCCCTCTCCTAATGATCTCTGGAGTTCTTGGGTTTTCCCCACCATAATATGGTCAGTTTGCACTGGATCTGGTGGGTAAGGCTCCTCCCAGCTCTAATTCTAGGACGTAGAAAATGTATCAATGTACACTTTATGCTTTTCTGCGGTTTCCAGGCACCCATTATCCCATTAGGAACTTTGAACTCCAAACGCCTCCACAGCATCCTTTCCTTTCCTTGGAATTTTGCAAATCGTAGCTAATTTGCTTTGAACTTGCAGCCTCCGGCGTCCATTTCCATTTTCCTCCCTCCTTCCCACACCCATCGAAGATGCCATCGTGGTGTGTACACCTTTAAGATTATATAAATCTGTGATCATACAGTGACCTCCATCCCCATGGTAACACGGAGGAGTTTCCCTTTTGTGAGGAAAGCTGTCATGTCACTTCCTGCTGCTGACAAATCAGTTTAAGAGATTAAGATGGGGGGGAGGGAGGAGGGGGGAGGGGAGTGGGGTGGCAGGGGCCTCGGGAGGCGGCAGGCGGCAGTGAGAAGTGCTGGCCGCGGTGGTTTCTGGTTGCCATACACAGAAGCAAACAAAGCCCGAGCCACACAGGGTAGGCCCTCCCAGCGCCGGGCCAGCTGGCTTTCCCACACCTCCCTGGCCGCCCCAGTGCTTTCAATCACCCCAGGCTGTTTTTCTCCGCAGGTTGCTTTCTGGGGAGCAGGTGGGAGGGCTGCCCACCTCTGGGGACTTTCCTGGAGTTCTACAGGGCAAGCCTGTTGGAGAACAATCTCTGGGGACAGAGGAGCGTCTGCTCCCCTTTCCTCCTGAAAACAAAGTGTACGCATGTTGCTAGCACCACAAAACTTCTCCACTAAGGAAATACCTACTGTAAAGCCACCTTTATCTTGACTGTGGCCTTTTAAGCTAAGCAGCACGTCCTGTCGTTCATTCACTCGTCAAATATTTATTGACTATAGGCCCAGGATACTTCCTTACAAGACACAGATCCTACTCTCCAGTAGCTAACAATGGGGTGCGGAAAGGGATATATAAATAAGGTAATTAAGAAATAAGATGATGAAGACCATGAAGGTGGGCTAATGAAAGGGAAAGGGGGCTCCTTTAGATTTTGGTGATCAGGGAGGCCTCTTTGGGGGTGCTAAGCTAAGATCTGAATGATAACAACCCTGTTGCTCATTTAAAGGGTGAGCTGTGAAGCGGGTTCCAGGTCAGCGGGCAGCAAAGACTTGAAGTGGGGGAGGGATCTTGGTGGACTGGTGGATAGAGCACTTGATTTAGGGTTAGCTAGACCTGAGTTCAAGTCCTGATTCTGTCGCTTATTAGCTGTGTGACTTACTGGGGGTAATTTACCGAACTCTTTAAACCTCAGTTTCCCCATCTCTAACATGGGGCAATAACCTGTGACCTTCAAAGGCTCTTCAAGGATTAAACAAAAGGCGGTCACCTCTGGACACATCAGAGAGGCTTGGGAAAGGCTCATTGTCCTGTTGTGACTCAACAGGTCCCCATTCTGTCACTTGAGCAACAGCACCCCTCCCTAGAGTGTTCTGGTGAAGAGAAAAGAAACAGAGAAGTGGGTAGTCTTGCCCCATCCTGACACATAACCCCAGGCCTGCATTCACATTGGGTTGAGCTTTGTTTGGGCTTGGCCTTTGTTTGGAGACCACCAGCCCTGCTCCATTGACTGTGGGCAAGGTGTGACCCTTTCTGGGCCTCAGTTTTCTCATCTGTAAGAAACACCTGAAGTGACCTTCATCTATCCTCCTTTCTGGCCCAAATGTCAGCTTTAAGTCCCCTCACCCCCACCCACCCACCCAAGCCTGGGAAGACTCTGGAATCCCTGGGGTTCATTTGGGCTGGTTCAGGGAGACAGAGGGGAGAGAAAATAGACACTTTTTGGGAAGGGGCAGAAAGGGGTCCTAGACCTTTGAAAGGTGGGTTGGTGTAATGGAGATATGACTCATCCCTATAGAAATGGGTCCCCCGCAATGTCCTGCTGGAGCATCACATACTCCTGCCCCCTCGCCCGCTCTTCTCTCCAACTCTGGGCAATCCTCTGTCATGTACCACATTGCAAAGCTCAGGTTTAAAAGCTTCATCAAGGCTGCCACGAATGGACATTTGAGGTTGGCTGCCTCCTTCTTCATTCTTTGCATATTCATTCATGTGTTTATTGATTCCTCCCTCTCTCTCTCTCTCTCAACTTGTTACACTCTTCAGACCAGAGTCACTTGGGCACAGAATCCACGACCCTCCAGGATGTGACCACTGCCTTCATGTCCAGCATCATTTTCCCTGTCCCCACTAGCCCTTCATGCACATTGAGACGTGTAGTTATCATAGCACAATATGGTTTCTTGCTACCCTTATCTTTGAAATGCTATTCCTGTGGCTTAAATAATCTCCCCCCCATTCAACATATGGCCAAATCCATAAAGTCTTCTTTGACCTTGAAGACTTCCTTGTCTGTGTATCACACGGCGTCCTGAGTACATCTGGCTACACCCCACTGCTGTAACCCAACCACCTCGTGGGTGAGGCAGGCCATATAAATGAGAATTGGGCCACTAGGACTGTGGTGATTGGAAAAGTCCATGCTCTGTACCCCAGGAAAGCTGCCAGTCAAGGTGGAAATGTAGACCCAGTGTCGCCAGAACTTCCTGTTTTTAAAAGAAGACAGGAATTTGCATTTTTATGTAAAATCTACTGATTTCAGAAACTTTGTGTGGGTCAAACAAAAAATTGCAGCCTTGCTGTGATCTAGCCCATTGGCTATGAGTGTGTGTGACTGCTGGGAGCTACCTGTTTGTGAGTCTGTCAAGGTCAAGGTCCTCCCTTACGCATCTCTAGGCCCCGGGACTCAGCCGAGGGCTGAGTGAGCAGCTGGCACTTACATATGTCTTCTGAATAAAGGAGTGAGAAACAGTTATTCCCTAGAAGGTGTTCAGTAGATGTTAGACTAATCCAAAGAAAATTCTGAGATATTCTTTCAAGAGCCTGGGACAAAATTGATAGGCAACTAACATTTGTATGACCTCGTGTGGATTACTTCTCCTCTCAAACCCTCAGTTTTTACATCTTTAAGAAAGGAGGGATGAAGCTATTTGCTTCATTCACATGGGATCAAGATTAAATGAAATAATGTACATAAAATGCTTTGCACAGCACTCCACACACAGTAAACAATAAATGTTAATGATTTTAACCATCATCATCAGTATCACCACCATCCTCATCATCATTATCATCAGGGAAAGATGAAAAAAGGAACAAATATATATTGACAGCTATCAAACTTTAATCTCTAACCCAGACCTCTCCCCTAACTGCAGACTTGTATATCCAATAGCCTCCTTGACATAACCATTTGTTGGTCAAATAGACTTCCAAACCAGGCAATTCCAAAAACAAACCTTTGATTTACCCCCAAACCGGCTCTCACGGTCTTCCCACCCTTGTTAATGGCCACTTCATCCTTCCATTAGCTCAGGTAAAAAAATTTGGAGACATCCTTGACTGCTCTCATTTTCTTATAATCCATATTTAATTCATCCACAAATTGAGACAGGTTCATTTTCAAAATATAACCGTTTTCAAAATATACCCACATTTCATCACTTCCAAAATTACCTCTCTGGTCCAGCTACCATCATGCTGCCTATGTTTTTGCAAAAGCTTCATGGCTGTTCTCCCTGCTTCTGCACCATCCCTCTGAGTCTATCTGCAACCAGAAGCCAAAGCATCCTTTTAGCATTGCATATAGCACACATCTTATGACAAAGTCTCTGTTTTTGCTTCCCTACAAATGTTTTTATTTACTTTCATTATTGAAAAAATATTTTCCCTGGGCAAAGAATTCTAGTTGCAACCTTATTTTTTTAAACGGCTTTGAAGATACATCCCATGGTCTTCTGACTTTCATTGTATCTTATGAGAAGCTGGCTTAATATCTTAGTGTTGTCCCTTTGAGGGTAATCTGTCTTTTTCTCTGGCTGCTTTGAATTTCCTCTTTGTCTTTCTTTTTTCTTTAGCAGTTTTATTATAATGTCTCTGCAGTTTTCTTTCTACTTATATTGCTTGTGATTTGTGGTGCTTTTGAATCTGGGGCCTAATGTCTTTCATTAGGCTTAGAAAATTCTCAATTCTTTCTCCATTTCTATTCTTTCACATAGTAAACCTAGTTATTTTAATGTCTGTGACCAATAACTATTTGGATCCTCTTGTGTTTATATCTATTGCTTATTGTTTCTCTTGTGTGTGTTTTTTTAAACATATTTTATTCCCTCATATGCCTGGTTATTTTTATTTTGTTTTTTTATTATTATTTTTTAAATACATCATTAGTAGTTTTATTTTAATGTTTTACCTTTTTTTTAATAAGATGCTTTTTTTTTTTTTTTTTTTTTTTTTTTTAGATTTTTTTATTGGGGAAGGGGAACAGGACTTTATTGGGGAACAGTGTGTACTTCCAGGACTTTTTTCCAAGTCAAGTTGTTGTCCTTTCAATCTTAGTTGTGGAGGGTGCCGTTCAGCTTCAAGTTGTCCTTTCAGTCTTAGTTGTGGAGGGCGCAGCTCAGCTCCAGGTCCAGTTGCCGTTGCTAGTTGCAGGGGGCACAGCCCACCATCCCTTGCGGGAGTCCAACCGGCAACCTTGTGGTTGAGAGGCCGTGCTCCAACCAACTGAGCCATCCAGGAGGCAGCTCAGCTCAAGGTGCCGTGTTCAATATTAGTTGCAGGGGGCGGAGCCCACCATCCCTTGTGGGACTCGAGGAGTTGAACCGGCAACCTTGTGGTTGAGAGCCCACTGGCCCATGTGGGAATCGAACCGGCAGCCTTCGGAGTTAGGAGCACGGAGCACCAACCACCTGAGCCACCGGGCCGGCTTGCCTGGTTATTTTTGATTGTCAGACACTGTGTATAAAAATTTTTAGTAATAGTTTTGCTTAAGGTGGTATTACCCTCTTCTAGAGAGATTTTACTTTATTGCACGTGGCTAGGGAGCCTAGGAATCCCAGATCACCATAATCCAAGCAGAGATTGAGATGGTTTGAGAGGACTTGAAGTTGAGCTTTATTCTGAGGGTATATCCTTTAGGGGGTTCAACTAAAAGTGTGGGGAATTTACCAGGCCCCCCCTAGCTTGGATTACTTTTTTGGGTAATATGCGAAAAAGCCTAGGGACGTACCAGATTCCCCCTTGGTGTACTCTGAACTCTACTTTCTCTCCCGTTCGACTCATGAGTCTTTTTAAAGCTCTCTACCTCTTAGCCTTTCAGTCTCCTATTTCAGATACCTTTCAAATACCCAAGAGGCAACTGCGCTTTGGGGAAAGGAGGCCCCAGATACGGTGTCCTTCCCTCAGAGTTTTCTTCCAGATTTTAATCCCATAATTCCTCACTGCCCTTTTAGTGCTCAAATGTCCTCAAACTGAAATATTTTAAGATGTTTTGTCCAACTTTCCTAGTGCTCAGCAGTAGGGTGGTTTTGAGTTATGTGGTCTGCCATGACTGGAAGCGAGTTAGACTTTTAGAAACCCAGAGTGAAACTTTTGACACATCATTTTTCTCCTCTACTCAACACCTTCCCATGGTTCCCAGCTCTCTCAGAATAAAGGCCATGTCCTTACAAAGGCTATAAGACCTGACACGACTTGTCTTGATGATATGTCTCTGACCACATCTTCTGCCACTATTCCCTCTCATGTCTGCCAGCCAACTTGGCCCCGTCACTCTTTTCAGCAAGAGCAAAGTTCACTCTTGCTTCAGGCACCCATGCTCTTCCTTCTGCCCGGACCGATCTTCCTTCAGATATCTGTTCAAAAGTCATCTTATCAGTGGGCCATTCCCTGACCATCCTTTCCCAACCCTGGCAGTTCCATATTTCTTTCTCTGCTTTATTTCTCAACACAGCACCTTATAACCACCTTTATTTGTATATGGTCTATCTCCCCACTAGGAAGTAAAACTTTGAGGGCAGGGACTTCGTCTTGTTCACTGGGGGCCTCCTGCTCTTAGAACACTGGCTGGCATGTAGAGTGTATTCAATAACTGATGAATCAATGAAAGAACTCTGAAGATGTTAAACAATTCCCCTCCCCCGCCCACTTTGGGGTGGATCCTGGTCCCAAGCTATGGGGAAGTGATTCTTTTCTGCTCAACCAACCTCTTTCCCTTCCACATGAGGCAATTTCCCTTGGAGACGTTCCAGTAACACACAGTGGTGTGCAAATAAAATATATAAAAGCACTTTATAAGCAGGAAACATGAGGGGCCTGGCTATCCAAGACCTGCAATCCTGGGGCTCTGTTCTTGGGGTCAGGACTGTGATCCTGGAAAGGACGATGGTGGGAAAATCTACTCAGAGACTCCACTCTGAACCCCATCTTCCCACCACTTCCCCCATGTTTCTTCCCTCTTGTCCGAAGGAGAATTCCCCATGCGTGTGCCTCTAATGAGGAGAACGGAGCAGTGGGTGATTCATGGGGAAGTCTGTAGGGCTGCTTGGGGCTTATGACTCACAGCTTCTCATCTAATAGGAGGATTAGATATCCATGTGGAATCTCCTGGAAATGTCCTTTGCCAAGGTCTCTAGTGACCTTTGGGGGTTCTCCCCCACGGAGCTCACAACAGCACCTTCCTGCCGCTCATCATTCTGTGTAGTTGTATGCTTGCTGCTCAATCAGTATATATGAGAGAGAGAAAGGAAAGGAAACTAGGAGGGACAGAGCTGGGAGGAGGGAGGGAGGACGGGGGAGAGGACATCTGCCTCCCCCACCAGACTGTGGGCCACTAAGGGTAGGATCATGCCTTTTTCCTTTCTGTGTCCCCAGCCTCCAATGCACAGCTTGGCATAAGTTGGGGAGGTGAATGATTGAGTAAATGAAGACATATTTGAGGGATCATGAGGGACCTCATTCTAGGATTGCTAGCCTGATAGAGCCTCAAAGTGGTGGTGGTGGGGGCGCTGTCAGTGCCAGCTGGGTTGGGGTTTGGTGTCCACTGTGGATGACACTAGAGAGGCTAAGGCAGATGGTCCTTGGTGAGATAGGTGCTGTAGCCCACAGTCCAGTCATGAAACCAGCCCCGACTGAGCTCTGGTACCAGGCCTTGCACTGGACACTGGACACAAAGGAATGGAGAAAACACGATCCCTGACCTTGGGTTCTCCTGGCCAAAGGCAGAGACTGATGGGTGGACCCATGATTTTTAGTGCAGTGATCTGGAAGCCAGGCAAGATGTGGGCATGGGCAAGGGGATGGGGAGATGCAGGGAGGAGCAGGTAGAGGGAAGAACAAGGTGCAAAGGCTTCCTAGAGAAAAGCGACCCTTGAGCCCTAGAAGTCTGGCACAGGAAGGACCCCTGTCCCCAGGGGATGAGGAACGAATGGTCTGAAGCCAATTTATTGTTGTTCAATAGATTTTATGGATGGAAGAAGGGCCTCAGGACCTGTCCCAGGCATAATCTACTTGCCCTAGAACTGAATTTTCCAGAGCCCACATGAGAGTCCCTATTCTTACACAAATGGACCAGTGCCCTGTACCTCCTATGTGAACATTGCAAAGTGTAGGCACGGTAATACCCCCAAGCCAAGGAAACGACCCCAGGGGAGATAGGCTGAAAAGCACTAGCTTTTTCCCTTCACTTAGTAATACGCACTTAACTTTCTTCCATGTCTTTCCATTTCTTTTTAGTGCTGAATAATATTCCTTTGTCTGGATGGACCACAGTTTATCCACTCTCCCACTCAAAGACACTTTAGTTGCTTCCAGATTCTGGCGATTATGAATAAAGCTGTTATAAACATCCGTGTGCAGGTTTTTGTGCAGACATAACTTTTTCAGCTTTTTTGGTTAAATAACAAGGAGCACAATTGCTTGACTGTATTGTAAGACTGTTTCATTTTGCAAGAATCTGACAAAGTGTCATCCAGAGTGGTTGTAGCATTTTGCATCCCCACCAGCAATAAATGGGAGTTCCTATTGCTCCACATCCTCACCAGCATTTGGTCTTGTTAGTGGTTTGGATTTTGGCCATCCTAATAGGTATGTAACAGTATCTCATTGTTGTTTTAATTTGCATTTCCCTGATGACATATTATGTTGACACCTTTATATCTTCTTTGGTAAGATCTTTTACCCAGTTGCAAAATCAGGTGGTTGGTTTTCTTATTGTTGAGTTTTGAGAGTTCTTTGTATTTTCTAGATAACAATCCTTTATCTGATATGCCTTTTGCAAATATTGTCTCCCAGGCTTTGACTTATCTTCTTTCTCTTAAATCTGGTGGGCATTTTTGGGTGAGAAAAAACTGTATTTCTATATTCCTCTGCTGTTTAAGCCACTGCTAACGCTGGACTTTTCTTGCAACTGAACCTAACTCTAACTGATACATGAAGTCATAGAACCTTCCAGGGGCTTCCTATCATACCCAGAATAAAACTCACGTCTCTCTGTGGCCTCCATGGGCCCGTTAGTGTGGTCCCTGACAGAATTGCTAAGAGCAAGGCCTCTGGGGTTTAAATTCTCGTGCTTCCTATGTCTGTGACCTAGGGGAAGTGCTTTAACTTTTGGTGCCTCAGTTTCCACATCTGTACAATGGATTCAAAATAGAACTACTTTATCAAGTTGTGGTGAGGGCCAAATGAGTTAGTAAACACGGTGTCTGGCACATGTCAAGTGCTCAGTATATATTGCTACTGGCATAGTACCTCTTCCCCCAACCATGGCAATAAACCACACTGATTTTATTTATACTGAACCTTCCCTCTGTCTGGAACTCTAATCCCCACACCCAACACAACACAACACAGGCTCCAATGCATATGAGTATTTAGGGGGATGAATGCACAAACAGGGCCACAGGTTATCTGTGCAGGAAGGCACCCCGTGCAAACCACCTACCAGTAGAGCTGAGGTTGAGTGAGGGGCAAGGACCCTGCTCGGGTCAGAGTGGGGCTGCCTGACTGGGACTCAACTTCCTTCCTCAATGCTTGGGTCTTGTCAAATCCCACAGGTACTTCTCCTTCCTCTGCTTTCCCACAAGAACAAGGATGTGGCCTCTGCTCCCTGGTTGGGCTGGTCCTGGAACGCACTCCCTCTTCCGCTTCCATTTCCCCCACAGAGGGCAGGCAGGCAGGCAGACAGACTAGGGTGGGCCGGGAGCACAGGCCATGCTGCTCCAGCATGTGGTGACATCCCCAGGAGTCCCTGCCTCCAGCCCTGGGCCCTGTCCCCGGGTAGAGCACCTCAGACCAGGGCTGTGAGGCTCAGGCCGGGAGGCTGGGCAAGAATCTCAAGCCCCCACAGTGTCCCCCAGGCATCCTCCCCATCTGATGGCCTTGGGTTCTCACCAACTCGATGGGAGGTAGGCAGGCGTGCAGATGTCAAATCTTGGGAATAGTTTGAAAGTGCATATTCAACCTTTATTGTCAACCCCAGGTACAAACAGCGAAAAACAAGTTTGACAAAAATCTTCTCAGGGGTGGGGGTCGTGGAGGAATTGATGTGAAGGCAATAAAGATTTGGAAACACTGCCTTACGAATGTGGAAACATTTGAGTTGTGAAGATGAGATGCCTGTTGTGTGTATGTGTGGCTATTCTGTGGGTACTGAGGTGTGCCGGTATAGGCAGGCAGGGAGGGAGCAGCTGTGTGTCCCTGCTTGTGTGAGCAGCGCTGAGGCCCTCGTGTAATTGTCCAGGTGTGAACACATGCAGTGTGCTGTCCTGTCTGCATGGAGGGGAAGTACATGCCATGGGGCAGAGGAAGGCACATTTTGGGTGGAAGGCCTGACAGCTGGCCTGAGGAAGCTTAGTGGGAGCCAGGCTTCTCTGTGTCTGCTGCCACTGGTCAGCAGGATGAGCAGAGCTCATGGTCATTTAAGGTGCTGGCTGGGGCAGGCCGCTCATTGGGTGGCAGGCCACCTGGGACCGAGATGGTGCAGGCCTTCCAGGGGGGCCCTGGGAGCTATTTTTAGTGGCCTGGGCTGAATCCCAAATCCTGCTGACTATTTCTGGCACCAGAAGATTGCCCTGAAGGATGTGGAAAATTTTCATGTTAGGAATGTCTGGTTTCCCTTCAGCTATGCAAGGGAAGAAAAGGGAGACCAGGACAAAGGGCGTGGGGCCCGAAGGCTTCTGGGAAAATTCACCAGCACTGAGAGCATGCAACAGCCATCCTCCTGCCCTTTGGAGATTAGTGCGGAGTTTTAAAACACCAGCGTCATTATGAGTGACCATCCCTCCCGCTTTCCCTGAGGTGTCCCCATTTTAGCACCAAAAGTCTGGCACCCAGGACACCCTTCAGACCCAAGCAGACTGAGACAGTTTGTCACCCAAGCTCCATTTCAGCCCCTTTTAGTTCTAGAACTGAAATGAGTAAGAACAAGAACTGAGCTACATGCGTTGTCTTCCAGAATGCTCACAAGCACCGTATGCAGCAGGTACTCCTAATGGTTATCGGCTCCATTTTACACATGAGGCAACTGAGGTACACAGGTGAAGCAACTTACCTATCGCCGAGCAACTAGCTGAGCGGTGGAGTCAGGATTTGAACTCTGCAGTTCCTTTGCCAGACCCCCACCCCCACCCCCCAATCACGCTGCTCCCCAACAAGAATGGCTTTGGACCCAGGAAGACCTGGGTTCAATCACGTCCTAGCCAGAAACTGAACTTGGGATAAATAATACCTATTTGGTCAGGTTGTCATGAGGGTTCAATAAGAAAGTGTCATTGCAGGAGGCCTGACAGCAGTAGGAGCTCAAAAGTATTGGCTCCGGTTCCCTCTGCTCATCCCTTTTGGGATGACAACAACTGGCCTGGAAATCCGCCTGTCTAAGGTGCCCTGAGGCCCTGAATTGGTTCCCAGAGTCCCTCCTCCCAGAACCTTTCCCCCTCCCAGTGCTGCCCTCCCCTGCTGCCTTGCGGGACAGTGAGGGAGGGAGGCAACACGGTGTAGGAAAGAGAACCCGAGTCTGCGAGCCACTAGCGCAGTTCTGCTGTTTGCCCGGGGCATCCTTGCTCGCTGCTGGCCTCCACTTTCCTCAGCTGTAGAATGGGTGAAGGAGCGCCGCCCTCGCGGGAGTGGGGGAGGTTCAGGGCGATCCCTTAGGACCTGCCCCCAGCCCTGTGCCTCCCAGATATTCCCTCCCCAGTCAGGTCGGTTGCACCCGCGGAGGAAGGCTGCTGGGGGCAGGTGCGCTGGAGGGGGCGCCGAGGTGGAGGTGCGGACGTGCGTGCGGCCCCCGGGTGCGAACAGAATGCGCAGGGCACCGAGACACACTGTTCCTTCCGTGGCCCACGCGTCAGCGCCCATCAGGAAGGGCCGGGCGGCCTAGTTCCCAGCCGCCCTCTCCGGGATGGGGAAGTGGCAGAACAATAGGCTGCTCAGAGGAACCTTGCCTGGTGTGTGTGTGTGTGTGTGTGTGTGTGTGTGTGTGTGTGTGTGTGTGTGTGTGTGTGTGTGTGTGTGTGTGTGTGCATTCTCCCACTTCGTACCCACAGCCACCCTGGAGGAACGCACCAGCATCCTCACTGTACAGGAAACGGGCACAGAGAGGGCCACCAGAGGCAAACCCTGTGAGTGCATTGCTTAGGGAAGGCCCTGCTGGCTTCTGCCATCTTCCAGCAGTGGCTTTGGGACTGAGGCTGGGGCCAGCTGAGAAGCCTTGCTGTGTGCCCTGGTTGTGCAGTGCGTAGAAGGCACAGGGACACACAGCTTTTGATAAGAGCACTGCGCTCTCCCCATGCACCTAACTGAGGCTGGAGTGCACGAGCTTTTCCATGTTACAGGTGGGGAGACAGAGGCTCAGAGTAATGTACCCACTCATACTGCAAGCCCATGTTTATCGTACCAAAAAATGACTTACGCTCCTAAAGAAAAGGAAATAATGATCATTAGTTCTACCTTTCACGTATAAATGGTACCTGGGGGCAATCAAATGGTTGATGAGCGGACGTTTCTACTTGGAGACTTATACCAGCTTGAAAAGGTAGAAGGAATGATGCACTCAAAGACTCATCAGTGCGTCCCACCCACCAGGAATGAACTGGGCAGCCACTGGTACTCACATCACAGAAAGATGGACGAGCATCACACAAAGACGGACAGGATGAGCCTCCTGACGAAAGACCGTGGCCCCACCCATGAAGTAGTCTCACCCAGAACTCAAACCCGAATCTGATCAAGCTACTAGATTCAACCAACAATTGACAGGAACTACAGGAGCCGCAGGAGTATGTTAAGGAGAGCCTTGGGGAGGAAGTCAACCACCTTCAGATGTGGGAAACTGTTAATAAACAGCTGATTCCTTCTACAAATAAATGGTGGGGGAGGGGGAGAGAGACACAGAAAGAGAGAGAGAGAGAGAGAGAGAGAGAGAGAGAGAGAGAGAGAGAGAGGAAGGATAGATGAATACGTAACTAAGTAAATAAATAGATGGATGGAGAATTGACAGAATAAAGGAAATTTGGAGGCATAACAACCAATCACAAGGTATAGATCTCATTTAGGATTCTGATCTAAACAAATTATAAAACAACAAACACAAAGCTCCAAATAAATGAAAGCCATTTATGAAGTAAGAGATTCAAATAGATCCCTAAGAATCACCTGGCTGGGGGCTGGTGGTCTGTTTTGAACTGGTGCTCCCAGTGAGATTCTTGGGGTCAGGCAGCTTTGAGACTCCAGGAACTGCCCCAGAGCACTGATACCTGCCTGCCTCCTCCTTCGGCACAGCTGGGACAGGTACTTACTGGAGTTTGTGGAAGGAGAGAGAGGGAGGGGGGTGAGATCTGTTTTCTCTCTTCTGTCCTCTGCATTTGGTCATCTTTTTTTAGTGCATGCGTGTTGGAGGTAGTCAGGATCTGTCTGCTCAAAACCCTGTGTTTAAAATTAGACCCCTTCAGCCAGGGGCTGCTGTGATTATGCTCCCTGGAAAATGGCATAAACAACACGCCCCAGTTGCAGGGACATAGAGCATGTGCCCAAATCTGGGTGGCCCAGGATGGTGAGGTCCCACAATGCTGAGGACAGCCCCATGGAAATCCAGTGGTGGCCCTCAACCCGGATCACAGTGGTGGGCGCTGGCATGCGAGAGCACCTCTCTGTTCTCTTTTCCGATGGTTTTTCCATTTTAAAGATGGGGAAATGGAGTTACCATGAGCCTTGCCCCATGTCAAATAGCAAGTTATTACTATTACCAATTCGTACATATTGGCTTTAAAGATTTCTTAATTAAAATGGTTTGCTGTCATTTGAACATGCAAAGTCATGTTCATGGCAAAAATTCAAAAGTACCCATGGATCTGATGTGTGGTAAATGACTTCTTTCCACACCTACCCCAGTCTCCTAATTCCCCATTCAAGGAACTTATTTTCAGTCTCTCATGTGTCCTTCCAGAGATGGTTTGGCCAGCCTTTCTCAGTGGGGTTCCATGAGAGAACTAGGTCTTATGGCCCCTCGGGATCACAGTGTGTCATGAATTAGCTTCTCTCCCCTGCATCCCAGGTAGTACCAATTATGTACCATCCTTGGGCAAACTGAGAATTTGTCCCTCATGTCATTTTCCATGTTCTGTGGTTCAGATCCTGAATCCCCAGCAGGTCAATTAAATGAAGTGTTCTACCTTTCTTTTCCCCTCACTTTATCTTGGAGATGGCTTGTTGTCAGTATGCTGGGAGCTGCCTCTCTGTTACGGCTGCGTGGTACTCCACCACGTGGAAGCACGTAATATATGAATCTGCCTCCTCTGATGGGCACGCAGGCTGTTTCCAGTCTTTTGTTTCTACACCTGATGCTTCAGTGTATATTCTCATGAAGGCATCTGTGAGGTCAATTCCTAGAAGACCTTCCTGATCTGTGTCAGTGCTGGTCCAGGCTTCTGGGACAAGGACAGAAAGGTTTTGCAGCCAATCTAGGAGGAACTTGTCCTGGTGTGCAAACAGTCTGGAAGTTAGGGGAGGGGAACAAGAATCCCAGAAGTTCAAGGACGGGAAAGAAGAGTGATTGTGGGCTTACTATGTTAGGCCTTTCCACGTTGCCTTGTTTAATTCCCAAGTAGCTCTGTGATGTGGGTACCTATTCCCATTTCACTACAGAAGTTCAGAGAGGTTAAGTCATTTGGCCGGGGACACACAGTGGGTAAGTGGTAAAACGGATTTGAAACCAAGTGAGGTTGAATCCAACGCCTGTGCCCTGTCGGCTCCAACACCTAATGGACTGCAGATGTTTCCAGAACAGCCAAGGGGCAGGCCGTTGCCCACCTCCTGAGGGTACCATTCACGTCTCAGTCTGTGTGCTCGGCACCCACGCTGGCATTGTGCAGTGCATGGTCTGTGAAGCTGGCTGTGGCAACCCTGCTGGGAAGCCCAGGCCCTGCTCTCAACAACAAAATCACTACATTGAGCAATGTGGATTCATTTCATCTGCCATGACCCTCCGTCCTGAGGTGAGGCCCAGTCAACCTGGGAACTCCCGGGGTGTGGAAAGGGGCAGAGTGGGGAAAGGGAAGGACAGGCTGGCTTGGCCAGTCTGGGTACTGGCTGGGCTGGGCGTGCAGACACCTGGGAGACTTGTTCCCACCGTCTGTAGGGTGGCTCAGCCCACTGCACACTTTTGTGGGTGTGGGGCAGGAGGTGGGGAGCTGGAAGGAGGAAGCCTGAGTACCTACTGTGAGGCACTGAGTACCTACTGTGAGCCAGGCCTGTGCCCCAGCCCTCCAGTCACATTGTCTCATTTAACTCTCACTGAGCAGGTACCTTATTCCCATTTCACAAATGAGGGGAGCCATGGCCCCAATTCGCACAGGTGAAAAAGAGGTTGCCAGCCCCTAGCCATCTACTGCAGAGTCTGTCTTTGTATTCTTCATCTATTCTTCACTTGTTTCTTTGTCTTCATCTCAGGCTGACGGGAGGCAGGGGCCAGGGTTCACTGCCCCCATTGGTTTAGATGCCTGCTGAGCTTGAGGTCAAAGTAGTATCTTCCAGTCAACCTCTCACACTGTTTGCTCAGGTAGTCGCCTATTGCAAGCCTCCACTCCTTTGCATATCCTCTGCCTGGAATGTTCCGATTCCTCTTTGTCTACCTGGCAAATTCCTGTTCATCCATCAAAACCCAAATTACCAACATCTTCTCCTAGAAGCAATTTATGAGTTTGCCCTAGACAGAACCAGTTCTTCCTTCCTGATCTGTGTCAGTGCTGGTCCAGGCTTCTGGGACCCATGTCCCTTATACCACGCTTCTTGTATGGCCCCTTTCCAGGAGGTTGTGATTACATATAGGCTTGTCTGTCTCCCCAGCTAGATGTAAGGACAGAGACCGCTTTTATTTATCTCTAGACTCTCAGCCCTTCCTACAGGGCCCAGCACATAGTAGGTGCTCAAGAAAGCCCGAGTTTAATTGGGGTCGGTTTGACTTGTAAAACTCGATAATGTTTGTTGAGCCTGTACTGTGTGCAGCACTGTTCTAAATGCTTCTCACACATTTAGTTCTCACAACAACCTCATGACGTTGGGTTAGTACTATCTCTTCACTGAAGAGGCAACTGAGGCCCAGAGAGGTTAAATAACCAACTCAAGGTTACACAGCCAATAAGCAGCATTGCCAGGGCCTGTTCAATGCTGAAGTCCTCATTAGAAATAGCGATAAATAAGAAATCCTGCTTATTTACTGCTATTTCTCAAACCAGTATGAGATGATTTGAACAGGTCTGGGATTTATTATATTTTTTTACATAACTATTTTAATGTATATTTGAAAAAAAAACACAAACCAATGTTTCAGACTCGTGTTCCTGGTAAACTTCTGTTCTTATAATTTCCCTATTCTTCTTTAGTCTTAAGACTAGTCTTATTTTCACTTGTTCATTTAAAAGCCTTTAATAGTTATGTGTTGAAGCCACAAAACTTATTCTCTGGAGCATTTGAGATCTTCATCCCTGGGATATGTCATCAGTTTGGCTCAAATAAGTGCTTATAAAATTTTTTTTTTTAATTTATGTGTTTATATTAATGTGTTAGAAGAAAATGTAAGTCATGCATTAAACTCATGGCCTTTGGCTAGGATATAATTTTCTTTTAAAATTATAAAATCTGTTGTTTTTAAGTAAAAATAGCAATGGATTTAAATGAAAAATTCAAGTAAAAAACAGTAAAGATACTGAAAACAACACTACAGTGATGCTAGAATGACAGGGACACTTGTCCACACCCTGTTGCCCTCCTGGAGACAGTGGAAATGGTGTATCACAGAGTGAGCCTGGCTCTTAAAGAGACTGACGGCTGTCCTGGTCCCAGCTTTCCCTGTACCCACCACCTGTCCACTTCCCCCTCTCCTCCGCAGCTAGAGTGACCTTTGAAAAATGTAAGCCACAACCTGTTCCTCTCTTGTGAACACCCCTTAATGGCTCCCCATTGCATTTAAGAGAAGGCCCCACATAACCCAGCCTGCTCCAACCTTCCACACGGGCTGTTAGCTGGGGATGGTGTTGGCCTCATTGTTACTCCTGCCTGAGGGCCTTTGCACATGCTGTCTCTTCTGCTTGAACCATTCTTTTTCCAGATCTTCACACAGATGCCTCTTTCTCAGCCCCCTCCCCTGAGCAGCCACTTCCTCCACCGCCCACAACTGGAAGGAGCTCTTCTAAGTCCTCACAGTCACCTTACACTGGTTCATTTATCTGAACATCACTTCTAACACAGTCTAGATTTTTTATTTCCTTAAAAAAAAAAATTGTGTATTTTTTGTTGTTCCATTAGAACAAGAACTGTCTTGTCGTTGCTGTATCCCCAGAATAGTGTCTGGCACATAGTAGGTGCTCAATACATATTTGTTGGGCACACACATGTGTGAGTGTGGATAAGGGGGCTGGAGAATGGGTTTTAATTAAGCTCATGTATCCATAACTGGAAGACAAGCTTCTCCAGAAACAGCTGAGAGGTTTGAGGTCCCCCAGCTGAATAGTCCAGGCAACTGAAACCAGAAATGCAGATGGGATTACTCACCCTTGGAGCCTAGAAACGCTGGCACCAAACACACTCCCATCCAAACACATCACAACACTGTGGGCCCTTGCGTCGCCAGGGGCCCAGGTGGCAGCTCTGGCATTTGGGAGTTGGCAGCAGCTGAGCAGTGTGGGCACAGCGGGTGGGCTGGGGGTGTGGAATTAGCTAGGCCAAGGGCCACGGAGAGGGTTGTCTGGCCTGGGGACAGGCAGTGGTCGAGGCAGGGGCTTGGGGGCAGGGACTTCTGAGCATAAACCTTGAGAAAAGTTGCTGTGAAGAATGAGCTCAAAGCTGGTGAAAAAGAAAAATTCCACTCATAAACCAAAGCAGACCACTTGATTGTGAAATCCATTTCCAGGACACTGCATGCTCTAAAAAGGGGAAATTCTCTCCTTTCTTCCTTTTTTGTTTTGTAACAGTTTTATTGAGATATAATTCACATGCCATATAATTTACCTATTTAAAATGTATGATTCAGTGGTTTTTCAATATAGTCAGTTGTGCAGCCATCATTACAATTAGTTTCGGCACATTTCCATCACCCCAAAAATAAACCTGCCACCCATTAGCAGCCACTCCCCGTTCCCCCTCCCCACCAGCACTAGACAACCACGAATCTACTTTCTGTTTTTATAGATTTATCTCTTTCTGGACACAACATAAATGGAATCACATGTGATCTGTGTTTAGCTTCTTTCACGTAGCGTAATGTTGCCCAGGTCCATCCATGTTATAGGATATATCAGTGTTTCGTTCCTTTATAGCTGAGTAATATTCGAGTGTGTGGATATACCAAACTTTATTTATTCGTTGATCGGCTTATGGACATTTGGGTTGTTTCCATTTGGGGGGTATTATGAATAATGCTGCTATGAACACACGGACAAGTTTTGTGTGGACATATGTTTTCATTTCCTTTGGGTATTTTTCTGGGAGTAGAATCTACTTTCTTCTCAAAGGAAAAAGAAATCCCCCAAGTCAAAACGTGTAGCGTGGAGTGGATTTAAAGTGTCATTTGTGGCTATGACAGAACAAGTGAACTTCATGACTGTGGGAGCAACATCTGTGCCAGGAACATACTAGAAGCCCAGTGACTATTTCTGAATGAATGCCCAAATTCTTACTGATTCTGGTGTCCCCAGTGAAAATGCCTGGGCGGTGGGAGTGGGAATGCTATAAAAATGGGTCTCGATCCATTCATTTATTCAATACATACATAGTACATAGTAGTTAAATGCCATTTGAATTTAATCAACTATTTAGAATTTCTCGGACAAAGATGGCCAAAGCTCCAACCTCTATGTGTGGAACACAGGCTAGCAGGGAAAATGACAAGTAAATACAGCACCAAGGCATGGAAGGGAAATAAGACTATTTTCTGTTCCCTCTTACTATTAGTGTTTCCCCCTGAGCCAATGGCACTTCCCCCAAATTCATGGTGTGGGATTCCTCTTGTCCCCAGGGCGGAAGCAGTGGTGGGAATGGAAGGCTCCGATCTACCTTTAAGGGCCTATCCGTGGGGCGCCCCCTCCTGTCTTTTTGTCTGATATCGAGGGCCTATCTTAGTCTTTTGTGGAATAAAGAGCATCTTGTCAATGCCTTTTTCTGATTGTTGTTGACACATTTCCACCAGATTTCTGAGTCAGTCCAGGTTGTGTTGGGCGCCTTGGGTTCAGAGAGGAGCAAGGACAGTCTGTCCACCTGGACCTGCAGCCTGGAGGGCAAGACACAGGGCCCACAAGCTACCCAGATGACTCTGATTGGTCACTGGCTCTGGAACAGTCCTGGGGGCTCCTGTCAGAGAATATACAACCCTCTATGGTTTATTAACTTGTCAGACACATTCTTATACCCCTTCCTGGTATACTTTAAGTTCTTAGAGTTTTAATGTGTCTTTATTTTAAAGAAGATATTCATTTGTTCATTCATAAACATTTATTGAGTACCTACTATGTGGCAGGTCCTCAGAGGGACACAGAGACAAATACAACTTTACTTCTGCCCTTGAGTACCTCATAATCTAGCAGAAGAGAAAGACAAGTAAATTACAGAGAGCCCTAAGTATGTGTTGTAATGGGGAACTGGATAAAAAGTACATTATTTTTATTCTATCTCACATGTAATTTTCTCATTTAGAATATAAAAATACACACACATATCTCACATATTATTTTAGTCACATATCTTACGTATATCCTGTTCTCATCTGGGTTATATGTAATTTTATATGTTATTTTTGCTTTTCAGTGTTTTACTTTTCTCATCCCCAAAAGAAGATATTTTATATTTTTCTACTGTATCTTTGAGTTTCATTTTTAAACAATACACTATATCCTTTTTTGAACAAGGTAATTTTTCTCCTGATTTTAATGGTAGTGCACGTTCAATGGAGAAAAATTTAGAAACTATAGAAGAAATAGATAAATAAAAATTGTTCAGAGTCTCACACCACCTGGAGACAGGAACTGTCAACCTATTGTTGTCTTTCCTTCTAGTCTTTCTTCTAGACAGTATGTAATATTATGTATATTCCTTTTAAGACACACACAGTCTTACGTGGTTTTTAATTCTCACGGTATGGGCAGAGGCACAGGTTATCTCAGAGGATGAAGCAGCCACACCTCCCTTCCTTGAGGAAGGCCTTCACTTTCTTCCTCTCTGGGTCACAAGCTCACTCCATCATAGCTACTAAACTGAGGAGCCTGGGGCAGAGCCAGCTGACCCTGTGGCAGGACAGGTTTCTGGACTAGAGTTCTGAGGCTGTGCCCAAGGTCAGGGAGCCAGCCTGGCTCCAGAACCTGAGCCCTTGCTCACCCTGGGGTGGGGGGATAGCAGGTGAATTACTGTGGGGGGAGTGGATCCCCCTCCGCAGCAAAGGTTCTAAATAAGGCCCTGGAATCTGCAGTGTCAAAGTAACAGCTGAGAATCCGTGTGTCCCAGTGTCCCCTGCCACCCAGCCCAGAGTGACATGGCAGGGGGGGGCTGGGGGGGGAGGGCTGGAAAGCCAAGACCCACTACTCAACCTTTTGCCACACTCCGGCCTCTCTGAGAAAGGAAACTTCTCAGAGTAAAGTACAGGAAATTTGTGTGTTATTAAATCCAGCCTGAAAAATGGAAGTCCAGGGTCTCCTGACTGAGTGGCGGTGGCCAGTTTTTCCCTGAATTAGAAAGAAAGAACGACCAGGCGAGGTTTGCTGCTGAGTCGTCTCGGAACCCTCGTGATAACTCCAGGACACAGGTTTCACTGCCCCTTTATAGCCAGGCGGAAACAGGCTGGGAGAGGTGGGTGACTTGCCCGCGGTCACACAGGTTGGGGTGGTTCTAAGACAGTCTCTGTTCCCCCATGTGCTCTCGTGCCCTCTCCGAGCCAGCTCTCCAGGCCCTGAGCGTCCTGCAGAAGTGATTCCCGGGCACCCCAGTCCTCACCTGCCCCCCTCTTCCCTCCATCACTGTGCAGGCAGAAACACAGGCTCCTCTCTTGGCTTCCCAGCAGCCCCCAGCCCTGGCCATCACATATAAATATTTATCTAGTGGATTAACAAACACAGAGAGGAGGCCTGCAGATTAAACCAGCCTGGAGCAGAAATGTCCACCACAGGTTTTCCTGGAGGTCTCTCCGTGCACAGTTGCACGGAGCCCTGTGCATGTGGATTGGTGGTGGTGAGGAAGAGAAAAGCGTCAGAGAGTGGGTGCAGGGGATTGACACATAGACTCTGGAGCCAGCATGTCTGGGTCTGAATCCCAGCTTCTCGGCTGTGTGACCTTGGGCAAGTTACCACTCCTCTCTGTGCCTATCTCCTCCTCTGGGAAGCCGGGGAGTGGGAAACAGTCCATAACCCCTAATTAACGCAGCAGAGCTGGTACAGGGGCCTGCATAGTGCCTGGCACATAAGCAAAAGCTTTCACAGTGACACACAATTTTGGGGAAACCAAGTCAAAATTCCAAGATGCAGTAACTCTATGACAAGGGGGAGGCCACTTGCACTGGGAGCTCCTCAGAGGAGGTACTATCTGGACTGTTCTGGAATTCTCCTGTCTAAAACCAACAATGGCTCCTCAGAACCAACACAGAGCGGGTTTGTTTATTATTTCCATGGCTCACAAGGCTCCAGGCTGTCTGGAACCCACACCAACCTCTTCATTTTGCCCCACAAACCTGCTCTGCTCACATCTTCCCCCCGCCCAGCAGTGGCTCGGCCCCAAACCCTGGAGCTGATGTTGACTCCCTCCCTCTCTCTCTCCCTCGCACTCTCCACCTTGCATCACCCACCAGTCCTTTCAAAATGTATCCTTAAACCAGCTACCTCTCTTGCCTCCACCCGTGCTCTCCCCAGGCCTGGCCCATCTCTACAGTGGGAGCCTCCAAGCTCCGGTCCATTTCTGCTTGTACTCAGGGCCCGGAGGCAGCCGGAGAGATCCTTTCAAAACACAACTCTGATAATGCCACCTCTATGCATTGGATGTCCCAGTTACTTTCCATCACACTTGTAACCCCAAATCCTTACAGCTCACTGACCCCTAGACACTCAGGGCCCAGCTCTCTTCTCACCTCCCTCCTCCTGCCTCGGCACCCTTCAACCACACAGGCTGTGACCACACAGGCCTCCTGCCATTCCCCCCCTGACATGCCCTTCTCTAGATGTTTCCATGGCGGCTGCCTTCCCTTCCAGGTCTCTGCCCAAATATCACCTCCTTACAGCCTCCTCTGACCCCCAACTCTCTCTCACACATATACACCACAGAAATCTCTTCACCCCTTTCCCGCCTTAGTTTTTTGTCAAAGTACTCACTTCTACCTGAAATTATGTTACACTATAACGTTATTTAAAATGTATAAATAATTAAACATTTTTACAGTATTGTCTGTCTCTCTAAAGCAGGGGTGTCAAAACTGCGGCCCGGGCCAACTGCGGTTCGCAATCCATTGTTAATTGGCCCGCAGCAAATTCCAAAAATATATTTAGTTTACGTATATAAACCAGGTGAGGCAATACGTACTTCACCTCGAGTGAGTGCCCTGGCTGTTTGTGTATTTTACCGCATATGGCCCTTGGTGAAAAACGTTGAAAAAAGTTTGAACACCCCTACTCTAAAGTGTAAGGGCTAGGAGAGCATGATTATTGCCTGAAGAAAAGAGGAAAGGAAGGAAGGAACTAAGGGTCAGATCCGCTGGGTGGAGATAGGAGGGAGGGAGAGGGGAACGCAGGCACCAGGCGACCTGGGAGAACGGCAGGCCTGGCTCAGAGACACGGTGCAGAGCACTGTGGTACCTGGGGCTGGGAATGATTTTTGGAACCAAATGTTTGGAGCTTTAAATACCAGAACGTGGAACTGTGAAACCAACAAGCAGGATTCAGTCACGACCCGACAACCTCATCCTTCTCACCAGAAGGCAGGTTGACTTCTTGAACGGACAGTGAGGGCCGGTCAAGCCCGATAGCCCATCACCCAGCCTCGGTCTGAGCTGCTCTCCTGACCATCCTGCTAGGCAGCTGGGGAGGGTGTGGACTCAGGATCTGGGCCAAGGAGGAACTCGCAGCGTCACATGCTCTGGAATGCTGTGGCTGCGATTAACTCGCTCCAGACTCGCACAGTTCCCGTCAGAACATGAAACTGGGGGAAAAAACCCATGGGGCCCAGATTGATCAGCGCAGAACTTAGCAACAGAACAACATGCCATAGCCAACCCACTGCTGCAGCCGCGGTGCTTTCCACCATGCCCGGGGCTTGGGGACTTGGAGCCTGGCGGGCTTGCAGGGCCCCAAGGCCACCCCACTGGCCACCAGGACGGTGGACTGGGGCTTATGCTGGCCGTGGAACCACAGGGGCTCCCAGGGATGGCTTAAATTCCCACCATTACCCCATGCGTGCCCTGCAGGGAGCCTGAGAAGGGAACCCTGAAGGGTATACCTAGGCTTGGCCTTGGGCTCCCGGCTCACTCTGTTGGATGATGGGCTCACCAGGTCCACACCCTTGCCAAGAGCTGACCAGGGGATGGGGGACTTCAGAGTTTCAGAAACATTCAGAAGATCCCAGCATTTCTCAGGGAGTCACGGCCTCCAGTCTTCTCCACCATCACATCTGGATGGCAGGAGCGTGGCCCACTCCTGACCCAATTCCTCAGTCCCACCTTCCTCCTTCAAGGCCAGCTACACACTCGCCGGGCCAGCGTGATTATATCACACAATGTCTCAAACATATGGAAAAGTTCAGAAAATCCTATTGCGGATAAGCACCCCTCACTCCCATTAACCCTTAACGATTTGCCTTATTTGCTTCCAATCTTTCACTTTCTCTCCAAAAAAAAGACAGATGTACAAGACCTGTGTGAGCACAGCCATGGGAGGTGGTGGTGGGGTGGGGTGTCCCAGGCCCGTTTGGGGAGACAGGTAGATCAGCGGAGCTGGAGAGAGGGCCCTGGAAGGGGAGCACGGCCCATGTCAAACCTCGCTGCATCTGTCATGCTAATGAGAGGGTGCCTAGCAGATACCTGACAATAGGCCTGGCACATAGTAGGTGCTCAGGGAGCAGTGGATTTCCTGATATTTTTGCACCCCCCCCCACCACCACCACTTCCTACAGCCTGTGAGGCAGGCAATCTACAAACGAGGAAAGAGAAGGCCAGACCGGGGCTCAAGGTGACTCAGCCAGGAAAGGGACCAGGACAATGAGCCTTCTTGAGAGCAGAGACAGGACAGTCACTGGTTCCCCCAGTGCTGTCCCTTCCTGGGGGAACAGGGAGAAGGGCCATCTCCAGGCTGGGCCCCTCCGAGGGGTGCTGACGTCAAGAACCGACCGGCAAACAGGGACTGTGAGGGCAGTCGCCTTCATTTCCCTGATGCAGCCATTTGGGGAATTCGAGGCAGGGGCAGGGGTTCTCCAGGGATGGGGGCTGTAGGCTGGCCCAATGACCCGTTTCTGTCTCTCTGCTGCAGCCTGGTAGAACCTGACCTACTAGTACCTGGCTGCCCTGCTGCATGGCGGGGGTTAGGGCAGACACACTGCAGCAGGGGGCCCACAGGTAGAGCGAATAAGGGTCCAGGGCCTGGAAACACAGCAACCCCCCGTCTGCTCACCTGACTTAGTGACTGTTCAGAGCAGGTTACTAAGGACAGAGCACCCAGTTCTGTCCTCCAAGGGCCCATCTGAGGCCCCACCTCAGAGGCGGGGCAGTGTGGGTCCCTCTGGAGCCCCAAGTCCCCAGGATGGATTCCCTGCCACGTGCAAGTAGTTTCTCCTCCCTGAGTCTCAGTGATTCGTCATCTGTGAGCTGTGAGGATTAAGTGACCCAGGTGGCATGTTCCTGGTACCCCATACACAGCAGCCCCACCCCTGTAAATACTGGGGTGCTCCTGTGACCCTCCACACCGCTGTTGTTCTAAAGCAGCAGGTCTCAAAGTCGGGTCCTCGCACCACCAGCCGCAGCATCACCATGGAACCTGTTAGAAATGAAAATTCCCAGACCTACTGAATCGGGAACTCTGGGGTGGGGCTCAGGAGTCTGTGTTTAATAAGGCCTCGGGGATGCCCACTCACGTGTGATCACCACTCTCTTGGCATCAAGCTGACCATGTCACTTTCCTGCTCTAGACCTTTCCCTGGCACCCATGGCTTTCTGGATAAAGTCCAAGGGCTTGTACGTGTTCAAAGCCCTCCCTTGAAGGCCCTGACTGACATGAGGTGCCTGGCCTGTTTCCCAAGTCAGGTGACAGGCTACTGGAGGGTAGTGCTGCGACTTGTGCCTCAGTCCTGTGTGCCTGACCCCAGCTGCTGGCGGACTGCAAAGTGGGCAGGAGAAAACAATGGCACATGTTGACTATGCGTGTGGCCCCCAGTGGCAGGCTGAGGTTCAGATTCTGGACCTCACTCTAGTGAACTGGGCAAGTTGCTCCGCTGTTTGGAGCCTCAGTGTCTTCATCTATCAAATGGGTACAATAATAGTGTCTGCTTAGGTTACCGTGAGGATTAAATACCTGTGCAAAGTGCTCAGCCTGGTGCCTGGAAGATGTCTTTGAGTATCAAGGGTCCACAATTCCTTATCCCAAACTCTTGGGGCTGGAGGTTTCAGAATTCTGAAAATCTGAAAGATTTTAAAAAGGGAAATACACCATATATTACATAACATACACAATGGGGGGTCTTCTGTAAGCAAGCACACTGATGTTTCTGCATCGAAACATACAAATATGCAATGTGAATGCAAATAACAAAGACTATCAATAAATAGTTTCTTATCGGTTCAGGTTATGCTATGGCTCTTGGATTTTTCCAGAAGGTGATGGGGAGCCATCAGAGGGTCTAGAGCAGGAAAGTGACACGGTCGGTGTCACTACAAGACTGGTGCCCAAACGTGAGCAGGCACCAGAATCCCCTGTGGGCTTGGTAAACAGATGGCGGGGCTCCACACACAGTCACTCAGGCCTCATGCCTGCCGATGAGCATGGCATGGCCACTCTCCCATTTTACGGAACACTGAAGCTTAGGACAATGAGATCGCGTGCCTGGGGCCTCACAGCTAAGTGGCAGAGTTGGGACTTGCCAGATGAGTTTTGGGACAAAATTGATAAAAACCTTTTGGTTTTCAGGGATGAACTGCCCTCACGCAGGGGTCAGTCACAGGCCTGTGACACAGGGAAAGAACATAGGCTTCAGGATCTAAACCGCTTCTATCACTTCTTGGTCGTTTCACTTTGGCCAAGTGACCTTGCCTCTCCGAGCCTCAGCTTCCCCATCTGTACATTGAGATTAGCAGTTGCTCTTGGGCATGGTTGAAGGAGGAAGGCCTGAGATGGAGGCTGGTCACCCATCCCATGGGTACTCAGGAGCAGCCCTGTTTCTGGCTTTGCTCTCCTCTGGGGTGTCAGCCCCAGAATTCCCCACGCCCCACCTGCAGCCCACACCCCAATGGGCCTAGGCCTGGGCACGTCCCCAGCATGAGGAGGAGCCCTTCCAGCCTGAGTTGCCCAAATACTGCGGAGGCCTGTTGGTTCCTTTCCATGGTGACGGCACCCTGAGCGGGAGGAGGAGAAGGGCGTGCCTGTGCCAGGCACCTGTAGGTGCCGTCCCCATCCCCGCGACAATGCAGGAAACAGGCTGGCTCACACAGGCTGGCGTGGCCAATGTCATCCAAATGAAACTACAGGGGCAGCTGGGCCTCAGAACACCAGCCTTCCTGGCGTCCCAGTCTGTGTGCTCCAAAGCTACACTTTCCACTCCAACCAGCGACGCTGTCGCATTCCCAACACAGATGCACTCGCTCTCTCTCTCTCTCTCTCCATCCTCCCTCCCTCAAAAACTCTTCTGTCAAAGTTTAACATTTGCTGAGCACCACACCAGATTGGGGTGCTCAAAGATTCCAAAACCAGAGGCCTGGGCTCAGATTCCAGCTCGGCCCAGGACCAGCTGTGTGATCTCAGGCAGCTGACTTGGCTTTGCGTGCCTCAGTTTCCTGTTTGTGAAGAACTTGACACCTCCATCCTTCTAGGGGCTCGGATCCAAATCTTGGAAAATTCCTTGACTCTGCTCTTTCTCTTATCCCCCTGTCTGACTCTCAGGAAAGCCACTCTCCCCACCTTCAGCTATATCTAGAACCCAATGACATCTTTCTCTCTCCAGCTCTGCCCTCCTACTCAGAGCCACCACTTCCTTTCTCTCTCTCTCTCTCTTTCTCTCTCTCGCCCCCTCCCCCATTCTTTGGTCATTTCCATATTTTCTGCCAAAACTTGATGTTCCAGGCTCATCTTGCATTTTTCCTGTTTCAACCTTGAATCATCCAAGTCTCCCCATTGCCCTGGTTCCTTTTATTGGGGAATGATATTTAGAAACCAAGATCTGGGTGCTAGGTGGGCTCATTGCTCCCGGGGTGTCATTGACCGCAGGCCCTTTCAGCAGACAGAGCTAGAACCCAAGGTTTACCTCTACTTAGAGCATGAGCTCACTTTTACCTCAAAGTCGAGTCCAACGCAGCAGGCTTCTTCCTCATGGTCGGCCTTCCATACACGCATGTCCCTTGCTGAAACCCTGACTTCCGTCCACAGCCCATTTGCTCAGTGCTGCGATAACCACAGAATAGTTTCAGACCTGGTGAGTGACAGGAAGCCTATCAAGTCAAGTTCAGGCTTTCTTTCCAGTTCCACTGCCTTTAAAATCAAGGACAACATAATCTATGGCTGTGTTAGAAGTTGCTGGAATTCTTTCTTCGTCCCTTCTCTGTGGTGTCGTAACATCAGGGTGGTGGAGTGCAGGATGCAGGGCTCAGGAGTCGAGGCACGGGCCAACATGGTCTGCAAGGGTCAGCATAGGAAGGAACCAGAAAGCCAAGTTAAGGTCTGGACCTTGATCCTGTACCATTGGGGAGCCCCTGAAGGATTCTGAAGGACAGCATGACGTGGGCACATTGCATTTGGGCACAGTCATCCGGGCGCTGGGCCAACTGGGGGGGGCACCTGGAGACTGTCAAGCCTGGCCCCACAGTTCCTATACCCCAAGCCTCTACTCCTTCCTGAGCCATCTACGAGTCTGTCTCCCGAGAAAGAGGCCCCGCCTGGCACACTAAGCAAAGTCTGGGTCACCCCACCGGTCCCCTAACCCAGCTCGGTCATTCTCTGGCTGGGTGATCTTGCACAAGTTACTTCCCCCCGGAAGCCTCAGTTTCTTCATCTGAGCCATGGGCAGAATCCCACCTGCTTCAAGGACAGTGAAGCTCAGCCATGCCACCACAAGTGAGAGTCCTTGCTGCATGGTGTAGGGCCGTGGCTGTGCATGGGGGGTGTTTGCCCCAGTTTTTCAAACTCCCATAGCGCCTGGCTGAGTCAGCGCTTCCATGTGCTTCCCTGCTCTGCTCCGAACTCCAGGTGGTTCACGGGCCCCTGCCCTTCCCAGGAGATGCTGTAGGTCACGTGTTGGCCTCAAGGGGTCCTGAGTTGCTGCAGCCAGAGAGTTGGAAGGGCCTGAGGAAGGCCAGCTCTCAGATAGCTCTGAGGCTTCTGGGCATAGGGAACCCAGAAGGGCAGATGGGGAAGACCTGTCATTCCCTGACTGTGACCTTGGGCAAATCACCTCCCCTCTTGGGCCCTCAGTTTCATTATCTCATACTGGCACGGTTCTCTTGAGTGATGATGACAAGCATTTAAAAATAACATCAAATAACCCAGCAGGGTGCACGGCACCTAGGAGATGCTAGATAAATGTTAATTTTGCGATCCATTCTCTCTTGCTTCTCCTCATCAGTTCCTGGAGATTTCCAGGAGCCCTGAAGACCCTGCTTTGGCTGTGGCTTCTCCTACAGTTTCGTCAACTGTGAAATGGGGAATAACAGTGCCCAGCACCTAGTTGGTGCTCAGCCCGTGTTAGTGGCTGTCATGGTTGCTGCAGCAGTCAGATGACCTTTTAGTCTGCGCCTTGCAGACCCCCTGCCCAGGCTGGCCACCACTGGCATGTCACAGCTGCACGCCTCGGGGCCTTTGCTCAAGCTGCTCCCTCTGCCTGCGCACCCTTCCCCCTGGTCAACTCCCCACTGCCTTCCTCACCCCTTCTCCTTGGGCATTCTTACCACTTAGTTTTATTTTCTCCTGACACTTGCCAGGATCTGGAAGGATCTTTCTTATTTCTTCTATGTATCTGTTCATCATCTGTCCCCATTAGTTTGGAGGTTCCAGAGGGCACAGCCCTTGTCTTGCTCTCTGCTGTGTTCCCAGCTCATGATATAGAACCTGGCACATAGTAGGTACACAGTGCATACAGAAGGAAGGAAGGAAGGAAGGAAGAAAGGGAGGAAGGAAGGGAAAGAGGGAGGAAGAAGAAGAGATAGAGGAGAGGAGAGGGAGGGCAGTGGAGGCCCGTGGAGGTGGCAAGGAGGAAGGACTAGCCGCCCCCTCCTCTGCTTCTCCCCACAACCATTTTTCAGATTCCCATGGCTGCTTTCACTTGAGCTTTCTTTCTTTTTAAAATTTAATTTGATGGTGGTAAGAACACTTAATATGAGATCTACCCTCTCAACAAGCTATCAGACGTACAACACAGCGCTGTTAACATATGCACCGTGCTGTAGAGCAGAGCTCCAGAACTTACTCATCTTGCTAAACTGAAACTTCATACTCAGCGATAGCAACGTCTCCTCCCCCCTCCCACGGCCCCCAGGCCCCTGGCACCCACCATGCTACTCTCTGCTTTTATGAGTTTGACTCCTGTAGGTACCTCATAAAAGTGGAATCATGCAGTATTCGTTCTTTGTGTCTGGCTTATTTCACTTAGCAGTGTCCTCAACGTTCATCCATGTTGTTACATATTACAAGATTTCCTTCTTTTTTGTGGCCAAATAACACTCCATTGTGTGTATATATCACATTTTCTTTATCCATTCATCCATCAGTTGACATTTATGTTGCTTCCACGTCTTGGCTTTTGTGAATAATGCTGCAGTGAACATCAAACTTCAAAGTTTATGCACAGCAAAGGAATCATTTAACAGAGTGCAAAGGCAACCTACAGGATGGGAGAAAATATTTGCAAACCATATATCTGATAAGAGCTATACATCCACAATACATAAGAAACTCCTACAACTTAATAGCAAGAAAACTAATAACCCGATTTAAAAATGGACCAAAGACTTGGCATTTCATGGGCATTTCTCCAAAGAAGACATACAAAGGGTCAACAGGTACATGGAAAATGCTCAACGTCACTAATTATCAGGGAGATGCAATCAGAACCTTACATCTGTTAGGCTAGTGTCAAAAAACAAAGACCACAAGTGTTGAGAAGGACATGGAGAAATTGCAACCCTTGCACTCTGATGGTGTGAATGCAAAATGGTACAGCCACTATGGAAAACAGTATGGAGGTTCCTCAAGAAATTAAAAATAGAACTACCACATGACCCAGCAACTCCATTTCTGGGTATACACCCAAAGGGATTGACACCAAGCTGTCTTTTGCAGTGGTCAGTACTCTCCTTCCCTAGGTGTCCATTGGCCAGCAGTTACTGCCCTTCCCCCATTCACACTGCCCCTGGGCCCACACATGTTGGTGGAGTGCTCAGGAGGGATTAACAGGCCTGGAAACTCAGGGACACCTCAACTTCTAAATCTGGTTTCCCAGCGGCCGCTGTGAAGGTTTCATTCATTGCAGGAGTGCTCACTTAGGCGTTAATAGGGACCTCTGCCACCACCTACTGGGCACCGGGGAAAGGGCCCTATAGTCACCCAGGGATCCCCTCTGTCATCTGGACATTTATAAATAAATGCCAACAACAGCAATAACAATGGCCATGATTTATGAGATGATTATTCTACATCAGACTTCCTACCAGGTACTTTTAAGACACGATGTCTTCATCTTTAACAACCTTGAAATGTGGCTGGCACTATCCTTATGTATTTATACAGAGAGATGAGACTCAGAGAGAATGGTCAAGGTCACACAGCTAGTGAGCGGCCCAGTCTAGAGTCTAACCTAGGTCTCTCCGGCCCCAAAGAGGGGCTGAGCAGTGTCCTAGAGAGGGAATGTGAAGGTGGGCAGGAAACGGGGGTCGAACAGAGTGGAGGGCCACAGAAGGCTCCGGAAACTACTCCTGGTGCCCTTCCCAGGAAGTTTCCCTGACAGTTAGTCACCTTCGGGGTATCCAGGCTGTGCCAAGGCCTTGCTCTGAGCCGTCCTCAGGACATCCTTCCAGCCCCCATGGACATACAAGCCCTCACCCAACATCACAGCTGGGGAAACCGAGGTGTGCAGGAGCGGAGAGCCTAGATCATGGCTTTCCAGGGAGCGTGGGGCAGAGGAGAGTCTGACTCCAGCCCGGCGCTCTGGGGGCACAGGTGATCAACAGGGAAGGGAAGGCAGATCTGCACACAGGTTTCAATGGTCTGTGTTAGCTCCTCAAGTCCCAGGGGCCAAAGTCGGGCTGGCAGAGTGGGCTGGAGAGATTCCTGGGCATGCACTCTGAAGTGATGGCCCTGCTGCGGTCCAGAGCGCTGTCTGCCACGTTAGGAGGTCTCTCCAATGGGGAGCATGTTGCTGATGTCAGAAAGGTCAGCTCTGGCTCTCTGCCTGGCTCTGCCACTTTCTAGCTCTGTGACCTTGGGCAAGTTCCTTCAGCTTCCCGAGCCTCAATTTACCCTCCTGTAAAATGGGACTAATCACAGCCCCTACCATTTTGGGCTCAACTGGAACTCCAATGAAAACACACAGGTAAGGCCCTGAACACGTGGTAAGTGCCTGATGAATAGTATCAAAGACCCCCCACGGACACATACCAGCCATGCCTCAAATCCTCTTCAAGGCCAACGAGCAGGTGTGGTTTGATGGCTCTGCAGAATTGGGGAAACTGAGTCACTGGGCCAGGAAGTGCCAGGGTGCAAGCTTCAGCCTGAGTCACAGGCCCAATGCTGGGAAACCTCCTTGTAGCCACCTCCAGAAATGCTTCACACCCCCGTCTGCTGGCTTTGGTGCCTCCTCTCCCTCCCCGTCCCACCAGCCAGGGGTGTCCGCAAAGGGCAGCCTGGGCCCCAGAATCTGCGTCTTGTCAGTGAATGATGCTGGTATGCACATCTATCCCCGCTCTGCACATGAGGGAGCTGAGGCTTGGGAGGGGAGGTGATTTGCCCAGGGTCACACAGCTGAGTTGGGGTAGGACCCTGACTTGTCCTCAGCAGTGTCTACCACAGAAAGTTCTGGGAGCTAGACTCCCTCAGGACTGGCTTCCGCTGCCTCGCTCAGGCCTGGGATCAAATGCAGTGCGGCAGGAAGCCCTTCCCATCCCAACTTCCCTGAACTAGGACACACTTTGACGTCAACACGTCCACATTCCTGCCCTCAAGCTCCAGGGCGGGGGCACTGATTTCCTCCCTCTGGAGTTGGCATCACAAACAGGAAGCGGGGTCATGTGGGTGGGTCCGGGCCAGGGCATCGTGGAGGAGGGGGTGGGAGTCCAATCTGGGTTGTCAGTGCCCAGCCGGCGCCTACCTGGCTCCGGGCATCCAGGGAGGGCCAGGGGTCCTGTTATAATACGCTCGCGGGGTCACACTGTTCCTAAGACACGTACAAAGGGCCTTCAGGGACGTCATCCCTTTTGGTCTTCACAAACTGTTGCAGTCATTCATTAAGATTAATCTCGCCGATTAACAAGAATGGCTATTTTGGGTTGAGCACTTACTCCAGCCGTGCGCTTTACATGACTTCTCTCATTTAATTCTTATAAACAACCCTCTTATCTTCCTTTAACAGATGAGGAAATGGAGGCACTGGCAGGTTAAATCAGTTGCCCAAAGTCCCACAGCTGTCTGGAGTGGGCAGGGGTTTGGACCCACCGGGCACAGGCCTCCTCCCCATCTCAGCCCCTTCTCATCACTGCAGTGTTGGAAAACGAAAATCTGATCGTGTCTCTCCAGGGCTAACCCCTCCCATGATTCCCCTTTACTCTGGGGACAAAATTCCGTGCCCTGAGGGGAGCATTCTAAGCCTCCACCTCCCAGCCGGCTTTCTTGCTTTAAATGTACTGAGCCACTTCTCATTCTGGAAACCACTCTAATTTTTTCATTGTGACCACTTTTTATACAAGAGGAATCCAAGGGTCAAACAGGGGACAGAATTTACACCAGGTCACAGAACCAAGGAGGAGGAGACCCACAGTCGCGTTGGGTCTGGCTGGTGCAAAACCTTCCCTGCCTGAGGTTCCCAAATATTATGGTGTGGAGGAAGGGCCAGGGGTCTGTTCAGGTGGCAGCTCCCTGGGCCCCACCTGGGAGAAGCAGGGGAGGGGCCTGGGAACATGCATTGTTAGTGATCTCCCCCGTAAGTCTACCTCTGCTCTCCAGTCCTCTGCAGCCTCAGAGCTGTCCGAGGGGTCCCAGTTGTCACAGAAACTGCCAGACTGCCATCCTGTGGAGTTTTTCCAGCTGGGGGCCTTGCCCTCCCAGGGTTCCTGTCAGCCAGGGGCCACCTCTCCCCTGGAGCAGCCCTGACGTCTCACTCCTCTTCTTCACGGGTCCACAGTGGCCACTCCATGCTTCCCTCCTCACTGTCCTCACATTCCCACCGGCAGGTGTGTTTCCCACAACTGGGAAGGGCTGGTGCAGACTGGGGTCGTCACACTTGATTGTGCTGCAGAATGCCCTGGGGGGCTTTTAAAAACAGATGGCCAGGCTCACCCCCAATCTCTGATTTGGAGGTCTGGGTGGGGCCCTAGAGCACGCATTTCTTCTTCACTTTTCTTTTCCTTTTTTTTTTCGGTGAAGCCATCTTAAGTCTCTATAGTTCCTTCAACTAAAAGCACAAATTCTCCAAATTCTTAAACAAGGCCCTTTAAGTTTGTAATACTGTGTATACCTTTAGCAATAACTGACCACCAACTTGATTAAGGATTCATTTCTGAGTCTTTTCTAAAATTTTCGGCATAGCTTCTTTCTCCCAACCTTGGTGCTCTCCACACATCCAGCCTTTCTCATAGCGATGTGAGGGGACCCGGGCTGATGGAAGGGTATTATTCCCGACGGCACCGCCGATGGTACAAAACAGTCATTTCTGCGTCACTCAAGGTGAACCTTAATGTAGGACTCTTGAGGTTAGTTTCAGAATCTCATTTGGTGTCATGCAGTATCTCATTGGGCCGGCACACTCACTAGCAATCACCGGTGTTATCTCTAAGACGGGTTGGAAAGAAGGATGGTTCTAGGGGGGTTACATGCCCGTGGTGGGGAGACCATGATTTTCTACCAAATGCCCAGGCCATGCTGTTGCCGGGGGCCACACTTTGTGTGGGGGAGGCCAGATGCAGGGGAGGCCAGCCAGCAGGTACCGCTGTGCCTCAGTTTTCTCATTTATCAAATATGGAGACAATGATGCCTACCTCTCAGGGCTGTTGTAAGGTTTGAAGGGCACGTGAGGGGAAGGGACCAGGATTTGTTTTTCTTTCCCGCTCAGAAGTCCTTTTTTAGGCTGGTTCCTTCCACGAATGTTTTTGAGTAAATACACCTAGTTCTCCCTTGAGGCTCCTGGGCTCAGGTTTCCACAGGGCAGGCAGGATTTTTGCCATCACCCTGAGTTCTGTGGGCACTCCGTGGGGGAGGTGCTACCGGTTCAACAACCCCACTTAACAGATGGGGACACAGGCTGAGTGTCCTCCGCTGGAACAGCTGGGAAACGAATGGCAGGGGAGGGAGTCTAAGCAAGTCTCCGTCTTTAGGGGGCCGCAGAGCTTCTCAGGGAGGTCACTGCGCCCACCCCTGAAGGAGGAGACCCCAGACGATGGGCTCCGCCCCCTGCCGTTGGCAAATCCTTGAGTCCGCCAGGCAATTTCTCAGATTACGGCGCCCTCTGGTGGTCAGCGTGCAGAGGCGAGGAAGGCACGGAGCCTGGCTCCAGAATCGGACAGTCCTCCTCTGCCAGGTATTTATTAATGCCCTGATTCACCCATCCATCCATTTCACCAACATTTTTGCACTGCCCACTGAGTGCTCGCCACGGGGATAGGCACCAGGGACACACTGGGACCAAGACAGACGCGATGGCTGCTCTGGGAGGACAGAAGTTATTCACATACCTATTCAGATGTATAAATACAGCCTGTATTAGAAAGGGGGGGAGGAAAAATTCAGGGTGCATGCCAGTGTATGCCTGAGGGACTGGCCCGAGGCCAAGTCAGCCAAGGTTCCTGAGGTGACAGGCTTGATTCAGAGCTAACTAGAAGTGGGTGGGCATCAGTCGGGGAATTTTAGGCAGAGGAAACAGAATGTGCAAAGCCGTGAGTGGGGAGGGAGCCTGCTGAGCGTGCAGGCTGGAGCCCAGCTGAGTGGGGAAGGTGGGAGGGGAGCAGCGGTGAGAGAAAGGCTGGGGAGGCGGCAGGCTGAATCTCTCAGGGCCTTCTGAGCCTCCTCGGGAAGCTTTCTTATCTCCCAGGTCCATCAGGAAGCTGTCATGGTTAAGGACATGGACTCTGGCCCCAGGCTGCCTGGGTTTGAATTCTGTCTGCATTTTGCCAGCTGGGTGACCTTGGGCAAGTTGCTTAAGCTCTCTGTGCCTGTGTCCTCACTCAGGTAGTTGGGATGGGAACAGATTAACCAAGCTGCCCTCATAGGGCTCCTGTGAAGAATACGTGAGTCTGCACAGTAACATGCCTGGAACAGAGAAGGCCCCTGGGAGCGCCCTATGAATGCTGGCAGATATTATTGAGGCTGTTGGAGGGATCCAGGATGGGGTGACAGATCAGAATCCCAGTGACAGGAGGACTTGGCCTCTGAGGAGGAGGATTTGAAGGGACATGGGAGCAGAGAGGCCAGAGAGGGGCTGCTGCAGCCTCCTGAGGGGAGAGGGCGACCCCCCCCCCCCCACCAGGGTGCTTGTGGGGACGAGAGGACACATTCCAGATGTAGTTAGGAGGTAAAGTCAATGGGGCTTGGTTCATGGATTATATCTGGGGGTGAGGATAGAGAGGGTCCAACATCACTCCCGAGATTCAGGACTTCACAACTGAATAGAGGATGAGATGGGGACGACAGGGGTTTGTTGTTGGATTGATTGATGGACTGAGTGATTGACGGGGAGGGCACTGGGGTACCCCGAGGTCCGGGGTTAGTTTGCAGCTCCTGGATGGTGGCCTGGAGGAGCTGTCCAGGAGATGGAGGCTGCAGGGTACAGTGCTCAGAGAGTGGCCCAGGTGAGAAAGGAATTCTGGGTCACCTGAATAGGGCCAGTTCCTAAAGCCATAGTCGAGGATGTCTCCATGAAGGAGAGAAAACAGAGGTGGGGGAGGCGAGGCCTGGTTCTGAGAGCTAAGGAGAACCCACCGGCAATGGCTGCTGAGGGCAGGACGGGCTGGAAGGACCCTTGGGGCTAGAGTTTCTGGTTCTACCAGCACCTGGCTCAGGAAGGCACGTCTCTGTCTGCCAAACCTGGGCCCTCCTTCCTCAAAGGGCCTGTTCAGCCTAAATTCGCCATGTGCATTCTCCCTGTTTCTTTCAAATGCCCCTGCCTTGCCGCCTAGCCTCCACCGTGTGGCCATTCCACTAATTCTTTCTACTTCCTCTCCTCCCACTCCATTTCTTCCAGACCCTCCCTCTGTGTGCCTCGGCTCAGCCGACACAGCAAAGATACCACCAAATGCCCCACAGCTCTGGCAACTCTCCCTGCCTTCCATTACCTCTGCGCCCTGGGGAGGCCTCCTCCCTGAGGTCTCTCAAATGGGGGTGGTTTGAATTTTCAACACTCACAAATTCCAGGGTTAGTCCATGGGGCGGCGTCTTCCTTGATCACCTGAGCCTCTTCAAGATTTCCCACCTTCTTGCAAAACACCCACTGCTCTGAGGTCCCTGGTGTTCAGCTCGCCCAGCCATTGTCCTCCACCTCCCTGACACCGTTTCATGGACCCACTTCCCAACCCTTCCCTGTTCATTTGCGGAGAGCTCGAGACCTACTGTCTTCCTGTTTGGCCCAAGCTTTGCCATCATCTTGGGTGACTTTGCCAGCCAGTCCAATGCCATGATGCCTTCTCTCAGTGACTGTGGACTCAATATTTCCTTTCCGTTCTGACCCCTTTTACTTTATTTATCTTAGGACTATGTCATGAAAGCAGTAGAAATTTATTCTCTCACAGCTCAGGAGACTAGAAGTTCAAAAGCAAGGTATCCGCAGCATTGTTTCCTGTGGGCGGTTCTAAAGGAGACCCTCCCCGCCCCATTTAAATCACTTTAATCAGACACCGGTGTCTACCATTTCATTGGAATTGCTCCTGTCAATCTCCCAGAGTCCTCCACGTCGCTATCCAATGGCCACTTCTCTGTACTCATCAGACCTCATCTCCCAGCAGCATCTTCACAGCTGACTCTCCCTCCTGGAGAAACTCTTCTTGGTCAGGACACCACACAGACCTGCTTCTCCGATGGCTGCTCTCCCCTTAACTGAGCTCAGACCTTGAGAATCCTCAGGTGTAGTCCTGAGCTCCCTGCTTCTCTCCACTTACACTGTCTCCTCAACTGAGCTCATATAATCTCGTGATTTTAAATACCTCCTATATGCTGTTGAGCCTCATATTTATACCTCACTTCTAGGTTGTTCCCCCCAGCTCCAGATTCATCTGTCCACTGCCTGTCCTCTAGAGTGTTCCACAGACATCGCAATATGAATATATCCCAAACGTGAAGTGTAGACTTTCCCATAAAACTTGCCTCCTTGTTCCAAGTCTACTGGCACCATCACCCGTGCAGCGGCTCCAGTTGGAAAGTTTGGGGTCATCCCTGATTCCTCTCTCCCTCCCACCCAGTCCAACCCCTCAGCACATTCTGTTGTCTCTGTCCCCCCAAACACATTCTTGCTCTGTCCACTTGTGTCTATTGGTCCTGCGCCCCCTGAGGCAGACCCCCTCCATCTTTGCCCTGGACCATGTGGCACGCTGGCACCGCTCTCTGCTTGGCCTCTGCCCCACCCCCGGCCATTGTCCACAGCCATCTTCAAAGATTGACTGAACACCTACCATGTGCCAGGTGCTGGGGATAAAAAGTGAATAGGACAGACCTGTCCTGCCCCCACTCACCTTCTAATAGGGTGAGAGAGAAAGTAACCGACACAAGGTGACAAATGCTGTGAAGAACATGAACAGGGTGCTGAAATAGACCAACGTCTGCCTCGCGTGGTCATGAAAAGCATTTCGGAGTGACATTCAAGCTGAAACTTTGGTGTGGCAAGGCCTTGCGTGCTCCACTAAGGAGCTTTGGGCCTGACCGGAGAATTTTTGAAGAATTTTAACTAGAGAACTGATACAATCTGGTTTATGTTTGAAGAAAATGCCTCCAGCCGCTGGGTGGACAATGGGTTAGGGTGGGGTGAGGTCACTAGGTGGAAAGCACGGATTGGCCAGACCATGTGCACAGCTCAGCCAAGAGAATGAGATCAGCACCCTGACCCCCAGAGGGCAGGGCTGGGGTGGGGTGGGTGGGTTCCCTGAGGAAAATCAAGGTGCCGTGTCCTGAAGAAAGGGAATGAAGGCAGGGCTGGAAAAAAAAACAAATTATGGCTCTCCACATCGGGGACCACTGTGGAGTTCATCAAAGGGAATATGATGGACCTGAAGAGCGTAAGAAAGTAAAGGACCTTTACACCTGGGGGCTCAGTGGAAGTTTATTGAGTGAAGAGCTTACCTGGGTATAAAATATGAAGAACTGTACATGCCAGGAGGGAAAGAGATCTCTCAACTTCTTCCGGTTCAGGAAGCCTGCAAAAGAGGCAGGAACCATCCTTCATGGTTTCTCGAGGATGTAACACTTATAAAGGCATGGTTCACAGGGTCCAGTCTGAGGTATAAACCCTGTGGGGATCAAGACCACAGTCCAGCAAACAAACAAACAAAAGCGTGTCAACACAGCACAATTCCTCTGCGTGTATTTCTGTCACCACAAAGAGGACTGACATCCTGCCCTCCTCTCTCACTCCAGGTGCTCTGAGTCTGTCTGCCAAATCCTACACAATCTCCCCCAGCCCCCACCTGCGGGACTCCTGTGAGCTCCCCCTCTGCCTTTCCTCTCAGGACCCTCCCAAAAGGTGGAGAGGGGAGAAGTGGAACAAAGGCAGCAGGAGGGAGCCAAGGCAGACTCAGGACGCTCAATCTGGAGCAATTGTCCCACGGGCACTGCAGCTGTTCAAAATAGCGCCCTCTTGGACAGCTCCCCCACCTGTCTTCCTCACCCACCACACAGTTGTTGGTTCCCTGAAGAACTAGCTGTGGGGAGCTCCGAAGAGCCCTGCCCTTGAAGCTAATGGTTTACTGCAGGAGACAAGAAGGAAGCAAATTGTTACAGATTAACCCAGCCTGGTGGGGGGTGTGAGGGGGCGTGGGAGGGGGTCTGCCAGGAAAGGTTTTCAGGAGGAGTCATGGAAACTGTTTGAATGGAGAGCAGGTGAGTAGGCGTGATGCAGGCATGTGTGAATGTGTGCACCGGCAATGTGTGTGTGTGGGGAACATTCCAGATGGAGAGGGAAGCATGTGCACAATGAATGAGTCTTAGCCTCTAAACCCAGGCATGCATGAAATGAGCTTATTTCCCCCACACCTTCATTTCCTTTAGAGACCCGATTCCCCTGGGGCTCCCTCCCTTTCCCCCAAAGTCATGGCCAAATTCCAGGGGCTTGTATTGTGCTGAGATGTTGATGGGGAGTAGGTGTAGAACACAGAGCCGATCCTCAATTTCATGTCCACATGGTAACCCAGGATGGTCCTAGAGCATCTGTTATGCAGGGAGTCCTTGCATCCTATTCACTTTCTGCCCTGCGGCATCTTTCCTTGGAGTGTGGAGGGAGAGAGAGAGATGCCAAGTAAGGAGGAAAGTTCAGGAGGTCAAAGAGACTCAGTTAATATTTTAAAAAGTATGAGCCTTCCACATTTGTGAAGGCAGTTCACTCTGGCTAGCACACAGCAAGCTGTGGGTATGGTGGTGCTGGTGGTGGGAACTGTGGGGGAGGGGAGAATAGCTGGGGTCGACCTGCCACCCTCTCTCTTTCATAAATAAAGCAGGGGGTGGTCTCAGTCTGACAACTGGCACTGCTCTCTCCCGCACAGCAGGTGGGCTCTTTAAGGCCACCTGGGGGCCTTAATTTCACTCTACAAAGAACATGCAGAGGGGCCCCCCTGCCCGGTGGCTCAGGCGGTTGGAGCTCCAGGCTCCTAACTCCGAAGGCTGCCAATTCAATTCCCACATGGGCCAGTGGGCTCTCAACCACAAGGTTGCCGGTTCAATTCCTAGAGTCCCGCAAGAGATGGTGGGCTGCACCCCCTGCAACTAGCAATGACAACTGGACTTGAAGCTGAACGGCACCCTCCACAACTAAGATTGAAAGGACACAACTTGACTTGGAAAAAAGTCCTGGAAGTACACACTTCCCCAATCAAGTCCTGATCCCCTTCCCCAGTAAAGTCTTTTTAAAAAGAACATGCAGGGAGAGGTCTCCAGGTGGTTTGGGGCAATTAGATACCTATTCTGTTACTAGAGAAACTGAGAGTAACAAGTGCCATTGACTTTGCTGGATCACGGAGGTGACAGAGCCCACATCTCACCCCGACCCCAGGCACAACTCCTTCACTGGAAGACAAGCAGGGAATCAAACAGCTTTTGGAGACACACTCTTCTGATGTAATCTTGACTTACCTTCTTAGCATTAGCTGGGCAGTTTTGCAATTTATCAAGAAAACCACAGCTCTGAGGGAGAGGCTTACCAGGTGAATCAGAGCTTGAGTGTTTTCTATTTTATATGCAAGAGGAAGGAAAAACAAAAGGGATTATTTACAAAGAAACATTCAAGAGCTATTCTCAAAGTGGAGGACACCACCCTATCCAAACCAGCTCATTCTTGTCCCTTTGTGGGTGTATTTTGTTTTGGGAGTTTTCTCATTTCAGTTTGTTTTCTTGTTTTTCTTTTTTTGTTTATTTTTGTTTTGTTTGTTTGGTTATTGGCCTGACAAGCCACCCAAGCTGGAATGAAGCTGCCTTGGAGACGTTGCATGTATTGTTCCATCTGTCTGGCAAACCCTTCTTCCTCTTCTCTGCACAGAGACCATCTGTTCCTTAAAGGTTCCCTACTCCTGGAAGCCTCTCCTGACTCCTTCAGCCTAGATCAGAGCTCCCACACTCTTCTGAGCTTACCCCAGCCATGACGCTGGCCACTCTTGTAAGATCTTCCGTTTCTGTCCCAGCTCGCTGACGGTGAGGTTGGTGAGTGCAGCGTGTGTTGTGTTAATTTGCTAACCCGTTGGGTTCCACTTGGCCTACTCTCTTTAGACGGTTGTCCCTCTTGTCAGGTTTCTTCAAGCCCATTATCCAGACACATCTTGCATTAAACAATAATAGTAATAGTTCCAAGATTCAGAGGTTGAAGCCCTAACCCCCAAAGTGACTGTATTTGGAGATGGGGCCTTTAGGGTGGTGATCAAGGTTAAATGAGGTCATAGGATGGGGTCCTCATCCAATAGGACTGGAGTCCTTATAAGAAGAGGAAGAGATACCAGACAGCTCTTGCTCTGCATGTGCAGAGAGGAAAGGTTACGCCAGGACACAGAGAAGGCAGGAAGAGAGGTCACCATCCCTGACAGCACCCTGATCTTGGACTTCTAGCCTCCAGAGCTATGAGAAAATCAATTTCTGCTATGTGTAAGTCCCCAGCCTGTGGTGTCCTGTTATGGCAGCCCCCAGGGACTAGGACACAGGAATCACCCTGATGGCCAAAGAGGCATTTTTCGCAGCATTGCCATTCCTTGTCTATATTTGACGGTTTATTTTTCTTTCCAATTTTAGAAATTGTGGTAAAATACACATAACATAAAATTTACCATCTTAACCATTTATTTATTATTCAATTACAGCTGACGAATTCGATATTATAGTAGTTTTAGGTGTACAACGTAGTGCTTAGACATTTATATAACTATGAGGTAATCCTCCTAAGTCTAGTACCCACCTGGTACCACAGGCAGTTATTACAATAATATTGCCTATATTCCCTGTGCTGTACCTTACATCCCCAAGACTATGTTGTAACTACCAATTTCTACTTCTTAATCCCTTCCCCGTTTCACCCCCACCCCTCTCCCCTCTGGCAACCATCTATGAGTCTCTTTCTCTATGAGTCTCTTTCTCATCTTAGCCATTTTGAAGTGTTCGGCTCAGTGGCATAAAATCCATCTACACTGTGTGCCACCATCACCACTGGCCGTCTCCAGAATGGTTTTCATCATCACAAGCAGAAACTCTGTGCACATTAAACACTGACTCCCCATTCCCCTCCCCTGACACCTGGTAACCGCCCTTCTATTTTCTGTCTCTGTGAATATGGCTACTCTAGAGACCTCATATATGTGGAATCATACAGTATTTGTCTTTTGTGACTGGCTGTGTCACTTAGCATAATGTCTTGAGGGTTTCTTTTCATTGCATTTCCCCTTGCTTGTTTTCTTTTGATGTGCCTCATACAGGGTTGCATATGTGGGGTAAACTGAGCCACTCAGATAGGTGACCCAAGGCAGGGGCCAGAGTTAGGGGCCATGTACCACCCTCTCAGCACTGCAGGGTCTGAGAAAGAACCTATCCTGGTCCCAGCCCCAGTCCTTGGCCACCTCAGTTCCAGTCCAACCCCAGACTCAGACGTCACCTCAGCCCGGCCCAAGTGTCACCCTAACATGGCCTCCTCAAGCTTCCCCAGATCCATGAGGCCATTTGCAGGAGCCTGCCTCCCCAGGTCACCTGGTGACATCTGGAGGATGCGCTGGGGGTGGGGTGGGGTGGGGGTAGTGGATGTCAGCCCCCGGACCTTGACTATCTGTCCGGCAGTTTCTTTCTGCTCACCTCTTTGCTGCCTCTCACCAAGACCACTAGAGGACGACAGTGCTCTACCTTCTAGAAAGAAAACTGTCAATCCCTCCCAAGGAGGAGCCCAGAGAATCCCCTGGACTTCAGGACTTCCAAGATCACTGCTTATTGGTGAGAATGGGGAAAAGGAGGTGCTGGGCCCTCATCCAGCATCAAACAGCCCTCCAGACCCCTGCCCAGCCCCCCCACCCCCTGCTACTGCCCTTTGCCCATCTGTCTGCGGCCTGTGGGAGGAAGCCTGACCAGGAGCTGCCAGTCAGGGGAGCGGTGGGAGCCTCTTGGAGGGAGAATCTGGTTATGGCAGAAACAAAATGTGTCTGGGACCTTTGCCCCTACCCTGGGCAGCTCCTCCAACACGCAGCCCTGCCCCCTCTGTGCTTGGGCGCTGCCTTCTGCAGGGTGTGCCCAGGCTGGTCTCTGCTGGCCAACTGCTGCCCACCGTCCAAGGTGAGCCTCTTGCGTGAGGCTCTTGCGTGAGCTCCTCAGGGAAGCCTTCCTGTACTGGGGCCTCTGTGAAGAACAATTCTGGCTAAAACAACCCCAGGGCGGAAAGACAGCGAGGCCGGGCAAGAGGGATGGCCCTGGAATGGATCTAGTTTGCTTTGGGACTCCCTGCCAGGGGAGACAGAGGCTTAAGGGAGATGGGAATTGCTCAGAATAATGGACAGGATTCTTTTTTTGTAGAGGTGGCAGATGACAGCAGAGAAAGGAGAGGCAAACCAGCTGGCACTGGGGACGGGGGACAGGGGACTGGGGACAGAGGGAGAAGGCCAGAGGCACCTCACTGGGAACTTACTGACATTTCTGTCCTGTGGTGGCAATGGGAATCTTCTCCCACACCCCAGCTCTATCCCTCCATGGTGGGGCGGATCACCCTTGGGGACACCGAGGTGGGCATGGGCCAGTGCCTGAGGCTGTGGAGCAGGCCAGCTGCAGACAGTTCCCCATCAGCTCAGCCTGGGGAAGGCCTGGCTCTTCCCACGCCCCTCCTGGAATGCAGGGGTCCTGGGAGTTGAGCAAAAGTGTGACTTTCCCTTTGGAGTCTGAGGTCAGTCAGCCTCCCAGGCCTGGGCCAGCATTCTTGACGGAGATCCAACACAAACAAGGGGCGAGGGGCCGGGGCAAGCTCAGAGGCCCGAGCGCCTGCCATCTGATGGCCCTGAGCTGCCACTCCTTGCGGAAAGAAGGTGTCTAATGCCAGAAGTGCCACATCGGGGGAGGGGATGTAAATACCAGAGTTATTTGGGAACCGCTGTGCTGGTCAGCTGTAGATGCTGCTGTAAACTCAAGTTCCACAAGACTCTTCCGAGGGATAAAAGAGAGTTTCGTTCTGATACGATTTGTAAATCAGAAAACACAGCCATTGGTATAAACCGAAGATGTGCTCTAAAGTGGGAAGGATAAGGCAAGAGTTTTAAAGGCGAGAGTTGCCAGCTGATCAAAAGGATGGGTTGTTAGGGAAACAAGACCATAAACTTACATCATTCGTTTTCTGACTGGTGAGAGCAACTGGATTTTCAGGGGTCTGCTAACTCAGTGGTCAGCAAGTGGGGTTGTGTGATAAAAACAATGGGTAGTTTCGATTGACTCATGGTCAGCAGATAGAGTCACAGGATATAGCCATCAGTGGAAGTCATAAGACAGGGTCAGCAAAGTGTGTGTGGGGGTTTACAAGGCAGGGGCAAACGCCTCAGTTTCTTTTGGAGTCTACAAAATAAACTAGCAAAACAAGTTTTGTAGTGAAATGGACAGTGCAAAGAATGTGGTTCATCTGGTAGACAGAGAATTTAAATTGCAAAACGGCCCAGTCATTCGAGCAGGGTCAGAAACCAAATTGTAGAAGGGTCCAGATATTTGGTCACAAATTATATTAGAATCCTCACTGCTAACAGTGTCACAGAGCTGACTCATTGAGGCACACAGAGCCTGAAGGGAGGCCCAGGGGGCTGTGTGGGGGACAGAGGGGCAGCCCCTGGCCCAATTAGGACGGGGGGTGGGGTGCAGCAGAGCCTATACTGGTAAAAACAGTAACCACCATTACTTAGCATGTCTAATGCCAGCCACTCCCTGACACGGTTCATCCTGACACAATCCACGATGGGGCTGACACCCCTCTCACTTTAGAGACCCAGAAACCAAGGCTCAGAGGGAGTCAGTAACTTGCCCAAGACGCCCCCGGCAGAGGCTAGACTCCATCACATTGGAAACGCCTGCACAGAGCAGAGCTGAGATGCCGTCACACACTTTCCTAAGGACCTGAAAGTGGTTCTACAGGCGCCACCTAGAGGCAGGGAAGTGAGGCGCAGAAAGGGGGGCCTTCCCGACGCACAACTCCATGGGCACGTCCACCAAATTTTGGGCCTCTTGAGCGGGGCAAGTGCTCCCTCTTGTTGGGGACAGGGTGTGGACACCAACTGAGGCCTACGCAGCCCACTCCTAAGCAGGCTCTCTGGACTCTTCTGATTGCTGAAGCCTTCCCGAGGCAGCTGGGGAGAGGCAGGAGAGGCAGTGGGAGGAGGTTCTCGATTCAGAGAGAAAGGTTTAAATCTGGCAGGCCATAGCGGGGAGAGGAGGAGCTAAGAAAGGGGACCAGACTGCCCGAGGCATTCTGTGTTGATGCAGCTGCCCCCAGGCTTCTGGAAGCTTCCCCTGGGTGCATTTAACAGCCAAGGTCGGGGCTCTGTTCCCACAATGGATGCCTGGAATATTCATGTTTTCCATATCCCTGTGTGGGAGCCAAAACCAGCTTCCAAGAGCCAATCGAGTTGAGCCTGAAGGGAGAGGCGAAGATTTCCCTCCCTGGAATGGGATTAATAGACCTGTGTAAGTCAAGCGCCCAGCTTGAAGGCTTTTCTCTACTCTCCTTGCCAGGGGCTGAGCCTGGTTCCCTCCCCTCCCCACGTCCCCTCTTCCTTCTCCTTTCTCCTCCTCCTGGTCCTCCTCTGTCTGATCATTTACCCACAGACGAGCTGTGATGCTGAGGAAAGAGTCAGACCTGGTTCAGATCTGGGTTCCACAGCTCACAAGCTGTGTGATTCAGGGCAGGTCACTGCCCTTCTGAGCGGCTCTTCCCTTAACTTTAAAATGGGAGGATAATACCTACCTCATGGGCTGTTTGTGGGGTCAATGAAATCACAAGTGTCTATGTTCCAGGCCCATAAAAACCACTGGGTCTAAATCCTGGAAAATAATTACAAAAAGAAAGAGAAGAAATCCTTTTGTCTTTGAGAGGCCATACAGAGTAGGATAAAGTTACTTAATGTCTCTGAGTCTTGGTTTTCTGTCCTACAAAATGAAAGTAACGATGGAAAGTATTATACCTCAAAGAGCTATTGTGAGGATTCAATGATGTAATGGATGCCCTTAGCACATAGTAAGTGGTCATTAAATGATCGGTTGTTACCACTATTTTTGTGGCGGAGTATTTGTCTTGCAGGAACACGAGGAATGAGGACAAGAGGTCCCTATACACAGATAATGGTAAAGCTCCTGAGGCTACACTTCAGCTGGCAGGGGTGGTGGGGGTCACGGCACAGGCTGTGGATAGTGAAACATTAGAGGAGAAATATAGTGTGACCAGGAGCATGGCCCAGGCATTAGTAAGAGCCTGAACACCAAGGAGAAAGAACAATCCCTAACTCACATCACTAAATGATCCAGAGCCTTTATGCCTTGAATTCTATCTGTCCCAGCAGCCTTAGAACTGCCCTGGTCTGAACATGTCTGTTTATGGGTCTGCCTTCCACCTCAGATTGGTTGTTTCTTGAGGGCAAGAGCCATGTCGTACCTGGTTTTGTATCAGGTATGAGCATGTCACCGAGACTAGTTCAGGGACTTGGCTTTTGATCCAAGGAGTCAAAGGAAAGACAGCCCTGGGACTTTTCCTGACACTTTTTAAAAGGGGTCTTTAGCTGGCATGATATAAGTTAGGAGCCACTAGAGGCCATCTTGGTTACCACAAAGGGAGAGGCGGCCTGAGAGTGGTGTCAACCCAGAGGAAAGCAGAACCGAGAGAGAGAGATACCCAATGACATGTTTTAACAGTGGGGTCCAGCCATTCCTGAATCCAGAACTGACCTGCTGAGTTGTGTGAGTTATTTCTTAAGTTAGATTTTTCTTGAGTTGGGTTTCGGTCTTTTAGAACCAAAAGAGCCTAGATTAATATGCCACCCCCCAACCTTTATTTTAAAAAAATAAGTCTTAATTATTAGATGGTACCTACGAAAATGACCCTTAATCCAGTAGAAGTGGGTGATACCACAGGAAGGACACCTAGGAAGGGAGAAAGGAGCCTGGGTTCTGGGAAGTCTCTGCCCGAGACCTAGAGGAAAGGTACAAGATTTTCCCTTAACTCTGGAGCAGGCACACCTGGGATCCAGTCCTGCTTCTACCTTGGAGGGACCCTGGTTGTCTCACCTGTAAAATGAGGAGACAAACATTGTGAAGATTCATTCAGAGAATGTGTGAGAATCGGGGTTTCCTCTGCTTGGTGAATATTAGTTCACTTCTCTTACCCCACTGCTCCTAAAACAGTGTCAGCAAGCCTGGCTGTCCTCGCAGGCCACGAGGGACAGGCTTGTGCAGATGCCACCTTCCTTTCCCCTATTCCTGATGCCACTGCAAGTCTCCACCCCAGAAATCTGGGCCCTAACGCCTGGCCTGGAGGAAGCCCAAATTGGTCAGCCTGGCCTGGCCTCTACTAGAAACTTGCAGGCCCTTATCTCGACCGTGACTAAATTTGGATCTCAAACTCAGACAATCAGCCTGGGAATTCCTGACGAATTCCAGCAAGGGCCAGCCGTTCTCCGTGGTTTTTGCAAAGAAGGGAGATTTTTCCAAGTAACAAGTTTACATTAACAGTAATAACTGGTCATTATAGAAAATTTGGAAAACACAGGGGAAAATGTCACCAGTAACACCATCACCCAGCCCCAGCCCCAGGGGCTGTTTTGCTTGTTTTCTGTTGGTCATTTCAATGCATGGTCAGGTTTTTGGCTGTAGGTTTTTCTTTTCCTTTTCTTTTCACATCCATGAGATCAGACTGTATGGCGTTTCCTACCTTCATGTTCCCACCATATTTTAACATAAAGATATTCCTGTGTCATGAACTCTGCTGAGTGCACATCACTCGCGTGGTCTCAATAGTGCTCACACCCATCCTAAAATCAGCTCTCGTTCTTCTGGCTTTGCAGATGAGGAAACTGAGGCCCAAAGAAGTTTAGTATCCCGCCGGCGTCGTGGTGGGGCCCAGGCTGTCTGGCTTCACAGCCCATGCTATTAACCAGGTCTCTATCTGTATCACCGTTTGTTGAGCCTTTCTTAGAGAGACGCCTGTTGTTTTCGCCTGCCCAGCACTCTTTCACTGCTCTAATTTCTCCTGCGGACTGTGACTCCCCACTTTCAGTTCCACTAGGGAAGCTATTGGGCAGAGCTTCCTAGGTGGAGCTATTGGGAGAGCGTGTCCTTGGGTCTGACCAATCAGAGCCCCCTATCTCTCTGGCCTTCCGTGACTGGTTCAGGATAGGGCACGTGATCCAGGTTGGTCCACACAGGGATTGCCGGAAAGGGAGGATGTAACATGCAGCTGGATGTCTTGAGAACCTGCCTGGGAATGATGCTGGAACAAAGGAGGGCAGAGGGAGAGGGGGAGAGACCCAGTCCTGTTACAGCATTTCAAATTCTGGGTCCAGTTGCACCTGAAGTGGGTTCTTGGGTTCTGCTACTGGACTTCTGATTCCTGAGCTTTTTAATCCCCTTAAGCCAGTGCGAGTTGGGTTTCTGTCACTTATAACCAAGAGTTCTGGCAAGAACACCCTGGTTGTTGGACATTAGGGTTGCTTATAGTTTTTCTTACCGAAAGGCAAAATAATGCTGCAATGAACATCATTACATATAGAGCTTACCCTTTGATTAGAATTAGAATTATTTGATTAGAATTATTTCCTCGTGATATTTTCGCAGTAGTTACTTGGCAAAAGGATCAAACATTGTCAGGGCTCTATAGACATTCTGCAAATTGTTTCCTCAAGGTTGGCAATGATTTGTATCCCTCACCTCCACTCCCCAACTGTGTATATAATTGTGATTTTAAAAAATGAGCTCTGAAGAGACTTTCTTACCAAGCCAAAGTTGTATTTGTTTTTAAACAGGAAAATTATGTAATATAAAACAGATAAAAACAGACAAAACTCAAAACACACAACACACAAAAGCACAACACACAAGACCAGTGCAAACCCTTCCCAACCCATTTGCCCCAAATTTCAAAACCTTTATTACAGATCCCCAAAGATTAGACTGTATTGGAGAGGTCACAGTATTGAACCAGAAAAGTAAGAAAAGTAAGAGACATTTTTTAAAAGGTCTGTACACAGGTAGTGAGGGGTGGGGACAGACACTTCATCAGTCCAACACCAAAAACATAATGCAGAAGGATTTCAGTGATTATCACAATTCCTAGAACACTACAATGTATACTAGTCCCCTGCCCACTTTTGAAAGTTGCTTTTAAAAAGGATAAAAAGTGCACAGACACTTTCATAAGGCACAGACATTGTTGCACAAGTCATTTCAGTAGGGACTTGGAAAAGACAGTGAGACAAATACCGAGAAATGCCAGGTGACCACGTGTTCCTGAGCCAGTGTCCCTCTGCTGGAACTGCGCAGAGAGGGGATCTAGCAGTGGGACGTTCTGCCTCTCAGTCTCCAAGACTTTGCATAATCCCCTTCTCAACCTGAACTCACTGGGGATTCTCCAGGGACTTGGGAATTGATTTCCAGCCTGAAAGTAGTAGGTAGCTATCTCCCCACATCTTTCTGGGAGGACCTGAGAATTGTCATCAATTGGTGGGGACTTTGGGGATTCTGCCCAAGGCCGTTTGGCAGCAGCTCACCTATTGCAAGGTGCCTGGCATTTCTAATGCACAGGAGGCTTTTCGAAGCATGCAGGACGCTCTGGGTCCGGAAAGCAGTCATTGGACCCGCACCAAGATACATGCCCTCGGAGCAACAGAATGGCCAAGAAGGGCCAGTGGATTCTGCCCCTAATGTCTCATTACTCTCTTAATGTCTCGACGTCTGACGTCAGACCTAGGGCACTCTCCTCTCAGCTCCTTCCTCCCAGCATCCCACACCTAGTAGGCACTCAGCAGACGTTTGCTGAATGACTGCGTGCATGTGTTTCATCAAACCTCTGAACACTTATAACTGGATTTCTGAATTATTCAGCACATCTTTAATGAGTACCTACTACGTAGAGCACAGAACCCGACACAAGAGGGATCAAATCAAAGTTTACAAATCTGTCCATCTCCTGCTGTGGACCACGAGCTCCCTGAGGGCTTCGTCATTAGTCCCAGTTCCCAAACCTGTGTCCAGAACACAGGCCATGCTGAGCAGTGGGTGTTGAATGGCTGAAAAAGTAATGCTGTATTTAGGGAAGCAGCTGTCCCAGGGAAGCTAAATCCCAGAAGATTCCCAGTTCTGGGAGAGGACTAGGAAAAGGAGCTTGTTTTGATCTGGACTTCAGCCCAATTTTTCTGGCAATTCAAAATGAACATGCACAACATGGGGCCTCCCCTGGCCCCCCTCCCCCGTCCCAGCCCTGGGGGCCCTGCTTGAGGGGGAGGTGGTCGCCAGGCCCAGGAAGATGGTGGGACAAGGTCTTCGGCCCCTCCCTAAAGCTGTCCCACATGGGTTCTCCCGGGGAACAGGAGGCCCTTGGTTTGGACACAGCTCTCACATAGCTCAGCTCCACGGGGACGAGGTGGGCAGTGGGCAGATGAGACTGAAAGGACACTTGTCCTTCCAGGGTGTGGGTGGCACAGGGGCCGCAGCCTGGGGCTGGGACCCTCCACACAGGCACAGGTGCCCAGGCTCTTTCCAGGTGCAGCTCAGATGAGTTTCAAGGAAGAAAAGTCAGGCAAGCTCAGGCTTTCTGAAACTCGGCCACGCAGTGAAGAGCACTCACGCGCTTCACACTCCTGGGTTTGAATCCTAGCCTGCCAATTCCTGCTCTGGGATTCTATGCCATTTCACTCTCAGGACCTCAGTTCTCTTGCCTGCCTAATGGGGATAAAACCGTATTTCATGGATTCTAAGTAAGTTTTTTTCACATTTCAACATCTCTGATGGGAATGAATTGTATAGTTATGGCATCTGACAGTTAAAATTGGCAGTGTTCTTTCCTTAACGGTACCCCAAATATCGGTGGTGTCTTAGACATGACTCCATGTGGTAATAAGACCTGCTCCCAGGATCAATGTGTGGAGGCAGCTCCCTAGCCCAGTGCCGGGGCACACAGTGTGTGAAATGAAAGAGTGGTTCCCCTTCCTCTTCCTCCTGCCCCGGACTCGAGACAGAACATAGAAGGCCATGTGAATGGCTCCGATGCAGCACTAAGTCAGTCAGTTTACAGCATCAGGAAATGTCTGGTTTTTAGGAGATAAACACCCCCTTAATTCCTCTTTGACACAGGGAGGCTATTTATAGCAGCTGCAGAGCAAGTAAAACAGGCCACCAGCTCCTTTTGCCCAGGTAACAGGTCGCCAGGAGCATGATCTGGTCCACCCCGGGTCCAGGGCCTTGGCCACTGGTTTCCTGGTGGTGTTTGTACACTACCCAGGCTGGACGCCAAGGGGGCAGTCAGGAAGGGCAAGTGGCAGGAGAGACGAGCTGGCTCTCCCAGGCCTCTGACACTACCAGAGCTTGTTGTGACTGGCTCAGGCCAGTCAGGGGGACTTGCCTGGAGAACCACAGTCCTGGGGGGCGACGAATCCTTACACAGGGCCTCTGCCCACATCCAGCACATGGGGAAAAAGAAGGCTCCCACTGACCAAAGTCAGCGAGTTATCAAGTGCTTGCCTAGATTCTCAAACTCTTATCTTGGCAGATGCTGGGGTTCCAGGAACTCCCCTCAAAGATTCTACTGCAAAATTAAAATGTAGGCGTGTTTCCCAAATTCACTAGGGAAAAGAACTAGGGGTTCTTGCAGGGGCAAGAGTAGGGGTTCTAAAGTTGAGATCAGAAAACTGACCACTTCCAGACGGAGAAGCAGCAAGTAGTTTAAGACCTGGGGCATCACCAGGGCATGACTGGCTGGTCTCATGGGACTTGATCTGACGAGGGCCCGGCCCGGCTGGGCTCTGGGCCCCAGACACCCAGCAAACATTCATTATATGAATTCATAAACCCTGAATGTTCTCCTTCACCTGCCTCCCTCAGCAGATGAACAGATTAGGAATTGTAATAAAAATGACACCTGCTCTTTGCAAGCTGTCTCAGGCCTTTTAGAATGTTGTGGTGGTCCCCCCAAGAGCTCTGGAGGGGGCAGGTGCTAGGCTTCCTTTTGGATAGACTGGGAATGGAGAAACAGAGAGGCCCAGGGACTTCCCTAAAGGCACAGCACAAGACAGGGCAAATGTGGGTACCAGAACTGGGGCAAGAAAGGAGGAGCAGGTGGGGGTCTGGGAGTCTGTAGAGAAGGGCCCTGGCAGGGGGAGGTGTGGGGTAGGGTCAGGGTCCCATGAAGTGCCTAGTAAGTAGCCCTGGGAAGGGGGCAAGTCCCAATGTCAGCATTTTCAGTTCATGTCTCAGTTATTTGTTAACCTCCTAATGACCAGTTAACATCGTAGTAATCAGCAGGGGAAGATACGCTTAGAATCAGAGGAAAGATGGGTTGCAAAGCTCTGGTTCCTCCTACTTTGCCCACAGGTTGCCCTGGGGACGCCCACAGGCCGGTGTTACAACAGGAAATGTGGAGAGGTGCCTGCGCCTTGCAGTGGCCTTTGCAGCTCCACGGAAGTCACCTCCCTCTAGGTTTCTTTCCCTCACCCAGGAAAAGAGAACCTGTGGTTAGTCTCCTTGGACATGGCCGGGCAGTAGGTATAGATTAAAAGCATCCAAGGACTGAGTCAAGTGCAGTGTGCTTATTATTAGGCTGTCTGGGGGTGAAGGGGTGAAAAGGCTTCTGGGACGACACTGCCCAGAGCTCTCTGCTGGCTGCAGCACCCATCAACACTCTCCAGGACAGAGTTAAAAACCAAAGAGGCAAATTGTTCTTTTATGTTCTCCTCCCACCTACCCCAAGGAGTTGCTGCTTTGGAGCTGTAAACAATGAGCTATTTTTTTCTCCTCTTAAAAAATCTGACTGTTTTTTCTATACCTCCCCAGGGAGTTCTGTTTAGGTGCAGGCTTCATACATTCAAAACCAGCTGACATCACAGCCCCAGAAAGTGAACAATTTCTAGTCATGCTGGGCTCCGGATCGCATATTCCTTAGTGTTAAATAACCTCCTAGAGCCAGGATCCCTGGATAAATACCGATGCATTCTCTCTCTCTCTGTCACACATGCCCTCTTCCTTCTTGGTCTCCCTCCCTCCCCTCCCTCTTCTCTCTCACACACACAAACACAAACAACTCAACCCACCCCCAGCAAAAAGCATTGCACAGAGGACGCTCTTTCCCAGCCAAGGGGTCACCGAGGATGGGCAGTCTGCCAGGCAGTTCCTGAGCTTGCTCTTGGGACAGCCTTTTGGGGGCAAGAGCTTTTGAGCCAGAAGCAATCCGCGCCGGGGCTCAGCCCCCAGGGGGCTTTGTTTCCATGACTGTCACGCCTTGCCCACCACTGGAGAGTGGCAGATGAGATGGCTGCTGCCCTTGGACTCTCTGGTGGCTACGGTGATTGCCGAGCCCAGGTTGGTTTCAGAAAGGTGACCTTGATCTGGCCGGGGCCCATCAGTGGGCCAGGCTATGGCCTATAGATCTTAATGACATCTTTGATGGGCCGCCGGCAGATGGGGCAGCAGGCCCGGGCCTGCCTCTTGAGCCGCAGGCCACAGCTGTGGCACAGGCACATATGTCCACACGTGTAGATGACTGTGTCCACTTCGCCATCGAAGCACACCGTGCACTCACCGTTCTTGCTGCCTGCAGGCTCCGGTGGGGGAAACATGGGGGACACCGGGGGGCTCAGTGGGGAGCTGGGGGCCGTCACTGTAGAAAGGAAGAACAGGATAGACCTGAATAAGTGGTTCTCAGGTGAGCTCTGCGGGGGCACCCCAACACAGAGCTTCCATGGGAGAACCGTGGGGAAACAACTTTGGGAGACACCGATTTTGAATTTTCTTCCGGGTTTTGCCCTTGGCGCTACCCTCCTACCCCAAGCATCAAGCACCATTTTCACCCTTTGGGGTGCCATATCTAGATGTTTCTCCTCCCTCCAAATGCATGCACAGCTGAGGAAGGAGAGGACGCAGCAATGAAAGGCGGCCACTCTGCGTAGCCCTGGGAAGGCACGGACACAGCCAAAGGAGCCAGGCCAGCTGTCAATCCCTGCCCGCCCAGGGTGTGCATTTCCTTACCCAGGGATGACTCGGAGGCTGACGACGACTGGTTGACACTGAAGGCCATATCAGAATCGCTATCATCCTGGGAGCCGCTGAGGGACCCTGATGGCGAGGTGGTCGCAGGGCTGGACTGCAGGGTGCCTGAGACCAAAGAGACTCCATTAGGGGCAGCGGGAGGTGAGCACTGCTCTGCTAGCCCCTGGCTCTCCACTGCATTGCACGTTAGCCTCCCTCTCTGTCTCATGGGAAGCACAGGGTTCTGCTAAGGACTGATGGAATCGTACATGTGTGGTGGACAGGTGTGGTTCTTTGCCTGCCCAGCCTCCATCCCCATGTATTTCAGAAACAGTACTAGGATTTTGTTTTGGAACACTACTTCCCCCTCAATCACACAATCCAGGCCAGGCCAATAACTTCCACCCTTTGGTCTCAGTGGTGATTCAGGGAAGGCCACCACGTGACCCGATGAAGGCCAGCCAGGCCTTCACTAGAGCTTTCGCTCAAACTGTGGGGAAAGAAGGGGCTCATTCCATTGGGAGTAAAGCCCAACACTGCAGGGCCTGCCTGAGAGTGAAACCAACACAGAGGAAAGTGAACTCTGAAATGGAAAGAGGTGGGATCCTGATGACATTCTTTCCACAGTAGATCAAATAGTTGCTGTTGTTACCGTCACTACATATTAAACATGCTGGAGGTGGCAGGCACCTGCTGAAAGCACTGCCTGCACCCTCAGCATTTCGTCCTCAGGTAATTACTGAGGCAGGTAATTACTCCTTTTCTACACAGAAGGAAACTGAGGCTCAGAAGATCTGTGATTTGCCCAACGTCTTCACAGCTGATCAGCTATGTGACTGGGACAGTCATTTCCTCTCTCTGTGCTTCGTTACCTGGAGATGGGATACTGGTAACGGTTTCATATGGGCATCAGGACAAAACTGAAGGAGGTAGCATGAAACGTTCATCGTTTCTGTTGTCACTTGGACTTTACTTCCTGAACCATGCAAATGGAGCTGTGCTCTCTGGCAACCTTCCCTGATCACCACACCCTTTCCACCAAGCAGGAGAAAAGCCCCTCCGCCCTGTTAAACATCACACAGTGCAGCTCTCCATTTGGGGCGTCTGTCCTGTCCCTCACCCGGCCCCATCCTGGAGCCCTGGGCCTGGCCCCCAGCTGGTGGGCGCTCCGTGATCCTTCGTGGCAGTAAGGAAGGCAGATGCATCTCAAGATAAGATGGTTCAAGCCTCCATTCCATTTTCTGTGGACGGTGTTATGCTTATGCCCTCATTTAGGTGTAGTTGTATTTACTTTTTCTTACACTTAATATGTATCACATATAAAAAAAAGTAACAATGAAAACAAAAATTGCACCCACCATTTCCCGACTGCCTAACGCCTGCCGGGTCCTGACACCCCGGGTACTTAGGTCAGTGTGGACAAAGTGTGGTCCAGGGAGCTGCTACATGGGTATCCCCGGGGCGCACCCTGAAAAGGCATCATCTCAGGGGCCACCCCTCCTGAATAGGGAAGTCCAGGTGGAGGCGGGTGGTTCTGATGCGCGCTCAAGTTTGGAAAACGCTGGCTGGGCTTCAGCGCGGGCTCCAGCTGCCCAAGGCGCCCTCAGGCTCCCGGGGCGGGCCCCGCGCACGCGCGGTGTGAGAACTCACCGAGGAGGCGCAGCTGCCCGGCGGCGCCGCCGCGCACGGCGAAGAAGGCCCAGAGCGCCTGCGTGGTGTCGACGCACAGCAGGCGGCCGCGCGAGCGCCCGTTGACGCCCAGGAGCACGTCGCCGCCGGGCCGCAGCGTGAAGCTGAGTGCGTCACCGCCGCTCGGCACGGGCCCGGCGCGTGCCACCACCCAGTACTCTTTGCGGTCGAGCAGTGCGTCGGGGTCGGCGGGCAGCTCGGCGGGCCGGAGCCCGCCCGGGTCGCACGACGTGATGCCGAAGGCCAGCGCGCCGGGCGCCGCCAGCCCCGGGCGGCCCACTTCCACGAAGAGGCTCTCGCCAGGCCGCAGTGGGCGCTCGGAGAAGACCAGCGTGCGGCCGCCATCGGGCCGCGGCGCGCAGGCCACCTTGCGGTCGGTCGACAGGCTCACGTCGGGCCCGCGCGTCGCGTGGAAGCGCAGGTCGGCCTCGAGCAGCGCCGGCGAAGACGCAGGCCGTGGGCGCTCGCGATGCCCGCACGGGATGGCGGAGACGGAGACGTCGGCGGGGGGCGGCCCGAGGGCGCGGCCGAGCGCCAGGTGGCCCAGCTTGGCCACCACCTGGTTGTTCTCCAGCTCGTTGTTGTCGAAATTGGCCGCGTCGAGGCTGCTGGGCGGCGGGCAGGCGCTGAAGCGGGCCTGGCTGAGCCGCGCGGGGGGCAGCGTGTCGGCGAATGCGCTCTCTGTGCCAGGACAGAGGAAGGGCGGGTGAGGGCGCGGGCCGGGCCACCGGAGGACCCTGCCCACCCGAACCCCCCATTTGCCCCGCGCTGGACCTACCCACGTCTCAGGCAGCCGCCACCCCCATCCCAGCCTCTCTTCGTTCTTTTTCCGGTTCTTTTGTGAAGATATTTAAGACCCACAGTGCACATAATTGGATTAAGCATAATCCTTAGTTTCCTAAACACACTTATCTTTGGGATGGGCAGATAAGGCCCTTCCTTTTTTCCTCCTTCCACCCCCCTTTCCTTTTCTCTCCAGCCCTTTTCTCTCCCTCCTGCCTTTTTTTCTCCCTTCTTCACTCTTTCTCTGTCCTTCCTTCCTCCTCCCTTCCCTCAGAGGTGTTAATATGTTTGAAAATTTAAAGGGCCTTTGAAAACCTTTATTTGCCTCCCCAACTAGAACACAAGCTCCAAGGAAAAGAGCGAACACTTTTGCTCTTTATTTGTGGCCTTATGTGACAAGTACTATTTTAAGCTCCTTTCATGAGTTATTTAGTCCTCACCAACCTGTGAGGTGTGTGTTGTTATTACCTGCCATTTAGCAAATAAGGATGCTGAGGCACAGAGGTGAAGTAAGTGGCAAGGCCAGGACGGGAACCTAGCTGTATGGCTCCAGAGTCCCGACTCCTCACATGCTGACTTTGAAAGAAGGCAGCAAAGAGCGCAGTGCCTGGGAAGTACTCAAACACTGAATGTATAAGATTTCTATAAGAGAGGGCCTCACTCTAAAAACAAGAAACTAACGGAGTTTTTTTAAAAAGTCACAGTGTGAAAATATTTTTTCAATTTTTAGTGATACAAAAAAATGTTCTTGATACTACATACTAAGTAAAAAAGCAAAACAGAAGTAGGGTTTATCATTCAGGTAACAGGTCTTCATACTTTGGTCGATTCCTAGTTAATTGTCTCCCCAGCTAGAAGGTGAGTCCCTGGAGGGCAGGGTCTGTGCCAGTATGTTCACCACCATGTTCTCGGGGGTTTAGCAGAGGACTTGGCAAATAGCCCTCATTATTATGTAGTTTATTGGATGAAGAATGAATGAATGAGGTCTCTAGCAGAGACTGCCACTCATAAGAAATCAGGGAAAGAAAAGAAACAATCACTAAAGTATTTTGAAGTTTTTTTTTTTAAGTGATAAAAATATTCTTGTTAACCATAGTAAGTAAACAAAGCAAGAAAATGTGTTTCTCAAACTTTTAAAACCAGATCCCTCTAGCTAAGATTTTGTTAAGTGTTACTATTCTGTAATTTATATCATGGAATAAAATATTTCTTCCTCTTCAGTTTTCCAAATATAAAATTAAGTCATGATAACGAACATGCTTTTTCAAAAAGCCTGCCGTAGTCCCTGGTGACAGTCTGATACGTTACTCCGCACCCTCACCCCCTCCGTATAGGGCAGATTGTGTAAACTGGCCTTCCAGGTTCTGATCCTGGCTCACAGACCTGTTTGGTTGGTCTCCTGCTGTTTTTTCTTTATCTATTTTGAAAAGTAAACCTATACAAATAACGCCGATTACCCAGATTCAACAATTATCAATGCATGGCCAATCCTTTCATTGAAACCTCCACCAACTCTCCCTCTTATATTTTGAAGCAAATCCTAGACATGCCACTTCATCTGAAAAACATTTTAGTGAGTCTCTAAAAATTAAGGACTTACTGTCATGTGTGTGAGAATATGCTTTTCTCCCAGTCTGAGGAAAGATCCAAATAAAGTTCACTTGTCATTGGTCTCTTTTAAGCTGTAGGTTGCCTCTTTACCTCTTTTCTCCCCTTCCATTTGGTTGTTGAATAAACCACCACTTGGTCTTTAAAATTTTTTTGAATTAGTAGGAATCAGGAAATTTAACTTAAACTGGATTTATGGCCTCTCTTGGTAAATCAGGAGGCCTGAATTTTGGCATGGCAACCACCAGTTAAAGCTTGCCCTTTTGTTGAAGATACCTGCTCTCCCTCCCCATGGCCCTGAGCTGGCTCTCTTCACCCATCTCAGCCACTTGCTGGGACCCTGTGGGCATCTGAGTGTGTATGTCTTGCCTTAGAGGATGCTTCCCCATAGCCTGAGGGAAGAGGTGGGATTTACCATGGTGAAAAATCAGAACTGGCTGCCTGGTGGGGACAAAGGCTGACTCAGAAGTGGGAGCTTTCTGGGGTTCTGGACAGGTGTATAAAACTGCCAAAACTCAAACCTGAGGTCAGTGCATTCATGGCAGGTAAATGACATGGAAAGCTGTATCCCTGAGAAACCTGCTCTCCTGTCACAACCCCAGAAATCAAGGCTGGGTTGGCTCAAGTGCAACCTGTGAGTTCAAGAGCTAATAAAGTCACAAAGCAGGTCAGTGGTTGCCAGAGGGTGGGGGGTAGGAGAGAATGGGGGTTCACAGCTTAATGGGTCTGGGTTTCCCTATGGGGTGACTAAAATATTCTGGAACTAGATAGAGGTGGTGGTTGCCAACTGAATGCCACTGAATTGCACACTTTAAAATGGTTACTTTTATGGGAATTATACCTCAATAAAAAAGTTTTAAAAAAAAGTCTCAAGATAATTGCAGCAGCCTCCTATCCCCATGAGTTTCACCACCAGGATTTCAGCCTTAGTGGCTGTCTCTGTTAGCGCCAGGGCCACACTTGTCTGCTTGCCTCCCCGGTGGACCTTGAGCCCTTTAACAGTGGGCCTGGATCTGATACATCTCCATACTCAGTGCCCGACAGTGTAGATACTCAAGGATTCAGGCATAAATTTGACTGCTGAGGGAGGGAGTGGAGGTGGGAGTAAATGAATGAGTGAGCAAATGAATTAATACATGAATGAAGAAGTGCGTGAATGAGCAAATAGACAAGGGAGTGAAGGAATGAGCAAAGGAATGGATGAAAGAATGAGTGAGCAAGTAACTGAGTGAAGGAGTAAATGAATGAATCTGGGCCAGACCATGGACCCTGGACCCAACCGGTGTGGGTTCCAATCAGGCTTTGCAGTGCAAGTCAGCTAACCAATTCGTGCCTCAGTTTTCTCTTCTATAAAACGGGGGTGGCGAGTTGTGAGAAATGAGTTAAAATGTATCAAATGCTTAGAACAACACCCGACAAAGTGAGCACTCCGCATTTGTATGAAAGAAATACACATCCATGCTCACAGAGAACCACCGCCTGGTCCTCAGGGCGACGCCCCGCCCCTTCGCAGCGGAATCCACGACCTACCGAGGAGCTGCACCTCGTCGGTGATGCCATAGACGTCGATGAGTGCCCAGAGTGGGCCACCCACGGCCACGCCGCAATGGAAGAGCACGGGCTCACCGTCGTTGACACTGTAGAAGACGCGGCCATGGCGATCCGCCCAGTAGGCCAGCACCGTGTCGCGCAGCGCCAGGTTCTCAGGTAGCGCCTTGGCCCAGTAGCCGGGCCGTGTGACCAGGTCGGGGCAGGCGTACTTGGGGATGTCCTGGGCGCTCATGAGCGACGGGTCATGCGCCGTGAAGCCAAAGCGCAGCGCACCGCTCCACCCCGGACGCACCGCCACCAAGCGCAGCCGCACCTGTTCATACAGCCGGATGGGCCGCTGCGTGAACGTGACCCCGTTGCAGAAGCTGTTGCGCCGCGTGGCACGTCGCGAGTGGCCGTCCAACCGTACGTTCTTGCCCTTGGCCTGAGCGTGGAAGCGCGGCGCTTCGCCCAGGATCGGGCGCCGCTCGGGGCCCGGCCCGCAGCACGGCCTGGTGGCCAGGAGGCGTGCCTGCGGGCTCGAGTCTGCAGGAAGAGACAAGCAGGAGGATTAGGGCCCCTAGGAACTCTGCGGTCTCGATTCGTCTTTTAATAATCATTTCTATTTTAAATCCCATTTTAATTAGTCCCATAATTGATAAACTTGAGAAGATTCCAGGCACTGACATTAGCCCAATGCTGCTACCGTGAAGTCACTGTACCCACTTCACAGATACGCAACCCGAGGCTGTGTGTGTGGTGAAGCACTGTTCAGAGCTGTTTCACTCCCAGACATACCAATACAGCCAAGCTTGTTACAACAGCCAGGCTAGATTCAACGGACTTCTCCATCCCTATCAAATCCTTCCAAACCTTCCTCCAAGGGCCACTTTGCGCTGCAGAGTCCATCCAAAGGCCACAGGGGCCTTGGATTTTTGGGGAAGAGTGGGTGTCTTTGGCTGCTTTTCTCTGTGCAATTTTTGTTCAAAAGCAAGGCACAAAAAGCAATAGAAAGAATGCAGTTTCGGGATCCCCTGACAATAGAATAGAATGAAAGGCAATAGCAAGAGTGCAGCCTGGAAGTCCAGCTCTCCCGTCCTTCCTGGCTGGGTGATATGCAGGAGACCGTGTCACTCTTCTATCCCATGTCCTTGCCTGGAAAATGGGAACATTACTTAACTCACACATCTGCTAAAAGATCATGTGGATGAAGTTTCTAGAATACTGCCCGGCACAAGTATGTGCTTAACAGGCAACTAATAATATGATCATAATACTGAGGTTCCAAACAGACTCAAGCTAGAATCCTGTGACTTTCCCCCCCTTGTACCCACAGAAAATAAAGGCATTCTTTATAAGCAAGGTGACTTTTCTAGAACATATACCTTTCAGGATTCATTTCTAAGGGAAGTTTGCCCAGAAGGATCTAGAGAATCTTGTGACAGCCTATTTTCAAAGGATCTGGCTGTTGGCCATGAACCCAGGCAGCCTAGTATTGGAGTGAAGTCTTCAGCCTTCCTACCTTCCCTCCTCTGTCCCAGGGGCAGTTCCTGGGGGCCTCTGGCCACCAGGGAGGTGGCAGGGTGGGTAATGACTGCAATCTATCCAGCCAAGTACAGTTTTCATAGCAAGTGCTCATTAATTGCAGGCAACCCTGGCATACAATGGCTGTAGTCATGGGAGAAGAATGGAGACCCTAGGGAATGACAGGCCACTGCAGGGACCACTCCTCCCATGCCTAGCCATGGGGTTCACTGTGCTCTGGGCACATCAAGAGGTTCAATTAATACTGAGGCTAATGGGAGCGAGGACAAGAGAAAATAAAGAGGGGAGAGGCAATGACAAGGCAGGCATACCATGGCTTCCCCTCCCCAGGCCCGAGGGGAAGGCCCCTGTCACTGAGAGAGGAAACCACGTAGAAAAGCTGGGAGGCCTCTCTACAAACAGAAGCCACTGACCCACAGAAGACAAAATACAAGGAATAAAGCCAAGGTCCCACATAAGGACTTGAGTCATTCATCTATCATCACGTTTAGTGAGCACCTAGTATGTGCCAGGCACCACACTAGGCACTGGAAATACAGCAGTCACCAAGACATAGGGTACCCACTGTGCTGGTGCTGACATTCCAGACCACCTTAGGCCTGAGTGACTGGAGGAGGCCCCAGACTCAACCGGGGCTGGGGACAGAAAGTGACACCCACAGAGCCAGGTCTTGAGGGAGGAGACGGAACACTCCAGGCTGAGGGAACACTAGGGGCAGAGAGGGATAAGTCCTATGTAGGTGAGGCAGAAGGTGTCTGAAGTTGGGCAGCCATTGCCTCGCAGGGGTGAGGGGTGAGGTTGCCATCGCCATCAGAGGGACCAGACAGGAAGGACCTGAATGCCAGTCAGAGAGGCTCAGACTGCACAGTGTAGGAGAGAGGGAGCCACGAAGGGCTTCCAGCAGAGCAGGCCAGCGCTGCCTGCCAGGTAGGAGCCCAAGGCAGCAAGGAGAGGGGACACAGAGCCAGGCTGCAGCCACCTCCAGAACCACAAGGGTAAGAAGAGCAAGGGCCCACTGGAGCTGTTTCATCAGGACAATAATCAAACGAGCGGGGGTAATACCCCAGGGCATGAACCATCAGGAGAGGTGGCTCAGGGACTTCAGGGCCCGCATTCTCCACGCATGCACGCCACGGCCTTGTCCAAGCCGCCAGCTTCTGGGCTGTGGCCTCCTCCCATGTGCAACAGGCCGGATTCTCTCCAAGGTCCCCGCAGCTGGCAAACTCTTCAGGAAACATTAAATATGACCACAGATCAAAGCCCTTCTGAGCACCAAAGACCACAAGCCACTCTTATTTGATTATTTTGATCTCTCCTGCCATCACTGTTGTTTTGCCAACCTTATCTCTCAATCGGTGAGTTTTTATACTAAACGACTTGGAAATCCTCAGCAGATGCTCTTTCAGAGTGGCCTTGCAATTTAAATGAATGCCGGGGCGGGGAGAAATCCTGCTTTGTTACTGTAAGGGGAAGTTTTCTGCAAAACCAACTATATGTTAGGATAAAATGCAGCCAAGTAACCAGCAAAGTTTACATATTTGTTTAATCTTGATTATATGATCCAACTTCCTTCAGGGAATGAGGGATAAACACTATTTCCCCCCCTCTGTGGCCAGAGCCCTGAAGTGAGTTAAAGAAAACCAGAGTGAAAAAATTTCTAAGAGGATGTGTTATTTACACAAATTGAAAATGCTTAAAATAAAGCAGCAATAAGCAACCTCTGAATTGTACACCAACATCTGCTTTTAGCTTGGCTCAGGGAAAGTAGCTTCTAGAAAAACAGAACCATGTGGACACAGACCCCCAGGTACCCCACAGAATATCCTAGTTTGGAGATATCAACGGAAAACCTGAACTTTTGCATTTAAATTACTGCGATAAACACTGCAGCCACATCATAGAAAGTCTGGAAATAAGAAAAATTCCCCTCACTTTCACAGCTTAACTCGCATTGCCTTTTCATGGCCCCGGCCCAGCTCTTATCCACATAAGAACCACGGACCATGGTTTATACTGGATGTTCTCCATAGGTGATTGTAGCTAATCTCAAAATAAATCTGCACCTACACAATTACTGTCGCCATTTTCCAGGAGGAAAACAAGGCTCCAGGCAGCAGAGACACTTCCCACAGCTGCAAGGGGCAGCGTTGAGATGTGACCCAGCAATTTCTGACGCCAACCCATTGCTCCTTCCTCCTGCCCTAACTTTCTCCCATGAGTAGTACGGAGTACTAACTAAATAGTATTAAGTACTTGTCTAACTTTATTGCAATCAGAGCACACATCTAATTTTGCTTCCTAACTTTTTTCTAATTCAACATTACATAAAAAGCTTTTGCCCACATGGCTCCCAAGCATTCACCGTCCTTATGTTTCATGGCTGCAGAATCAAGGGCCAAAATGTCTCCCACCGTTCTGCTCCTGGAGATTACTTGAGCTGTTGCCCAAATGGCTCAGTTTATGGCACAGAGGTTCCGAGCTGCTGGCACATTGGGACCAGATCCAAAAGGATACCTTGTCACTGGTGAGAAAACCTCCTGCCAGGAAGAGGCCCCCACACCATGCCAGGGACCAGACTCCATGTCCCCTTTCTTCCAGGCAAGGCTGAGGACCCGCTGGTTTTGTGGGGGGGCTGCCTCCAGCCAGAGCTGCCTCCTCCTCTTTTGGTCAGGAATTGGGCGGGGTGTGGAGGGGGTTCTGTGAAGTGGGAACTGTGAAGACCTCTGCAGTGGTTCATCCTGTGCATGGGACCGAGGAGAGGGCAGTTCTGGTCCGACTTCCTGGTTAACCAAAGGTGGCTCCAGCCCCACCAAGATCAGAAGGGAGGGTCTTTTCAGTCAAGGAAGAGATGCCCCAACTCTAAGCATATGGGACGATATTTTGGGGGGTACATGAGTGGCTGTGGGTGATTAGGGAGGGAGGACTCTGTTCTAGCTAAGTAAATGCTGCCACTGCCCAGCCTTGGGCAAGTCCTTTGGGAAGACAGAGAGACATAAGAGCTGCTCTGGGGGCAGCTGTGTGGTTTCCTGGCATCAGTGCTTTAGAATGCCCCTCTTGAGCTCTGGGTTGGAGCCTATGCTTGGCTGCTAATTTGTCTGAGGGCCAGTCATGTCGCCTCCCAGCGCTGCAGGTTTTCATCCCTAAATGGTGCATGATCTCAGACTCTGTCTCAGGCTGCTGGGAGGGGCAGTGAGAGCACAGAAAGATCCCAGCGGAAGTCCTGGCACATAATAGATGCTCACTAAACATTCATTACCTTCCCCATGGGGAACATCAGATCCAACCCCTGCTGAGTCCCTCACTTCCACCTCTCTAGTGTTTTTTATTTTCTAAATCTCAGTTTGAGAGGTGGTTAGAAAGAGCACAGGCTTGGAGTCAGAAAGACCCTGGTTTAAATTCTGGTTGTGTCACATCTTAGCTTGTATGATCTTGCGGTATATGCTTAACTTCTCTGGGTCCCCCAACCAGACCTAGAAAACTGGTGAGAATCATCTGCATGCTGCAAGACTGCTGTGAGGATGAACGAGGCAAACTCATCAGACACTCGGTATGTGGCACATAGTAGGTGTTCAGTAAACACTTGGTCCCTTTTTTATTTAGTTCTTTTGACGAGAAAAGGCTTATTCCTGAATCAGAAACGTCTGCCTGGGAGCCTGGGGGAATACATCCTGAAATGTTTCTTCTGTGGAGGAAGGGCTGGCGACCTTGGCCAGGAAAGTCCTTTTGAAAACCCGGGGGTCGCTTTCTCCTGGCATCCAAGGACAGAGGCCTATTTTTAAGCCATCTCAGCAGTGTCCCAAACGTGCACCATGCCACCCCCTGAATGAATCCCGCTCATCACCCCAGCCCATCCTTTCCTTTACTCTAGAAAGACCCCAAGGAAATGGAGTTTACCACCGGGGGGACGGCAGGAAGCAACGCCTCTGGCTCCTCTGGCCGCCGAGATGATGGCTTCCAGGGTGTTGGCATTCAGCAGATGGCATTCTGGCTGAAACTTTCAGCAGATTCTGCTCCACAGGGCAAGAGAGTCACCAGTGGGAGCACAGTCTATTCTGCACCCTCCTTCTCACAACTAGCTCTTGACTGAGCCCTTATTATGTGCCAGCGTGGGCCTTTGTGTACGGGGTTTAGTCTTCAGGAAACTGCAGAGTATGTTTTATCCCCTTCATTTTCCAAAGAAACCAAGGCTCTAAGAGGCAGCGACTCTGGGCAGGCTCAGGCCCTTTTCCCACCCCCACCCCATCTCCAAGGCAGCCCTGTAATCGTTGGGGGCCAGGTCCTGGGTTTTGAGAGCCGTGTAGGCCTGTCTTTCCCCAGAACATACTCACACTCCACGCACATCATTTGACATATAACACCAGGGCCTTCCTGGACCCATATGACATCCAGCCTCAGGCTGTGGACTTCAAGTGAGAAGTCTGACTCAAGCGACATGTGCCCAAGTCCACAATTCAAATCAACGCTGTGGGTGGTAGGAAGCCACATGGTGTGTGTGTATGTGTGTGTTCCGTGGCATGTGCTACAGAGAGAAAAGGGCAGGGCTGGCATCCAGCAAGGCTTCCCACCACCCAAAGCAGCGCAATGATATCAGTCTCCTTTGGCAACAGAGAGCACCTCTGCCATTGGTGGCTTTGAATGTGGACTAGAAAAAAATAACCAACGCTCCCTCACCTCTGCCAAATGGGGCAGTGACATGCGCCCAGGAGACAGACGCCAGCTTAATGGGACTTTGTTCTCTGTCTCAGAGGCCTGGTCGCCAGCACCCTGGCTGGAAAGGGGCTGGCCCACATTGGAAACCGTCACTCTGCTCCCCTCCCCTTTTCTTTGCAAACAAAACCGGTCACCCCAGTGCAGCCAGTGAACTCCTGTCAACAGCTACAAGGAGGCTGGGGCAGGAGGCCAGAGGTCACGCGACACTGCTCACTGGGAGAAAAGCTGTCTCCTTCCAGGCCCCAGTGGCAGCCCTCTTTGCTCAAGTGGGTTGGATGCACTGAGTTCCCAGGGGGTGAGGTCATCCCAGCACCCCCTCCAAGTGTGTTCAGTGGCAGTGGGATTCCCAAGCCTGTCCCAACCCTCTACTGGGCCCCTTGACTGAGGTCTCCTCTTGATAAACGAACCCAGGAAACTCCAACCTCAGAGGCGCCAGCTCCCAGGGTCAGGGCCCCACTAACGACGGGGTGGGGGAATGTGCCCTCATTCTTTCTCGAGTACATCACTTCCTCCTCCATCTGACATTTATGGAGCATCCGCTCCATGCTAGGGCCTGCGCTGGCTGCAGGGACACAGGTCCTGACGAGTCCCACGCAGTCCCTGCCCGCCACAGTGAGAGACCAGCAGCGGGAAAACACTGACACCATGACTGCACAGGGTGGTCAGCAGGAAGGGATGGGGCCAAGGGGAACAATTCTCAGAGAAGCCACTCTGCAGCCTGAGGGACAAGTGCCCGGGAGGGTGATAAAAGATTGGGAAGTGTGTTTCAAGAAGAGGGAACAGCACAGGCAAAGGACTGGAGGTGAGAGTGAGCTGAGTGCACTTGGGGAACTGCAAAGAATTCTGGGCGGAAGGGAGAGGAGAGGGGAAGATGGAGAGGAAGTCAGGGGCTGCGTCACCAAGGGGCTTGGAGGCAACACAGAGGTTAAGATCCTTGTGAAGGCTCCGGGGGGCACTGAAGTGTTTGGAGCAGGGAGGGAATACCCGAGGGTCCACCTCTTTAAAGAACGATATTCAAGCCCTGGGTCTTCCCAAGGAAACTGTGCCTTTCTCTCTCCCCTGCTTATCAAAATGACCCAGGACAGTGGAAGTGAGAAGAGCAGTTCAAGTTTCGAAAGTCGCTTCCACAGGCCTGGCCCTCAGCACCTGCCTCCCCTCTAGGCAGCCCCACGCCACCCCCACCCTGGGCTGAATTTGCCAGCTTTCTCCTTTTTGCCTTGAGGATGGCCATTCCCCTAACCTGGATGATGCCTGGCTGTTGGCTAGCCTCTGCCCCAGGGGAGCACCTTTCAGGGTCAAAAGCAATGCTGGAGGCAGAAGCTCCCTTGAAGGGGGGGGGGGGGCTGTTCTCAGCCCTGGAGCTGAGAAAATGTTTCACAAGCCCCACCACTGGTCAGTGCTTGCTGGCCCTGAGGGGTGGGGACCTCCTCCATGGCATTCCCACTGTGTGCCAGGCGCTCGCCATGCAGCCCATCCATTCGTTGCCACTTTTGCCAGGTGGCTCCCAGATGAGGAAACTGAGGCCCAGAGGCAGATGTCCTTGCCAGACGCCGCCCAGCCTGAGGGCAGTGCCTGTTTTTGAATCTGGTCCTGTCTGCCCCCGAAGGCTGTATCCTTCCTGTTTTACGCCTCACTCCTCCCTAAGGTCTCTCACTTAACCCTTGCCCTGCAAGGAAAAGGCTAAACTATGTACAAGTAGCTCACCCCCTTCTGGCTAAGGGGGTGAGCCACGCCCTGGCTTTGTCTCAAGGAGGGGTAAGGGGGGTGGTGAAGGTCATCAATAGGCTTGTTTTGAGCTGCTCAAAGGCCTTGGTTTGGCAGAACTTGGGATGAACAATAAACAAAGCATCTAAAAAAGGAAAGCGGGTGACTAATTATAGTCGGGATGGAGCCCCAGGGCCTGAGTCCCTAAAGTCTGAAGAGGGAATTGGGGGTGGGCCATGGTCAGAGAGACGGACCCTCCCAGGGGGCGATGCAGAGACTGAAACCCGCCCACCAGATGGCCTGTGATCCTCCAGTAGACCTATTGCGAGTGAGAAAGGGAGGCTCAGAAAGGTTGGGAGAGCTGCCCAAGGTCACACAGCCAAGAAGTGGTGAAGTTGGCATTTGAACCCATACCGGCCTGGCTCCCAAGACTAGGAAGAAGAAAGAGGCTATAGCTGCCTGGGGCAAAGAGTAGAAGTCATCCCTGCAGGGAAGACCAAGAGCACACAGTAGGTCCTCAACTGATGTTGATTCCTTCCCTGCCGTGTTTGGCTCTGAGGCCCACTGAGAAGTGACTCTAAAGCGTGCCTTTTCCCCTCTGCTTCCTTCTCTGAAGTCCCAGCTTTCACTTTTCTCTCCCTCTCCACCATCATGCTGGCCTTCGTGAGGGCTCACAGGGGCATGTGTGTGCCGGCGGAGGCCTACAGAAACCTGCATGGACTTCGGCCCCCTTATCCAGAGGTAAAGGATACGTGTTGGAAATGCAAACTCTGGAGCCCTGATAAGAATCTCCATCCATATATTTTAAGCTCTGATGATCTGAGGTTGGTGGCTCACTGGGGCCTCTCTACAGCCCTACAGACCCATTGCACAGATGAGGACATTAGGCCCAGAAGGAGAGGAGCTGGCCCAAGGTCATGGTGTAAGTCCACAGCTGGGTCAGAATTCAATTCAGATCTAAATTCAATGCCCCTGTGTGCTCTTGAGCATTCCAGGCACAGCTCAGAGCTACTGCAGGTTCCACTGTAGACCACCAATAAAGTGAGTACCACAGCAATAAAGTGAGTTGTAATCTTTTTGTTGGGGGGGGTCTTGCCTTCCATATGTAAAAACGCAACTTCTGGGGAAAGCAATAAAGTGAAGTGCAATAAAACGAGGTGTGCCTGAATGCAGACGTGCTTCGCTAGCCAAACAGCAGGTACTTTAGTAGTCGATGCCAGGGCCTTGAGAGGTGTGACACAGCAGGACAACTTGGTCTGATTGTTCCTCTCCCCACATCACTTGCAGGAGCGTAGATGCCTTGCCTTCAGTGGCCACTTAGGGAGTCCTTGCCTTGGGTTGGGCTCAGACGTCTCATGAAGTCTCCCCATCAGAGCCTCATGAGGGAGGTATCATCATTATCCCCATCCCAAAGATGGAGAGATGGAGGCTCAGAGGAGGGGAAATGACTTGCCCATGGTCACACAGCTTAGATATAGAACTGAGATTTGAACTCGAGACTGCCTCCAAAACCAGTATTCCTTCTAACCACCTCTCTTGGAATTCCAGCCAAAGACCACATCTGTAATCGTTGTGTCATCCAGCACAAGGCGCTGGTCCTCGGAACAGAGCCCCTGGGAGATCTGTGTGCAGGGATGAAGGTCTGTGTCATCCCCAGAGACATGGAAATTCTGATCTCCCATCTCCTGCCCTTGAATCACCCGAACCTTAAGGGGAAGGGAAGTTCTCCTCTGGAGTGGAAAGTTACCCAGCAGACAGGGCTTTGGAGACACGGGGTATGTGTGTGCCCACCCACCTCATAAATCCATCCTCCTTGGGGGAAAAGGAAAGAAAACACGTGCCTGAGGGCTATAATTGTGATATAAACAATGTGCAATGTTGAGGATGCAAACAAAACACACTTGTTAATAGCAATGGGCGTTCTGCCAGTTCTGAGTGCCAGTGTTGCCCCAGACACGCCCACCCCACCCCTTCCCCCAAATGGCTTACTCATTAAAGAACTTTCCCCTGCTGCCCAGAGGGGAGGCTGAGCCATCCTGAGTCCTGGTTATCAGAAGGATGAAGGCAGAAGGAGGGATGAGGGTGAGCTGGGACTGACATCTCAGGGTGGCTATCCGAACCCCACTCAGAAATACCTACTGCTGAGCCTGCAAAAAAGCTGAGGCTGGGAGATTGTGGGGCGGGAACAGACCGGGGCAGGGGCAGGTGGCTTCATCTCTCTGTGCCCCTGATTCTTGATCTCTAAAATGGTGCTAAAATCTCCCAACGTGCAGACTTAGCAGGAGGATTACATATGTGAAACACTGTCAAAAGCCCTGCAGGCGCTCGTCAGACGAGCACCAGACAGCAGTCCCCATAAGACCGTTGGGGCCAAAGGCACCTTAATGGACAATTCATCCCAGATCCATCTGATGTTCCAGTTGCCTCTGCAAAGTTCACGTCAAGTCTCAGCTGCGCTAAACACCAGCGCCACTCCAGCAAGGGGTGCTTCCTCCCCTGCCTTCTGCCCACGTCCAGACAGCTTCCACAGTTTGTAAGTTCTTCCTTGGACGGAGCTGAAATCTGCCTCCACATGACATCTATACACTGGTCACATCTGTATTTGGTCCACAGTGTTCTTCCCCATCAAGCCTGGTCTTTGGCCTCAGGGTAGTTCTCAGGCTCCAGGGGTCCCTAGGCCATGCTGCTGGGATTCATTGCCCCCCTGGGGATAACATGGCCCTCGCTTTGCTGTCTAGAAAGACCTCAGGACATCAGCTGGACCCTGACCTGCTTTGAAAGGGGGTTGGAGATCTACCCATCAGACCTTAGGGAATATCAGCTAAGGACCTGACAGTGAATCCACAGGCCACCTGGTGACTGTCCCCCACCCCTGCCATGCCTAGAGGAAGGATGTGAGACAAACAACTACAAAAGTAGGTAAGCAACTAAAAACACATCTGCCAGGATTTCTAAATGCTTACAGATTCCTGCTCAATACTCTGAAGGCTTCCAGAGCAAACGTGAAATGACCGCCCCCGACACCCCCACCCCAACCTGGCAGATTTCCCACACCGACATCCCTTCCTTCCAGCCGGACTCCCTAAGTGGTGTGCCCTTGGCAAGTGACTTTCCCTCTCTGTGCCTCTCTGTTCTCTCAACAGTTACATGGGAGTAATAATAGCAGCTATCTCACAGGGCTTGTCTTGTCTTGAGGGTTAAATGCAGGTACCTGCTTACACAGTGTCTGGCACAGACTGGCTGTATGATACAAGTCCGTGGTTATTATTATTCTTTGGTGTCTGTCTCCCTCAGGAGTGCGGGGCTCAGCAAGAGCAGGGACTTGTTTGCCCAGTGGATACATAATCGTAACAGGTGCCTCTTGTGAACATTTACTATCTGTCAGCCGCTCTGCATGCCTGAGAGGTAACATCATTATCCCCTTTCTGCAGAAGAGGGAATCGAAACTTAGAGGTCAAGGTGCTTATCCCGCTAATAAGGCACAGGGCTAAGACTCAGACCCAGGGATGAAGGAGACCTCCCTGTGCTGTTACCCGTTCTGCTGGGAATGGCAGCACAGGAGGAAAGCCCGGCCCCAGCCCACGCCCTTGCCAATTGATTGGTGGGGCCTGCCTGGAGCTCTGGGTGGGAAGGGTCTGTGAGCTCAGGGGAAACAGTGGGGTGGCACTGTGACACCTGGCAATGGAGAGTGTGTGTGGCTGACCGCGGGCCAGTTTTCACCAGGCAGACATGTCAGAAGCTGGAGCCCTAGTTGGGCAGGAGGAAGAGGCTTATCCCTTCTCCAGGGCGTGATTCCCAGAAGCCAGCTCCAGCTTTTGAGTTCCAGAGTCTACAGGCCTGGGGTGAGGGGGGGACCAACCTTTTCCCCAGGCAGCTTCATTCTGGCTGCTGTGGCAGAAGTCATTCACCGTCCCAGGACAGAGAAGGTGAGACGGTTACCTGTGGGAAGGACTGCGTGAGCGGGGCAGGACTCAGGAGCAGGACTAGTGGCAATGCCTCCTGGTGATGGAGGGGAAGGGCCTTTGGAACCTGGGGTCACAACCTGCTCTGCCACTTCCTGGCCACCTGACCCAACCAGGTCTCATTACCCGTCTGAGCTCAGTTCCTCGTCTGTGAAACGGGAGACTATTTCTGGGAATCTGGTCCTGATGGTTTAAATGGGATGACATGGAGGAAGGCTTTGGCATGGACAAGCGTGCCAAAGCTCTGACCATCCTGCTCCCCTGCCCAGGCGAGCGCTTACGACCTACAGGGCTGTGCCCAGGGGCGCACCCAGGGCTGCTTCTCGCTCTCTGCTTTAAGCTCTAACCATACACCTGCCTCCTGGGCTTCTATTTTAAGCAAAGAGCACCACTAAGTAGAGAAAGCCCTTTGGTCCAAAAGAGGGCAGAGCTGACTCTTCTTGTCCATGGGGAAGATTAAACAGCCTGTTCTGAGCAGTCCTTGCGGCCCAGCCCAGCGCCAATGCTATGCCCTGCTGGCGAATGAAACACACCATCCTGGCAGGGAGTGTGGCAGCTGGGAAACCTAAGACTCCCGACTGCTCTGGCCTGCAAGAATCATCCCCCACACTCTGACCTGATCTCTGACCCTACTTGCCACCCCCCACTTGCACTGGGACCCCCAGAATGCCACAGCTCCCCTCATGTGCCTGCTCTCCCTCCCCTCAGGCCTTTGCACATCTAGCTCCTCTCCCTTGAACAGCCTTTCTTGGTCCCTTCTCTTGGCTGACTTCTCTGCTGTCTGGTCTCTGCTGGACAGCACCTCCTCCAGGAAGTTTTCCTGCAGTCTCCGCTAAGGTCTCACGGCACCCCTGGGCTCCCCCTCCCCCAGTTACTGCTGTAACTGCCTGTCCTTGTTGGTCTCACCCCTAGACCTTGAGTCCCCAACCCCAGGCTATGACCTCAGGCTCAGCACAGAGCCCAGCCTAGAGGTCTGGTGGACAAATGAAAACTAGAAAACGCGACGTGCTAAGAAAATTCTCATCAGAAATCAGGTGTTCTGGAAAGAACTTGAGAAACCCTGGGGGATAATTGTCAGCATACATGAAAGGGACACCTCTCACTCCAGTCCCTGGGTTCCAGGGTCAGGGTCACCGAAGCTTTCACGGCAGGAAGTGAAGGGCGCCGTCAGCCAGTCCTGTCCAGGGACCCCAGGGGCAGGCCCAAGACAACAGCAACAGTAACCGTGACAGTGAACGCCCTGGGCATTGTGCTAAGACTGCCTGCTCTGGGGAATTCTCACCACTGCCAACGGTGGGGCAGCGCCCCCATGCTTCCTGATTCATAGTGAGGAAACTGAGGCACAGACAGAGAAGTACCTTGACCCAAATCACTCCACTGGCAGATGACTGAGCTGAGATTTGAACCCAGGCAGCCTGACTCCAAGATTTGCGTTCTAGACCAGGACACCAGCCCTCCCACTGCAACTGACCAGCGAGTGGTCTTATCGTGAACCTTAATCACTGCGACCCATGACAGAAATACATTTCACACTGTGACACACACACACACACACACAAATACACACATGTGTGCGCACATACACACACACGTCTGAAACAAAGGTTTATGAAGCAAAAATACTCTTACTACATGAATGCAAGTGATATTCTATTCTATGCCATTATAAACTGCTTGGTCTTATGGCTAAGCCTTGTTTGGGGTTTAGGGAGAGACTCCTTCCTCTTGGACACACAGGGTATTAGCACCTATGCTCTCCAGTGATATAATCAACTAGTTGCCCCATTCTATTAGCACATTCTGTTCCTCTTCTACCAGCAGCCAGCTCCATGAGGTCAGATAACAGCTGGCCATCTCATTCACAGCTGGACCCCCAGTGCCTGGCACACAACAGGTCAGATAAATGATACACAATAGATGTCAGATAAATGAATGAAGGTGCACATGCAGGAAAATACACAGCAGAGTACACCCCAGGGTCACTCCAGCCTGAGCACGTGCCACTTAAGTGGAGATCAGGGTGACAGAACCCCAGAAGACCCTAAAGGCAGACAGAGAGATAATATTCGAGTGGGGGAGGCAGACATCAAGTTAAACTTTCCTGCAGATGTCACCTCTTCCATGCAGCCTTCCTGTATTCCCATAGTTCCAGAGCTCCCTCCTTTCCTGCCAGGGGAGAGAAAGTGAAGGGAGCAGAGGTGGGAGCAGGAAGAGGCTAAAAACAAAGGAAGGTACCAGTTCCTTCTGGCTCCTGATTCTCCATGGGCACCTTCTCCACTTTTCCTGTCTGTGCACTGGACAAACTCAGTCCCTCTTCCTCGCTTCACTGATGGATAAGACCCCTCCACCCTTCCAACCCCACCCCAGCCCCAGCATCCTTGTGGGCTATCTCCAAGGAGCCTTGACTTGTCAGGCCCCCGATAATGTGTTGACAGCCTTGCAGGTTTCAGGGTTGCCAGAGGAACCACTATCACTAGGGCCTCTCGCTCAGAGGGGAGGGGGGGAGGCAGATGGGGCAGGATAAGGCAGGCAAGCCTCGCCTGACTTTGCAGCATGACTGGGTAAAGGAGGAAGAGAGGTGCAGGGAGAGGGGAATGTCACTGGGTTACCCACATAGCTATTGTCATGGCTGTAATGAGAGGGACAAAGGCCCTCTCCAAGGGCTGAGAAAGTCCAGATCCAGGGAAAGAGTGGCTCAGGCCCTCGGAGCATTTCCACCTGCTGCCAGGGAGCAGCAGACCTGACCCACATGGGTCCTGCTCCCATGAGCCCCTTATCCACGGGCTCTGCAGGGACATCTGAGTGCCCTGCGTAGGAGCGAGCAGGCACCTCCCGTTCTGGACACAGCATTTGTAGACCGTCTATCTAGGTTAGGACTGGGTCCCCCCTTACTCTGAGGAGAGTGCCTTTGTCCTTTACCTTTCTGAGCCTCCATTTGCCTCCCTGTAAAATGGGGATAAATCGAGCCCCTCGAAAGGGTTGTTATAAGGATTTAAGATAGACTCTAAGGGCTTGGCACAGAGCAGGGTCAACACACTTCCCTCACTCCAAAGCTCCAGGAAGCCAGGTGACTGAAGAACACTAAAACGGCAGTTGACTTGGTCAAGCATGGACCGACTTAATGATTAACCGAAAGGGCAGTTTGAATTCAGCCTCTTCTCCAGCCAGGACGACAGTGAGCCCAGAGGTACACTGAGGGAAGGGACTGAAACGTGCTGGGGGGACAATAAAGCAAAGAGGTCCTCCTTTTCCTCAGTCCTTCCTCTTTTCCCCCCAGGAATTCTGACCTCCACAGCCCCATGTGTTTACACATTTCTTCCCCTTACAAAGCCCAGGATAAGGCTAACGGAGTCCAGAGAAAAGACCCATGTGGTTTTAGGAATAAGATAGACCTGGGTCTTCTAAGCTCAGTTTACCACTGCTTAACTGTGTGAATTGGGACAAGTGTCTTAACCTCTCTGGGCCTCAGTCTCCTGCAAAATGGAGAACAGCACCTTACTTTGCAGAATTGAATTGCAACTAGGAAGAATAGGTGAAGCACACAGCAGGAGCTTAGCAAATGAGAGTTCCCTGCTGAACCCTACACGCTACGGTGTTTTTCCCGAAAATAAGACCTAGCCGGACAATCAGCTCTAATGCGTCTTTTGAAGCAAAAATTAATATAAGACCTGGTATTATATTATATTATATTAGACCCGGTATTATATTATATTATATTATATTATATTATATTATATTATACCCAGTATTATATTATGTTATGTTATATTATATTAGACCCAGTATTATATTATATTATATTACATTACATTATATTATATAAGACTGGGTCTTATATTATAGTAAAATAAGACTGCATCTTATATTAATTTTTGCTCCAAAAGACTCATTAGAGCTGATGGTCCGGCTAGGTCTTATTCTTGGGGAAACACAGTATTTATAGAGCATTCATCTGAATTGCTGATGCCCTCTGCCAGGGCTGTCAAGGGGCATCCCTGCAATCAATCATAAAGGACATTCCCTTTCTTTGACATTTCCTTATTGTACACAATAGCATGCTGCGTGGATTATGGGGCACCCAATAAGCGTTATCTGAACCACGGATAGGGAGGGTACTGCATGTCAGAGGCACAATGCAGGACTTTAGAGCTAAATAAATCTAGATTTCAACCCTGGTTCTGTCAAGTGGATGAGCCCTGTCAGCTGTGGATGAAGATGATAATCTCTGCCTCACAGGGCTGTTGCAAGAATTAAATGCATTCATTCATTCAACATTTACTGAACATCTACTATGTATTAGCCACTGCTCCAGGGGATGACTACATAGCAGTAAAAAAAAGACAAAATCCCCTGTTGAGACAATCAGCAGCTACCTACACACACGGCATGGCACATGGGATCCAGGCTAAGGAGAAACACAAAGCAGGGTGGGAGAAGAGGGCAGTGCTGGAGGCAGGAGCAATGGCAGGGCCCGCATTGGAGCAGAGACCTGAAGGAAGGGAGGGGGAAGCCATGTGGAGGTCTGGGGAAGAAGGTTCTAGGCAGAGCGATCAGCAAGTGCAGGAGCCTTAAGGAAAAGCGTGCTTGGCATGTAAATGAAGCCACATATGCAGGAAGCCTGGCATGGTATCCAGGTGCTCAGCAAATGCCAGCTCTCTATTTCAAGTCCCGTAGAAGGAACCCCACGCATGTGTCCTTTTCCTGAGAACGAAAGCACAAGGATTTCTACAGGGCAAGACTGAGCCAAGTGTTCCTTCAGCCTAAGATGCAGGCAACATATGAGCTTCACTGCCGGTTTTTGAGCCCCTGCCAGGCACCAGGCTCTGGGCCGGAGGGCAACCAGTGATACAAGATGTCAAGACAGGGCCTCTGTCCTGAGGTGAGTTGTGGAGACAGGTGACCACAATGCAATGTGGTCAGATGAACAAGCAGAGACTAAAGAACGGATCTAGGTAGCAGAGCAAAGAATGGAATTGAGAGTGGGTGGTCAGGAAAGGCTTCCTGGAGGAGGAAGATTTTGAAAGAGGGACAAGAAAGGATATTCTAGGTGTGAGGAGCATGGCATACTGAGCACAGTGGTGTAAAAAACAGCACAATGTGTGTGAGAAACTAATCACAGGCAGGTCAAAAAACAATAAACGGCCCTTCACATTCTTGGCAGCTGCCACCTGATGTGGCTCAGGGATTCCAGTTCTGTCCCCTTCCTCAAACTCAGTGCAAGCTTCAGCACCAGTGGAGAGTTTGCATTGTTCACACTTATCTACTGCAGCAGGTAACAAACCTAACCCCAGGCTCCCAGCCCAGGGTGGCCCAGTCCACAGAGTGAGACTTGCCGAGTTGGATGGAGACTACATAAACCTCCAGCTACAGTTAGCTCGCCTGGCAGTGTCTGTCCCTTCACCCAACCCAACCTGACCCACAGGTGGCAGAATGGCTTTTTTACTAGAACAGCATGAACATTTCTTAATTAAGAATACCTACAAAGGGGCCCATGCCTCCACCTGATGTCCTTCTGGCTGGGAGATGCTGTGGTATTTGCCAACATCCCTGGACACCTCCTGCCTGGGTGGGTGGGTTCTCCTCCATTGGGCAATAGCCCTGTCAGTAGGAGGTGAAGGCCGCCCTGCAGTAAATGGACTTGGGTTCGAATCCCGACTCTGCCACTAACTAGCTACTGACTTCACCTGAGAGTTTGGAGATTTGAGTGCAGTGGCTTGAAAGCTGCCCAGAGGCTTATAAAGTGGAAGGAGTTGGCTTCTCTTCCATAAGCTGACCTTGGAAATCCAGGACTCAGCTCTGTCCATTTCAATTCTCTCCAGGGTAAGAAATAATCATTGTTTGATATAACACCTAGAAGGGAGAGCTGTATGAGAGATGGGGTTATATGTCCCTCTCCTAAAACCTCACACTAAATTTATCCACAGCTGACTTGCTTCCCCACTGAGCTGGGCTTTTGTGCTTTAAATATACACACACATCTCTTACCTTCTGCATAAAGGATGCTACAAATGCCCAGCCATAAACCAAAATAAAGACTTATTCTAAAGACTTGGGGGATGGGAGGAGGGCTGGCAGTCAGACACGAGTCTCAAGTTAGATTCTTCCCCTACTAGTGGTGTGACCTTGGGGGAGTCATTTCCACTCCTGAGCCTCAGTTTCTTCATTTGTAAAACTGGGATTCACATCTTTACCTTTACTGAGAAGCTTCTTTGCATACCCTCTTTGCATATCGCACCAGGATATGCAAAGTGCCAGACACAGAGCCTCCACGCGCTGATCTGTCCCCACAATTACCGGTATTTTGTAGTAAGGCCTCCTCTGCCTCCCCATTCCCACCCGACCCCACCCTCTATTCCCTTACTTTGGCCCTGGCAATTCTACGGTGGTTTTAACTAGGGAACGATGCGCTCTGCAGCGGCGACTCGCAGGGGCTAGAGTCCCTAGTTGAGCGGACACCAGAGGGGGGCGCAGCCGGGGTGCGCGTGGGAACGTGGCCAAACCAAGGCAGCTTGTGCCGCGGGGGCGCTAGGCGACTGGAAACTGGGGTACCTCTGAGGCAACCCCACTCTTAGCAGCTGCAGTCTCCACACAACAGGCAGCTCTGGCCGTCGGAAGCCCTGGGGAGCCCGGCTCCAGTCACCCCACCGGGGCGCCCTAAGCGCCTTCATCTGCGCCCTCCGGCTGGAACAAAGGCGAGGGGGCGCTCGGCAACGCCCCAGCGGCCCCTTAGCTCATCTGGCCAAAGCCAGGAGAACAAGGACGAGGGTCCCCAAGGTAACCAGGACGCGGTACCCGCCCTCCTGGAGCGCAAAGCCCAGCTTCGGGGCGCACGAGGATTCGGGGTACGGGAGGCACTGGAGACTCTAGCCCATCGGATGCCGAGGGCTCCAAGGCGTGGGTGGCTCTCCGGAAGTCACCCAGCGGTTCCCCCAGGGAGAAGAGAACCCCAACGCCCGCCTCCCGGGTAGTGCTCCCGGGCGTACCTGGCAGGGTCCTGTGCACCGTGTTGCCCATCGCTGCTTCGGGGCGCGGCGTTGGTGGCGGCGCGCTCGGGGCGCACGGAGGCTAATTACGCGGTGGGCCGGGGACCCGGGCTGGGGTCGGGCTGCGGGGCATCGCGGCTGCACGGGCGAGCCGGCGGGCGGCAGCTCCGGCGGGAGCCTGGAGGGAGGCGGCGGCTGCGGGAGGAGGAGGCGGAGTCACCGGCCGGGGCCCGCGGGCTCCGCCCCCACCTCCTGCCGCCTCCAACCTCTCAGGGAGGGGCGGGGCCGAGGCCGCCGCATCTTTTGAAAGTTTGTACCAGGCGGCTGGAGGACAACTGCCGAGCCTCCCGCCCTCGCCGTTCCTGCGCCCCGGGCTGGGAGGCACGCCGGGCAGCTGGGTGCCCTGGGATGCCAGGCTTGGCAGTTTGTTGGCCTTTTACTCATTTATTCCAATATTTTGAGAAGGCCTTCTGTGCGCCAAGCCCTCTCCTGGGCGTTGGGCCACAGGGTCCGAGACCTCCACTAGGCAGAGCACGTATGCTGAGTGCAAGGAGTGGGGGTGGAGGACGTACACACAGGCAGGTCACCTCAGACAATATACTAAAGGGTTTGAAGAAGACAGCCAAGTGACTGGAGTAGGGGTGGGATCACATACCTACAATTAGGAGAAACATAAGCAGTATCCAAAGGTTGGGAGGCGGGACCCCATATTCATGAATCTACTCATTCATTCAGTAAAGTGTTTATTGAGCACATCCTATGTGCTGGGTACTGTCCATATAGACAAAGCATGCCTAGTGGTAAAGACAGAAATAACAAGCAATTAAGATCGCATAATATAATGATCAAAGCCAGAAAGAAAATAAAACAAGATAAGAGTGATGGGGTGATGGGGGAGGGGTCTCAAGAAGAACGTGGGGACATGTCAGCAAGGAATCAGCCATGGGAAGGGGGGGGGGAGTGTTCCTGGCAGAGGGAGTAACACGCATTCCTCATTCATTCATTCACCTCACAGGTATTTTCTGAGCACCTCTCCTGTCTGTGCAGGAACCCAGACCACACTCAGCGGGGAGTGAAGTCTGCTAGTCTCTGCCCTCACTGGGATCCATTTTGCAGATTGGAACACTGAAGCTCAGGAGGTGCAAAGACTTGTCCAAAAGGCCAAATTCCTAACCAGTTTTTTTTCTGGCCCTACTTTCCATGCTCTTGTATCCCTTAAGACTATGAAATACGTGTCATTATCCCCACTTCACAGATAAGCAATAAGGCTCAGAGAGTGGAGAAGAGATGCCCACGATTGCCCAGCTGGTAAGGGGCAAAGCTGGCCTAGAGCTGTGTGAATGAAAGGGGGGCAGGAGAGCCTCCTGCCCTGCCCCCCAGCTTAGTTTGTCCTGTGTCTACTGCCCCGGGTGCCTGACCCAGCCCAGAGTGTTCTCATTCTTCAAGATTAGCTCAAAGCCCTCACCTCCAGGAAGTCTTCTCTAATCCCCACCATGCCCTGACTTATCATGTGTGTCTGAACAGAAGGTTGCCTTGTAGGTACTAACTTCTCATATTACAAATGCTCTCTCAGTTGCTTTTGAAACACAAAGTCCTGTTTGGGAACGGTACATAAGTTCGATACACCCTCAATCCACGTGAGTTTAGGGTGCGTATAGAGCTCAGCATTATTATAAAAGGAGCCGAGGAAGTTTCACTCACATAAAGAAATGCAGTGCATATGGGACTTTGTGACGGCAAGGGAGGCAGGTTGTGGTATACAGGCCTTTTAAAGGTCGCTTTCAGAGCGCTCAAATCAGTGGCAATGTTGTGCAGATCCCAAATGCACACCTCCAGTAAATGAAGCCCCAACTTGTCCCAATGTTATGCAGATGGTACCTGCAGAGGGGGCACAGTGTCCAGCGGTCATCTGACACATGGGCCAAAAGGGGTGTGTTTTAGCATTTGGGTCTCTGAATGAGACATGCTCTAGAAAACTAAAAAAAGAACACTCCACATCCCCCCCACACACCACCAGATGATGGGGACACTGGTGTTAAAGCCACATGTAAAGAATTTGAACCAAATAGTGTCTTGAAATTTGAGATAAAACAAAAGCAGCCTTTCCAAATTGATATTTTATATAAAAAAGATTTCAAATATGTATGTCTCAGTAAAGAAATAAATATTTCAATTAGATGTCTGACTACTTCATCTCCATCCCTTAAAGTTTATATTATTCAACTTTATTTTGCAATAGGGATTTCCCTTAACCTTTATTGGAGTTACCTCATATTTGGGCATATATGGTAGTCGTTCCCCCCTCTGAAGCCAGGAGGAGCTTTGTCTTTCCCTCCATTGCACCCTCAGGGCAGGTGCGGTAGTTGCACCCCTCTGTGCTCTCCACTGGCAGGTGGAAGCCTCCTGTGGGCAGGGTTCAATCTGTGCTCATTTATGAATCCCCAGTGCCTAGAATAGGACTAGCATACACAGGTACTCAATACACATTTAAATCAACTGACTGTAGAGATGCACTGCTCTGAAAGGAGAGAAGGAAGAAAGGAAGGCGGGGATGAAGAAAGGGGTAGGAAAGCAGTGTGAAGGAATGAGTTTTAGTTGATAGTAGCCCTGAACTCTGGTGTGATCAGCAGTGATAGGTGCAGGGAGAAGCAAACAAACAAAATAGGGATGCATTAACAGAAGTATAGTCTCTAGAACAAAGGTGGGGCAGGTGGCTTTGGGAGAGAGGGAGATCTCTGTTACAGGAGGTGTGCAAACAGCAGTAGGGGATGGGGGCACATTCCTGGGCAGGAAGAACAGCCTCCAGTCATAACTAACCTCTCCTGGATTTGACTTCCACACCCCTCCCGCCCTTAATCACATCCAGAATCACCGAGACTATGCCACCCTCCTTTGGCACCAACACCCATGCTTGGGTTGCAGGGGCCCCTGGGTGGGGTTGCTGTCTTGATTGTGCAGTTTTGGCGCAGCCTCCCAGGGCAGTGGGTAGAGGGAGGGCTCTGGCGGGGCTCCCTGGCACAGCTCCCTCTGGACATGCCCTGGCAGGCCCTGCCCCATATAACAGCAGGCAGTCAGGTGCATCTCGTAAAAAGGGTGCACACTAAGTCGGGGGGAGGTGTAAGTGCACGGTAGATATCTAGGTGAAAAGACCCCTTCCTCTTGGGAACCCAAGGGCGTTTGCTGAGAATCCTCCCCGTAACTCGAGAACCCATTATCCATGCTGCAGTCAAACCACAAATCTTAGTCTTCAAATTGCTGTAGGAAGGCTCTGCTTTTCAGCAAACCCTGCCTATCAAACCCTCGATTTCCAAACCCAGCAAGTCTTCACCCGCAAAAGCAGTATTTTTCAGTTCCTGGTTATAAAATGCCAACCATATAGCGGGCACCAGGCTGCGCCCTTTGAGTAATCTTCCTCACAGTCCAGCAGCATGATTATTACAATACCTATTTTATAGGAGAGGAAACCAAAGTGCAAAGAGAGGAAGAAACTGCCAAGTTCACACAGCCAGGAGAAGGCAGAGCTCAGCAGTTTCTCGAGTCTCTATGGATGAGGGGGCCATTAGTGCTATCTGAAGTGTGCAAAGGTAACTGCCCTTTTTCTCCCATCTCCCCTCAACGGTTTCTGGCCCCCACTTGTTCTGCCATCACTGGTCCCTTAACGGGGTGAAATCTCAGCAGAGCTCTTTAAAACTCCATGTCATGACGTTTGCTGGAGCACCCGTTCTGTGCCAGGCTTAGGGTCAGACAGGGGGGACAATGGGATGAGCAGCCACTCTTGCTGGGGACCACCAGCAGCGGCTGCCCATCCTACCCCAGCTGGTCTGAGAGGAGCCGTCAGTCGAGGTGACATGGAAAGAGCTGGGGTCCTGGGCGAGCCAAGGGCGGGCGCCTGAGAGGGCGCCTCCTTCCTCCCCCAGCTCTGAGAGCCCCTGCAGATGGACCATGTGTGGAAACCCAACACCTGGGGCGCTTTCCAGTTCACGGAGCTATTTCCCTTCCATTGCCCGTTTCACTGATGAAGAAACTGAAGGTCAGAGAGGTGAAGGGTTTGCTCGTGGTCACACAGCTGGGTGCAGTGGACTCAGGCCTGTCCTGGGACCCCACAGCTGGGTCCTCCATCTCACTGACCCCTCACCTACAGAAGGAAGAGGCTTCTTAGGCCCAGAGGAAGGAGGATTACACCACCTTACCCAGCTGTATCATGGGCATCGGTGTCCAGGAGAGCAAATCCTTCCACTTTGTTGTTCTTTTTTTAAAAAATGTCTTTTTCAAAAAACGGCTATCCTTCATCCTTGGTGTTTCCACATAGATTTTACCATCTGTTTTCCAAGTTACACACACACACTTGTTAGGATTTGGATTAGGGCTGTATGCATTGAATCTATAAATCAGTTTGCAGAGAAATGGCTTTTTAAAAAATATTGAGTCTTCCAATACCACAGTGTGGTATTGCTCCAAGGATGGACAAAAAGATCAATGGTAAAGAAGAGAGATGCTGGACATACATGGACACATGTTTTCTGCTAAATGTGACACAAACAAGCATGGGGGGTGGGAAGGACAATTTTTCAATGACTAGTGCTGGGCCAACTGGATATCGATATAGAAAAAAAAGAAAAAGAAATTTGATCCCTACCTCGTAATATTTGCAACATCAATTTCAGGGGAATTGTAGATCTAAATATTAAAGGCAAAACAGTAAAACTTGTAGAAAGTAATATACGAGAATGTCTTTATGACCTCGGAATGGTAGAAAGATTCTTTAACATGCCACAGAAAGTGCTGGCCATAAAAAAGATTAATAAAATTGACTACATTAAAATTTAACATCCTTTTTTTTTCAAAAGACATTAATGAAAAAATAAAAAGGCAACATATAGAGTGGGAACAGATATATCACACACATAACCAACAAAAGACTTACTTGTTTCCAGAATAAACACAACTACAAATTGATATAACAACTCAATATTTAAAAATGTAGAAAACAGGCATTTCACAACTAGCATATTCCAATGGACAATCAATGTATAAAATGGTACTGAATCTCATCAATAACAGGGGAAATGAAAAATTAAAGTCACAATGAGATAACATTGAGTCACGTGGTTCCCAGTCAGATTGGCTAAAATTTTACGTTTTGACAGTATCAAGAATTGACAAAGATGTAGAACAATGGGAACTCTTCTATGATGCCAATGGGACTTTAGGGTGGCACAACGACTTTGGAAAACCACTTGGCAGTGTCTTTTACAATTAAACATACATCTACCCCCATGATCCAGCAAAACCCCTCCCAGATATACATCCAAAGAAATACATGCGCATATGCACTTAGAGACCTGCTTGTGAATGTTTGAAATAGCCCCGAACTGAGAACAACCCAAATGTCCATCAACAGTAGAATGGACCAATAATTTGGGATATATTCATACAACGGAATACCATACAGTAATGAGAAGGAACGAAGCACAGCTGAAAACCAACCTGATGGCTCCCCAAGACCATGTTCTGTGAAAACAGCCGGGCACCAGAGGGCACATGCTATAGGCCTCCATCTATATATCATGTTCAAAACCAGGCAGCTGTAGGTGATAAGACTGTGCAGAAAAGCACGGAATAACGATCATAAAATTCAGGCCAGGGGTTGCCTTTGAGGATGGAGGGATACCAGTTTAGAGGAGCTGAGGGAGTGCGGTTGCTGGGAAGCTAGAGATTTCTTGACTTGGATGTTTGCTTTTAGATAAATTATTGAGCTGTGCACTTTAGATGTGAGCTTTAGTCTTACACAATGGGCTTCTGCATGTTACATTTCACAGTAAAAAGTTTGAAAGAAAAGAATTTTTCCAGAGTACCAAAGGGAAGGCAATTTGAAAGAGTCTATCTCTGGAGGGAGCGCCCCCCCAGGGGTGGGGTGGGGGGACAGGAAAAGCGAGGTGGTGTGAGTAAGAAACACAGAAGTCACCGAAGCCTTTTTTCATCCAGGCGTCAAATGCCTCACCCATCCTAGAACTAGAAATAGAATTCAGAGAAAGGCTCAATGCACAGAAGAACACTGGCAGGTTTACGAATTGAAAAATGAACTCATATTGTTTCCTGACTGAAAGTCAGGCAGACCTGGCTACGGAGTTTGGCAGAGAGGGTTGGGCCGTTCAGTTTGCACGATGGAGTTTTTGGGAAAATGAATGGGCAGCATCTATAGCTCAAGGTGGTGATGAGATTTGATTTAAAACATTTGTTCTGTATGCAGTGTGCTGGAAATGACATCTTTTGCAACTGTTTACATTTATGATGAAGACATTTAGATGCCAACTAAAAATGTTTGTGCATCGTCTGTAGTTTTCAAAATTCTTTTAAGGGCTACATGAGCCCCAAATTTGAAGAGCCCTGTCTTCCCAGGTGTTATAAGAGGAACGTCAGGCGGAGAGAGGCAAGAAGGGCTCTGTGGGGTAGGCGAGCACAAAGGCCTGCAAGCCAAGCTATGCTGGGAAGAACATGAGGGAGGAAGGAGAGGGGTATTTGGCCAGTGGGGAATCCTGAAGAATCCCTCCTAGGGGCCTGAAGGGGGGGGAGCAGGAAGAGGATGGAGCCAGCAGGAAGAAAAGGCAAGGGGCTGGGGGCCTTCTGAGGAACAGGTGGTCGAGCAGGTGTAAAAGAACAAAGCAAGGAAAGGGGCATCCATGGCCCTCCATTGTGTGTGGCCACAGCTCTTGAAAAGACCCAACAAAGCAGGCCCCATACTCAGGCAGCTGCCTGGAGAAGGCCGTGTGCCCACCCATCTGCCGCCAGTTCCCATCCCCCACGATTTCCAGGGTCTCCCAGCAACACTTGTCCTGTCTTCACCAGATGGGGGGCAGGGGAGGGAGGTGGAAGGCTACCCTGCCCCTTAGCCGTCTGCCTGGGGACAGAGACTGACCCACCCTGACTACTCTGGGCCACTCTGTCAGAGTGTGGTTCCTGCTCAGTCCAGCTGGAGTCCTTGCTCCCTCCTAGGACTCGGACAGCTGAGGGCAATTCCCTCTCTGGTCTGGGCCTCCTGCCAGCTCAGGCCACTCTCTGGCCTCAGGCACTTGAGGACATGCGCCTAGCAGTGAAATGGACCAACAGCAGTTGCTGAATATGAAGGAAGGAAGGAAGGAAGGAAGGAAGGAAGGAAGGAAGGAAGGAAGGAAGGAAGGAAGGAAGGAAGGAAGGAAGGAAGGAGTGGCTGACTGAATGAAAGGGATGCCCAAGCAGACAGGTGGCATGGAAAGTGCTGGCTGGCAGGAGGCTCAGAGGACAAGGTGGCCTTCTCCCTCGAAAGGGCCAGGCCCAGCTGGGCCTCGTATGACTCCACCTCCAGGCAGATGCACCCATCTGTAAAATGGGCCCCTTGTGGACTGTGCGGCCAGTGAGCGCCTGTCCCTCCCTCCAGCCCCATTCTGACCTCTGACCAAGGGCAGTCAGGCTCTGAGGGTCCCTGCCCCAATTCGAAGGCACAGGCCCGCCCGAGGGAAGTCCCTGGGATGAAGGTCCCCTGCTCACAGTGCAGACCCCAGCCCGGAGGTCTACACTTCCAACCTCTCAGCAGCCCTCACTGTGGGCAGTACTGTCTCTTCTTCAAGGGCCTGAAGTGGCCACTTGGACCCTGGTCCCAGCACGAGTTTACACAGGGAGCTAGAGCCAGAATCAAGCCTGGATTTGGACTCCAAAGACCCTGGGCTTGCACACCCCCCCGGGGCTGCAGGTCCTTCCCCAGGCAAAGCTCATCCAGGGCCAGGTCTCTGCGCACCTGTTCTGACCATCAGCCTGAGGTGGGGATGGGAAAGGCAGGGCAATATTTCGGGCCCCATCACATGAAAACAGGCTGAGGACCCCCTATTTTTAGCAACCGAGCTGCATGTACCTGTTTCCCCCATACCAGGAGCAAAACCTCAGATAAACATGTGTTCACACCCGCCAAGTAATTCCTTAAATAAAGCAGCTACAATTTGGCATTCCCTGTGTTCAAAATATATGCTCCTTGGGTTTTTACTATCACACGTGGTCTGCGTGATTTTAACCCAAGCACAGCAGCCGTTTACCGTCTTACTACGTGAGCCGCTGTTTGGGGTATCGAGAAAACGGGAAGAGATTGGTGAACTCGGGGTGTGGGGGTCCCCGGGCTCAAGCCTGGTGGTCTGTGGGAGGGATCTGGGTTCTGATCCTCCAGGGAAGGGGCAGTAATCACAGAGAGGCCGACCAGCTACTGACCTGGGCTTCCTGTATCCACTCCGCTCACAGCAGCCAGAGTCCTCACTCTGTGGCATGTGCCTGGCTGAACCCCTCCCACGGTGTCCCTCCCAGTGAATGAAAGCCCACTTCCTACTCTGCCCATAGGGCCCTCCCTGCTCTGGCTCATGTGGACCCCATCTGTCTCCCACCGGGCTGGCCTGTGAGCACCATGGTCCTGGCCGCACCAGCCTTCTGCTCTTTAAGCACACTGAGCTTCATCTAGCCCCAGGGCCTTTGCACCTATGGTTCACCCTGGAATGCTTTTTCCCTAGGTCTCTTACATGGCTCTATCTCATCATGTGGGTCTCAGCTCAGTGTCAGCTCCTCAGAGAGGATCCTTAGACCCTGACTAGTTGGACTTAAACTTCCTGCCCCTCCTCCCTCAGGTATGCCTTTCATTTTATTTTCGTCAAAGACTTTCTGAAACTATCTCGACATGGAAACTCGTTTATTGTCTTCCATCCCCCTGGAAGGTGGGCAACATGAAAGCAGGAATCTCACCTGCCTTGGTCACCACTGCATCTTCAGAGCCTACATGGCACATAGTAGGTGCTCAATAAATATCTGTTAAATGAATGAATGCTTTCTCCCAATAACCCTTAGCGATGCTATTGCTATTGTTCTTATTTTACAGATGAAGAAACAGACTCAGAGAAGTGACTTGTCCAAGGTCATACAATGTGTACATGGGGATCCACCCCTCCCCGTGAGCCCCACAGTCGGTCTGGGGTTGGGAATCCAGCACTGAGCACAAACACTCCTTTGCTCCCCAGTGAATAAACGTTGAGTGGCATGCAGTGAAAGGCTGAGCAAAGCTCACCTAATTAACCAGTGCGGGGGCACCAGGCCGAGAGGACGGGCCTTTGATCACAGCCCACAGGTGACAGGACTAGAGCTCCACCCATAAAGACGACTGCGTCATTCAGGCCAGCGGCTCTGACAAGCAGCTCACCTGAGCTTGTTGTCATAAAGTCAGGTTATGGCAGGACATTTCTGTTGCCAGAAAGTGCCATGGCTAGGTGGACGTGTAGTTCCTTCATGCTCTTCCAGGACGCACAAGTTTATTTTACAAAGGACGGCGAGGCTGAAAGAACCTGCCCACTAGAACTTCCCTCTATTCTTGCTTCACCTGGCAGAGGCCAATGACCTGGGGCAATTTGATTATCTGCTTCAAACCTCAATCCCACCTGTATAAAATGGGTATCAGAATAAAACCTGCCTCACAGGCTTGTTGGAAAATTCCAAGGAGGAAGTAGGTATGTGGCATACCTGGAATGTAAGTAGCCTGTAAGTGTTAGGGGCGGGACTGTGTCAGGGGCCACTCTGGTAGAAAGAAGCAGGTGCGGACAGAGCCGAGGAACATTGGAGAAGGAGGCTGATTTTCCTCAAGACTGCACAGTGATTTTTGTCCCAGTGCCCTTTTCCTTTGTCCTGATCAAGGCAGCACCTCCAGACTTAGACATAACCCTATGCACCCTAAAGCTCTCACGTCCAATAACCTTTTCTCTCCTAGAGTCTCTTCTACACGATCTGGTCATGTCAGACTTCTGCTGCAAAGGCCTGTTTCCTGCATCTTGGGATCCACCCCCAGTTCCTGCCTATGGTCCATGCTGACCTCTGCTCATCCTCCGGCTTTACCTCACCCCTCTGGGTTCCGCCCACGAGACTTGCTCCCTTCAGCCACCTGCTCTTTGTCCATTCTCTTTCCTTTGCCGGGAACACTTTCCACGCCTCCCTCTTCCCATAGGTACAATTCTCAGGCCTCTGGGGAGCCTTGGCTTTTCCCTTCCTCCCTCTCTCCTTGCTCTGAGCTCATGGATCTCCTCACTTTTACTTTGTGGCACCTTTCATGGGGTAGAAGTCTGCATTGATTCATGAAGTTATTTAGTCATTTTCTTTTCCCCTAGTCTGTGAGCTCATGTAGGCGGCCGCCATAGCCATCTGTTCACTGCTGTATCCCCGGGCTCCTAGCAAAGGGCCAGCACATAGTAGGTGCTCAACAAATGCTGGTTGAATGAACAAAGGAAAGGATAGATGAAGCACAGAAGTCCTTAGGGAAAAAGGACCTACTATGTGTGCAGAGCTGAGACAAGCAGGGACCTGGATGGGTGAGGTGAGGGTGTGGAGAGACAGACATTAGCTCCCTGGGCTAGCTGTTTCCACAAAGGACTCATTTAACCCCTTGCAGCCCCAAAAGGAGGGGACCCCCTACCCCATGTCTGAGTCAGATAGGCCTGGACCCATTTGCTTGGCCCACACAACTTGCTGTGTGACCTAGACAAGTCCATTGGCCTCTCTGGGCCTCAGGTCCCTCATCTGGGAAATAATCATAGCTGTTCTCTATGCAGTTTTGGAGGATGAGGTGAGCAATTGGGGGCAGAGTGGCATGCCCTGCCCTGGGCACACAGTATGTGCTCAATAAACGTTCATTCCCTTCTCTTGGCAAGTAAGCATGTAATTTAGTCCGTCAGGAGAACATGCTTCTCACAGGATTTTTGTCTCTATAGTAGCTAGCAGGCTTGAAAAACCACATTAACACCATATTTTTAAAAGCTGTGTTCTTGAGAAGAGGAAAGGAAGGGAAGGGAAGACATTTCTTTGTGAATTTGATTTAGTGGGAAACGATGTTTGAGTTAGGAAATTCTTGTTTGGGGTCCAATCCCATGAACTGTGAAGAAGGCATGATGGGAACAGCCAGTGGACAGGGGCCAGCTCGTGCAGCGCCGGGTAAGACGCAGCCAGTGTGCCCACCGTGCCTGCGGCTCCACGGCTCCACCGCTGGCATCACCCCTTTGCATTAACTGTGCCCTCTAGAAGTCCCTGTGAAAAAAAATAGCTCTGTGGTCATAATGGGTCCCTAGGGGGATGAGGTGGCGATGGGGACACACTGTGTGTGAGTGTGTGTGTGTGTGTGTGTGTGTGTAGAGTGGTGGGGGGTGTTGTGTTATACCTGTGAAGTGTAAACCTCCTCTACCTGAAAGAAGCTGATAGAAAAGGGGGGAGGAGCCCCCGTTCAAAGAAAACAAGCGAGGGTTTGTTTTTCCACAGCTTGGGCGAGACCGTGAGTCAGCGGGCGGATCAGGAGGGGACGGTTCCAGCTGGAGACGCTCAAAGCAGCCCTCGGTTCTCTCGGGAGACTCATGGGGGCTGGCCTCGAAGCTGGAAGGCACCCTCTGTGTTCCTCCCACACCCCTGCGCCTCAGTTTTACAGGAGGCGCAGACCCAGTCATGTCACAAAAAGGGAACACCTACCATGCCACACAGAGTAATGTGACAATCACTTGGCATCCAGTGTCTCACTTAATCCTCACAACAGCCCCGAGCAGTGGGGGATATTATACCCCTTTTATAGAGGACACTGAAGCTCAGAGAGGTTAAGTCAGTTGCCCAGCACAGCGCAGCGCAGGGAGTCAGCGGTGGGGCCTCCGGGGCCTGTACAAATTTTCCTTGGACAATTTGACGCATGCAGCAAAAGCCCTCAAAATGCGCCTGCTTTTGACCCAGTTGCTCCACTTCTAGAAACAGGAGTATCATCAGGCAAGAGCCTCAACATCTCAGCTCTGTGCATGTCCTGGGTGCATTCTTCATAAGGGTGAAAAACGAGAAGCCATGTTTCAACCACAGGGAATTCTTTTCAGTAAACTCTAGCAATGGGATACTATGCAGCCATTAAAAATAATGCATGGATGCTGTTTATTGGTGTTGAAAATATTCACAAAGGGCAGAGCCAAGATTTGAACAGTCTGTTTTATCCCAGATTCCAATCCTGCCTCCACCACACATCACCTGTGTGACCTTGGGCAATTGATTAACTCTCTGTGCCTCTGTTTCTTCCTTTTTAAATGGGGATAAATCGAGAATCAGAGCTTTTATAAGAATTATAAGAAGTAGATGAGCTAATATATGTAAGCTCTTAGAGCACCGCCTGGCACACAGCAAGCACCCTCAGGTATTGTTAGGTCAGTGGGAGGGTTACTCCACTGGTCAGAAGCAGAAGTCCCACTAGGTTAACGACGATCATTAACCTCCATGCTCTATTGCCTTTTTAGGGCCCAAGATCTTTGGAAAAGTGAGGCACAGCGAGGTAAAGTGACCTGCCCAGGTTGCACAGCTAGTAAGTGGTAGAGACAGGACCAGTACCAGCCTTGGCTGATGTACAGTCAGTCCCTTCTCTCCATTCCAACTATTGTCCCCAGGCAGAGAGCTGGCCTGAACCAGCAGTGGCTGAGAAGCAGTGGGGACAAGCGGCCAGGCTTGTGCCTCAAGCCCTGAGACTTACATTCACCAGCTGTAGGCTGGGCTGCAACTGAAGGCCAAGCGGAGGCAGGAAGAGGCTGTTGCAGATTCTGGAGCCTTGCTTTGCTATCCTGCCCACTTGCTCCATCCCCTGGACCCTGGTGGTGTGGCAGGTCAGGAGTGAGGCCATCTAGGCCTCAGCAACTGGAGTGGGGATGCCCTGTGCAGGTAATAGGCAGAGGTGAGAGCATCGGGAAGGGATGTGTGGCAGCTACTCTTGCGCTCACCCCTCCTGGGCCTGGTGTGGCTGCAGGTTGGGGTGAGGCGGAAGGAGAACCTGTCCCCCAGCCCCCTCATTCATCTGTGCATCTACGGGGCAGTGGGCCAATCCAGAAGCCCTTTCAGGCACCTGTGTTGAGGTCATGGTGAGGTCAGAGTGACCCTTCTTCTCCTGAATGATATACCTTTGCTGCCCAAGAGAAAATGGGGAAGGAGTGAATTTCCAAAGACTGATGATTGTCGCTTAGCCATGACCATCCTGCAAGAGACCCTCAGTCTAGCAGGAAGGCACGCCCTCTCAGGAGAGTTTCTTGCACCGGAGGAGCTGCATCTAATACCTGGGCATGGGCAAGTGGCCTCATCTCCCTGGGCATCAGTTTCCTCAACTGTCAAATGGGAATCATTCCCAGTGCGTTTGCAAGGATTAGACACCACAGCTTATGTCAGGTTGTTTGTCCTTTTCCATGGTGTAATAGTCCCACTGTGGCAGACTTGAAGCTACTGGAACAAGCAGTCACGGAGTAAGTACAATACACTCCAGAAGACCCAAACCCCACTGATGACCTTTGGGACCTTGGTGTATATCCCTAATTCTTTCTTGGGAATGAATTCCCCAAAGTGAAATGGCTGTTAGAGCAGTTGCACAAGGCTTTCGATGAGCAATTCCAAATTGCCATCCAGAAAGAAGTTACCAAGTTATGCTCCCTTGGCCTGTTTATCTCACCCCACCCTCCAACAATGGCTGTTATCATGCCTTTTAATCTCACCCATGTGACAGGTAGAATAATAGTAGTTCGTTGCTGTTTTCATTTGCATTGCTTTTGGTGAATAACTTTTAGAAATATTTATAGTCAACTGAAATTTTATTTGGGCAACTTTCGGAACACTTCATGAAGCCCCTGGGGATTATAGGTGTCCAAGAAGCAATTTGGGAATCATGGCTTTGCTTATGGATGACATCAGATAGTAGATCCATTCACACATCAAAGAGCATCCAAGGTTTTCCCAGAAGGCACCTTGCTGTGTTGCCCAACTCCACCTTGTCCCAATCATATCACCACCCCCTCCTACCATTGTCTCAAGCAAATACACAGCATTCACTTACTATGCTGTGGGAACTGTCACCAACTAACATCTGTGCTTAGAAAAGGTCGAGCTGGGCAGTATGACATATCTGTGGTGCTTTACGAATAAAGGTGTGTCCTGGAGAAGTAGCTGTGTGGCCTTGGACGAGTCATTTCACCTCTCTGAGCCTTAGTGCCCTCATCTGCAAAATGGCAGAGGGGGGGGTAATAATATAGCCCGTGCAAGATTGTGGTGAGAAATAAATGAGCTAATACATTTGAAGTGCTTAGGCCAGAGCCTGGCACATAGTACGTGTGTAACAAGTGACAATCATGTCATCCTTATTATTGCACTGTCAGAGTGCTTTGTAAACCACAGCACTCTGTGTGAATGTAAAGCAGTGACATTACGATCCTTCGTGTTTTCTCCAGCCCTCTGCTCTGATCAGGAAGGTCACCCTAGACCTCACATGTCCAGCTTCAAAGCCAGTGGACTGGACCCCCTTTGAAGTCTTTGAACCCAGTGCCTTCATTTGACCAAACACTGACTTTTCTCAGAGCAGAGCTAAAGTCTTCTTCAAGAAGCTTCCTCCAACATGTCCTTTCTGGCTTTGTTTGTCTGGGGACAAAAGTGTCCTCATGGGGCATCTGCCTCCTATCTCTCCCCCAGCATATTTTTCCTGCCCAAGACAGCTTCCTGAATCTTCTAGGACACAGCCTTCCATCCATCCATCCATCCATCCATCCATCCATCCATCCATCCATCCTTCTATCCATCTATCCATCAACACATTGATTACTTAGGTCTGTTCTCAGCTACCCACAGAATCACAGAAATCATATACTTAACAGGGAGTCTAACTTCAAGCAAATGAAAAAAGAAAAACCAGACCTCCTTACCCAGAGCTTTATGATCTGACCTCTACCCATCTCTCTGATTCCATCTCTTACCGCTCTCCCCCACACCTACCATGTTCCAGAAACTCGGTCAACTTACAGTTCCTTGAACACTACTGTAAGCCAGTTCCCCACTCAGGACCTTTGTCCCTGCTGGTCCCTCAGCTTCAAGGGTGTTTTCTCCCCTCTTTGCCTGGCCAGTTCCTTCCTTTTCACCATTTAGTTTCCAGATCGAATGGTATTTCATCCAAGGGAACGCACATTGCCTGATCCCAACCGAAATTATGCCCCATCATCATGCTTCCTTCATAGGCTTAACATACGTAATACATGAAGGTGTGTTTTCTTCGTGTTCTTACTCTTTTGACGTTTGTCTCTTCTGCAAGTTTGTAAGTTCATGGGGGTAGGGATACTGCCTGCTGTGCCCTTGGCAGTGGGGCTGGAGCTGAGAAGTGTACCCGGCAGCTTGCATACGGGATATATTTGTTGAATGAGCAAGGCAATATTTAGCCACAGCTCAATGAGAGGAGCAGTAAGGAGTAAGAATTGCTTAAAAGACAGATTGTTCACCTTCCTTTCCTGATCTTCTCCAATGTCTCCTGGAGGCAGCCAGATGGCAGCCAATTGGGAAGGGAGAGTCACCATAGGAACTCAGGCTGCAGACCTGAAATGTGTGTTGGCAGAAAAGCAGAAATGTGTGGAGGGACGGCATAGACCAGGAAATGTCTCCTGTGTCCACGGCAAGAGTGTTGGTTGTCACACAGTGTCCACACTTGTGAGAACCCTCAGGACAGACTTTTGTCTTCAGAACGTGAGATGGATCAGAGCTGAGCCTCTGAATTCTGATGGTCTGGATTCCTCTCCTTGTTCTACCTGGGATGTGACCATCGGCAGCCTGTGAACTTTCCCCCCTCACCCCTTAGAGGATAATAATAGTGCCTCCTTTGTATAGGGATGAGGAGTAGTAAACACCCAATTCTCCTGGGTAACTTGTTTGTTCCAATGGCATGATCACTGTGATCCAAATCTCCCTTTTCCCACTGACTGCTGGGAAGCTCAATGTCAATTTTGTGACCCAGCCATAGCAAATGTCTAGAACATCAAGTGCTGTATTCGTGGCTCTATTTATGCCCCAAATTTGTCATTTGTCTCTTCACGCACTCTACTATTTATGTGTGCAGCTTGCTCTAACTTATGTATCCTTGGAAACTGTTTATAATCTTTCTGATTAAAGAGATCTCGTGTGTTGTATGAAAAGATTCTGCTTGCATGTAGCTACTTTTGTCTTCTTAGTGAGACAGCGAGTCCCTTGAGAGTGAGGACCACGTCTTTTTGATCGTCCCCTCCCCCGGCAGTGCATTCTAAGCTGCAGGGATGAGTTGATGGAATGTTCGAAAAGTGAGGAACTCAGAGAAGCCTTAGCCAGAGAGGAAATGCTGACCCGGGAGGTCTCCGCTCTCTCAAATATCCATCAACCTAAAAACAACTCCATGTGGGAAAGGTCAGTGACCAATGTGGACGTTTCCTGTGCTTTGAGACCACAGAAAGCAGTGAGGATGTCTGAGAAAAGAGTGGGCCACAGGGGGAGACTTTGGTGGTCCCAGAGCTGCCTGGCTGGTTGGCTACCTTGTGGAATCACGTTCCAGTTTGGTCACTGAGAGTGGCAGAGATTCCAGTGACTAACCAGCTCCCTCACCAACATCTGCATCATCCTCTTCTTTCTGGACACACAGGACACAGATGACATATTTTGTATCTTCTCATGAAAATTTGGACAATTTGGCAACTCTGGGCCTCCAGTTCCACATGGCAGCCATCAGTGTCCTCTTCTGATGGGCACAACTCCTTGAGTGTTGAACTGGTCCCCACTGCCTGGCCTGCCTCACTGACCTATGACCTCTGCCTGCTCCAATGTGTGTGAGGCTGAGCCCTGGTTGATGGTGACACATATGACGCTGGGACCCGGGCAGCCTTTCTTGCCTCCTTGGGGACCCTCTGCCATCCTGTGCAGCCTTGGCAGACCCTGGTCCTGTTAGGTTTTCCCACTTGTAACTTGCCGTCCTCTCTGCAGCAGTTCCACTTCCCTCAGACACACTTCCCCCTCACACCCTGTTCCCCAAATCTTTCCCATCCTTCAGACTTACGCCATCTTATCTCTGGGAGGGCTGCCAGGATCCCCAGGTCACCCGCGTTCACACGCCCTCGTGCTTTTCTGTGATTATTTACCCAGGGTGCTGCCACCTACCAGAGACCTTGTAACACATGGTCTCAAAGCACATATGTTGAATGAATGAATCAATGAATGAATGAATGAATGAATGAATGAATGAATGAGTTAGGGAATGAACCAAAGTGTGAGTAGAGAGACTGAAAGGTGCCCAAGGTCACGCTGGTTCAAAGAGGAGAACCCGGACTTGAATGCAGGCCTCAGAATCCTGTGCTGCGACAGTATCAGTCTGTCCGGGCACTGGACCACCTGCTGTCCCGATTGCTTCTCCAATGCCAGGCTTTACCCACTGAGCCGCTGTCAGCCCAGCCACCATCCCAAGCTAATGCCCAGGGAAGAAAGATGTCATAGTGCTAGCAAGTCACAGAAGTGGCCCCCTGCACCATCGGCTGCCTTTGCTGAGAGGACCAGCCCCCACAAGGAGGTTTTCTTTTCTCCTCTCCCCCCAGCCTCTCCCAGTCCCTGCCCCCCATTCCACCCCCCTTCACCCAAGCCTCTCTCTTTAATTGCTGTTCAGGGAGCAGGAAGAATGTCATAGATGTTGCATCTGTTTTTCTGGAAGACTGTGAAGCCGCATTAAAATATGTGCTCTGTGGGCGTTTGGTAGGCTGGGGCCTTTCTCGCAGCTGAATGCTTGGGGGGAAAGAGCTGAGGAAAGAAGAAATTGGAGGGACAGACTGACAGACAGACAGACAGACAGACAAGGGGACACTTTGGAGAGAAATAGACAGAACAGAGAGTGTTCTCTAAAGAGAGGTAGACAGAGAGAAACAGAGGTGGAGTAAGACACTGGAGAGATGGAGTAAGGGAGAGAGAGGATGAGGGAAAGAGAGGGGACTGTGAGTCTGTCCATTGCCACACTCCTCCGAGTTTTCTTCTGGGCCCTAGATGGAGATTTATGAGGGTTTATCCAAGCCTCTGCAGAGCGAGGCCAACAAGATATACACCGTCGTGCTTTTAGGGGCCAGCGGCAAATGGCTCATGGAAACCCTGCCTAGCTGGGCCCTGAGGCCACCTGCTTGCCTCCCTGTCCCCTTCTCTTCCCAGGATTCTCCATGGAGCTGGCAGGAAGCAGGAAAGTTCATCTGTCCTGAGTTGTCTGGGCTGGGAGGGGGCCCTCTGTGTGGCCAGGCTGGTCTGCTTTAGCTTGACTCGGGGTTTTTGTCACTTGCATCTTGAATGAAGCATGTGATCTAGTACAGTCAGGCCACAGGCCAGAGATTGAGACCTAGCTCTAGGTGTGGGTCACTGGTGGGTCACTTTTGTCTCTGAGCCTCAGTTTCCCTCCCTGTTAGATGATGATGACAACCCCTGCTGGACTGGGCTTTGGGAGCCACCACCATGTTTGGCACCAAGTATTCTATACTTCGGAACCATTGTCCTTGGGGTACAGACCAGTCTTGTTTCTAGGCTTATAAGAGGAGCCCCAGAAATTCCACCCCACGAACAGTGGACGGGAGGTTCTCTGATTATGGTCCCGGGGCGGCCACCCCGAAAGCCTGGGTGTTGGGCCTCCATCAGCTCTCGGACCCGCCTCTGGCAGTCCAGGCAGCCAAAAATAGTTGCTTTGCTAGGTTTTTAACAGGAAATCTATTTCAGGCCCAGGGAGGAGGACTTCAAGGAGTCCTGGTGGACAGAGCGATTCCCATGAGCTCATGCAGCAGGCCGCAGCATCTGGGAGCCTCGGGGGCCCAGCCCGCACCGCCCAAGGCCTGCCTCTCAAGGAGGGCCGGGCCAGCCCAAGGCGGGCAAATGCAGGCGGGTGGGCTCCTCTTTGTTTCCTTCATAAAAGCAACACAAGTGGTGAAAACTTGACACACTGCCCTGTACAGTGAGCAGGAAGCCTCCTCTGTGTCCCGCCCACTGCCTCTCCTAGAGCAGCCATAGCAGGCAGTGTGTTGCCGACATCTTTCCAGAGATATTTAACGCCTAGACAAGCACACACGTGTACGGCCTTCTTACACATTTAGAATCGTACTATACTCACTCTTCCACAAGTTGATGTTTAAAACAGCTTTATTGAAATAGGATTCACATACCATAAAATTCACCCATTTAGAGTGTACAATTCAATGGCTTTTAGTAAATTCAGAGCTGTGGAACCATCGCCATAATCAATGGGACCAGCCAATGGCTATCCTGCTCTCCTTCGGTCCTCTTTATAACCCTGTGGGAAAGGGTCATCGAATCAGTCAGGGACTCAGCAAAAGGGAGACTGAAGAGTGGCCCCTGGGCCTGCCAACTGTGGGAGCTGTCACCCCTGAGATCCTGGCAAGGTAAGGTGGGGAGGCAAACAGCAGCTGCAGCCTTTCTGACAGGAATGCATCCACGGCCAGCACCTGCCTACCGGCAAAGAAGAGCCAGGGGAATAAATACTGAGCCTTTCTCTCCTCCCACTATCTGAGCACCATCGGAGCCTCTTATTGGCCAAGACGACCCGAAGTCCGAGGGTGCAGGGGCCTGGGCTAAACGCAAGGGGGGTCAGACCCCAGGCTCAGAGCGGGGTGGGTCAGAGGGGCAGACAGAGATTTCCCAGGACAGTGACTATCCTGTCTTCATGGAGGGGGACACTGAGGTTGAGCAAAGCAATGTCCCCTGCCTGAGGTCACTTGCCCAGGAGGCTGCAGAACCGGGATTGAAGGCTGGCTCTGGCTGACAGTATGGCACACCTGCTGGGAAGCTGAGGACTGGTCACTTACCCTCTCTGACCCTCCAGTCAGACCATAACCCAGCTAGGCCTCCATCGCAAGATTTCTGGGAGAGGTGGATGAGGTCATGAAGCTGTAGCAAAGGGCCACTGCTGGGGATGGCAAGGAAAAATGCCTTTAACACAGCTGCCAAGGGGATGGGGTAATGACTGAAATAAGGAGGGGATGAGACAGGAGAGCAGAGTGTGGGGGAATTTAGTCCAAGCCTCGCTTTTTACAGGTGAGGAAAAGGAGGCCCAGAGAATTTGTGTGACTTCCCTAAGGCCACACAGAAAATCAGGGGGCAGAGCCTGGACTAAAACTGGGTGGGGAGCACTCTCCTTGCCACTGAAGAGAGACCAGGCAGACGCTAGGAGGTCTCCTCCAAATACCCTCCCAGGGGCCTGGTCAGAACCTGCTCAGACCCCTCCCCTGCCCTAAAACAAAGAGGTTTTCGTGGCAGCCCCAGAGAGTGGTGTCCAGGTGTCCATCAAGGGGAAGTGGTTAAGTAAGATAGTCTCACAGGCGATGCTGGGTAGGTATTCAAAGACTGAAACGGGTCTATGACAGGGAAATACCTCCGAGATCTATTAAATTAGAAAAGGCAGGCTGCTAAGCGAACCATTCCCTGTGTCCAGAGCGTCCTCTCCACCTGACACCTGCATCTTCCTTTGCGCCTGAAGGTTCTGGCTACTAGGAAGCTCCAGAACCTGAGGATCACACCCACCTTGAATCTTGGCACCAGACCGCCCTTGGCAATTAGACAGAAACTGGACAGAAAGGCTATGACTTGATTCTTGGGGAAGAAACTGCTCCTGGAGCTGGGCAGGCTGCCCACACCGTGTGTCCCCCACTCGCCCTGTGCTCCTGGGATCTGCCAGTGTGTGCACACAGCCAGCTCACAAATGACACTCCCCACACACCCACAAATAGCACAGGTACCAGAGACCATGCACTGCACCTAGCGTACACACCTCTCACGTTCTCAATAACATCACGCAGAACATGTCTCTCTACCTGTGACACACACACCGGGGAATGCTCTCGTATCTGGGGACTTGCCATCCTGACCCTGGACATATTCCCCCACCCCCACCCCCCTGCGGCTAGCCAATCCCTAGAGATAGGAAACTACACAAACTAACCAATCCAGGGCCCACCCTGTCTCACACTCAGTGCTACTACCTCTACCCTAATCACCCCAGGGCAACCAGAGATAGGCCCTAGCCCCACAGCCGGCTGGAGTCCTTCAAACTAGCCAATCCTAAACCTGCTTACTCTGCCTCACCCTGTTCCTTCCCAGATACCACAATCCAGGCTCTTGCCCACAATTTCCTCCTGGTTCCCAGCCTTTTGACTAACAGTGTTTCTTCCTTGGGTGGCTCTGGGTGGCTCCTCTTAGAAACTGTGAGGAGCAAACTGTCTTTTCAATGGCAGTCATCTCCTGATCTGCTGGCCTCACTGGACCTGAATGGTAATAAAACCAACATTTAAAACACTGGTGGTAATAGCTGAATTTCAAGACCTCACTGCCTGTCTTTTCAAGACCAGCTTGCCACACTGCCTGAGTCCCCTTCCAGGGGCAGTGCCCCTTGGACTCTGCCTCCTTGGGGTATGAATGGCTTCCTGCATCCCTGACTTGTCTCCCACTTCACCACAGTTTGGATGTCTGTGTCCCCTGTGTCTCTGGGTGTCCGCAGAGCCCAGCCTGGGGCTTATCTGACTAATGTCTCTGTCTCCACAGATCATAAGCCCCATGACGGTGGGACAGAGTAGGCACTTAAGAAACAGCTGTGTTACCCCAAGCCATTCCCTAATCTGACCCTCCCAGGCACCCTCTGAGGCAGGTGGGTGTGGAGTCTTGTACCCATTTTACAGAGAGAAAAGAGAGGCCTAGAGAAGTAAGGTGACCACCCAATGGCCACATGGTGGGCGAGAGGTGAACAGGGGTTTGAATCTAGGCCCGAGCCTCTGAAATCCATGGCAACTGTGCTTCATAATCTTGTGTTCTGGTCTGCTCGCTGCAGGGGACAAGCTTGCACTCAGCCATTCTAAAGATGATGAAAGTGAGAGGCCAGCCAGGCCACAGGGAGGGGACAGGACAGTGAGCTGGGGCTAGGCCCTGGGGAACAATGCACCACGGGCCTTTGAAATGAAATTGAAAAGACCTGACTTATAAATAGAAAAAAATCCCAAGTCAAGTAACAGTTGTCCTGCTTTACTTTTTTTGGGGTTTGTTTTGTAGTTGTTGGCGATCCCCAAAAGCCAGCTGGTCGGGGTGCTGCCAGCTTTGGAGTTTCCCTACTCTGCCCCCTTACCTGGCCAGGGGCCTGGTCCCCTGATTCTCCTTAAACCCACCCTCACCCTCAGAGTCCAGATGTCCTCACTGGGTCCCTAAATTCTGCAGTGGCCTCCTTAGCTGTCCCACTGGATATGCTACATATATGAATGAATGGGTGGGTAGACACAAGGACAGAGGGACAGGGTTTTCCCAGGCCCCTTCTCAGTGAGACTTTTCCTGGTTACCCTGTGCAGACTTGCCACCCTTCCCCCCCCCCGGGATCCCCCTTCCCGGCCCCCCCCCTGCTTTCTTTTCTCCCTAACACCTTGCACATCCTGACAGACCTCTCACACCTTCTCCACTCATCACTGCCTTTCTCCCACATTAGTGCACAAGCTCCAGTGGGTCCAGCAGAGGCCTGGCCCCAGGCAGGCCCAATGGTGAATGAGTGAATCTGTCTGCTGCTGATTCTGCCTTCCTGGGCTTCAGACGGTCCTCCCCAGCAGATGTCCACAGCAACCCCATTCACCAGGCCATCTGCCGCCCTCCTCGCCTATCCCTTGCTCATCCCACTCAAGTCAGCATTTGGCCGCGAGAACCTCCTGCAGACCCACCTCCTCTCTCCTTCCCCACTGGCCTTCTCAGTGGTCTCCCTCCCTCCAGCACCCTTAGCATCCTCTCTGCAGCCAAAGTTCTCTTCCTAAGATGCAAATCTGAACTGGTCAAAACCTTTCTCCCTGTCTGGAAGGAAGCCTAGCTTCCGTAGCGTCCTTGCAAAGCCCTCCGTGATCTGGCCCTGCACACTGCTGTGGCTGTCCCACACCCCAAGCCTGCCCCCGGACTTAGTTCACTCCCAGCACTGTGCCCTGTTTCATCTCACGGCCGAGACTTTGCCCACACTGTTCCCCTTCTTGGGGTGTCTAACTGCTGCTTATCCTCAGATCCAGACACTCCTGCTCCAGGAAGCCTTCTTGACCTAATGCTCAGGGAATGCCTCCTGGCCCCCCCTCACCCCCCCCAATTAACATCCTGTTCATTTCCCTTGCAGTAGCCGTGGGTACCAAGGGGTCAGGGACCAAACATTCTCTGCCTCTTTCTGAAGCTGCTTGACCCCACACAAGCCTGGCACATCAAAGAGGCTCAGGTCATGACTATTGCTCTGAAGGAAAACGAAACAAATTGAACTGAGCCAAACGAACTCAATCTAAGTGATTTGCCTAACAAGAATTCAAGATATAGCAATTGAAGGCAGTATTCTGTAGATACAGCATTCAGAGCTAACAATTGCAAAGATGACTTTCTCAGGCCATCTACTAGCAATAAGATAATGTGAACAAATGTCCCTTTGAGAAAATGGTTAAGGTTGTGAAAAAATCTAAATGAATCAACTTCGTCAGGGGCAACAATGGGGACACTTTAACAATTTGGACATTGTAACAATATTAATTCTTCCAATCCATGAACATAGGATGTCTTTCCACTTGTCTGTGTCTTCTTTAAATTCCTTCATCAATGTTTTATAATTTTCAGTGTACGAGTCTTTCATCTCTTTGGTTAACCTTATTCCTAAGTATTTTATTCTTTTTGTTTCTATTGTGAAGGGATTATTTTCTTTCTTTCCTTTTCGGATAGCTTGTTGTTTGTATATAGAAACATGACTGACTTTTGTATGTTGATTTTGAATCCTGTAGATTTACCACATTTATTTATTAGTTCTTCCAGGTTTTTCCTGTTGAATCTTTAGGGTTTTCTACATATATGATCATATCGTCAGCAAACTGAGATAATTTTACTTCTTCTTTTCCTATTTGGATACCTTTCTTTTTTTTTTTTTTTCTTGTCTAACTGCTCTGGCTAGGACTTTCAGTACTATGTTTAATACAAGTGGCAAGAGTGGGCGTCCTTGCTTTGTACACGACCTCAGAGGGAAAGCTTTTCATTTTTCATCATTGATTATAATACCAGCCATGGGCTTTTAATATATGCCCTTTATTGAGTGGAGGTAAGTTCATTCTATATCTATTTTATTGAGAGTTTTTATCATGCATGGATGTTGAATTTTGTCAAATTCTTTTCCTGCATCTATTGAGATGATCATGTGTTTTTTTTTTCTTTCATCCTGTTAGAATGGCTATTATCAAAAGGACAAACGATAACAAGTGTTGGCAGGGATGTGGAGAAAAGGAAACCATTGTGTATTGTTGGTGGGAATGTAAATTGATACATTGCTATTATGGAAAACTACCGGTATGAAGGTTCCTAAAAAAGTTAAAAATAGAAGTACCTTATGATGCAGCAATTCCACTTCTGGATATATATCTGAAGAAAATGAAATCACTATCTCAAAGAGATATCTACACTCCCATGTTGATTGCAGCATTATTCACACTAGCCAAGAAACAATCTACATGTCCATCAGTAGATGACTGGATAAAGAAAAGATGGCATATATTATATAGAGGAATATTATTCAGCCTTTTCAAAGATGGAAATCTTACCACTCGCAACAACATGGATGAGCCTGGAGGATGTAATGCTAAGTGAAATAAACCAGACACAGCAGGACAAATACTGCATGATGTCACTTACATGTGTAATCTATAACAGTGAAACTCATCGAAGCAGAGAGTAGAATGGGGCCTGCCAGGGGCTGGGAGAAGGGGGGAATGGGGAGATGTTGGTCAAGGGGAGCAAAGTTTCAAGTACAGGTGTGCAAGATAAACAAGTTCTGGAGATCTCATGTACAGCATGGTGACTCTAGTTAGCAATACTGGATACCTGACATTTCCAAGCAGAGTAAATCTTAAGTGTTTTCACCACACAAATAAAGATAAGTATGCGAGGTGATGGACATGTTCATTAGCTTGATTGTGTGGTGGTGAATATTTCACCAGGTATGTGTATCAAAACGTTGAGTTGTATACCTTACATATACACGATTTTTATCTGTCAAGTATACCTCAATAAAGATGGGGGGAAAACCCTCAGAAGGACCACATCCAACCATCACACATCCAGGATATACATTGCAAAACAATCATGGGATACGGTTGATTGTCATTATTTGCAATAAAGTTCTAGGAACTCATCCCAAACACTGAATTAGCCAATGCTGGGCCACTGCCACCAGGGAAAATACAGGGTTAGGGTCCTGTGAGCCTCTGGTCACCTTTGGTCAACTGGCAATTCATAACCTTCTTTTATGCATGTTTCTGTTAAGTGAGAGAAACCTCACTTAATACACATTAACATTGAACTCACAGCCAGGGGCACCCGAACTCAGCCTGAACAAAGCTTATCTTTAACACACAGATTTTCTCCAAAAGGCCCATCACAATCGTCTTGAGCTTAGCATCACCACCCAGCACTTCAGCACTAGGCTGGGGGGGCCATTTTAAGCAGCAAAGTCACAAAGAAAAAAACACCAAGATGTGAAAAACATGGTACTAAATAGACTGTAAAAAGGACAGACACATTTATAGTATGAGAGCTGAAGCAAGAAGGCAGAGTGTCACCTTGCTCGACCTTTGCCTGGAACGTACATGTCAGGTGACTCACAGTTTTGGCTGCTCTGTGAATGTCTGAGGATGTCCGAGAATGAGAGAATGACCGTGAAAGTGCCTGGGGTATTGCTTGTTGAGGTTGCAAAAAAACTTTAACCTGTAGGTGAATTTGCAAATATGGAATCTGAGAATAATGAGGATCAACTATGTGAGAAAAGGACGAGGACGGCACCATTAGAATAACAAAACCACTGGGTTGGCCTGATTGCGAATCAGTAGGGATTGGTCAGGCCAAGGTTTCTCAACCCAAGCACTAGTGACATTTGGGGGCCTGTAATTCCTTGTTGTCGGGTGGCTGTTATGTGTATTGTAGGATATTTTGCAACATCCCTCCCCTTTACCCAGCAGTTGTCAGTAGCATCTCTCTCTCCAAGTTGTGACAACCAAAAAGGTCCCCAGACACGGCCAAATGAGAATCTCTGGGTCAGATAAACTAAGAGGCAGCCGCACGGTGGAACACGGCAAGGCCTTCAAAAGGGACGGTGTATAAATGACTTGGGAAGAGTTCCACGACAGCTTTGAGTAGAGAAAATGAAAAAGACAGGTGCAAAGCTGGATGTATTCGAGAATCTCATTTGTACATCTCTGTGTTGGTAGGCACACACGCAGAGGAAGGAGAGACTGAATGAAAATGTGAATGCTTTTCTGCTGTTCTACTGGACAGGCCAGTTTGAAGCCTTTGTCCCAACAGTCTTGAACCTGAATTTCAGGGTGGATTGGAGACACAGACGTGAGGGCCATGGGTACTTGTTGCCCTGACCTCAGACTTTTGCCAAGGATGCTTTGGGATGTGGAGTCAGGCCGTGAGTCCTCCTGGCCCTTCCAGCAGCTGTCAACCAGCCTGTGGGCCTGGCACACAGGCCTTCTCTAACCTGCTCCCCATTCTCTCCCCCAAGCCTTCGGCCTACTCTCCACTGCATACCCTTGGCAGTGGGTCTTCCTGGCTCCCACTTAGCTGGGATCTTGACCCTCTGCTCAGCTGGAGCCAGCACTCTCCCCTCGGGACAGGACCTGGAACTTACTACCAGCCCCTAACTGGGGTTACCGTCAATAGGTAAGCGCCCTGGCAGCATGCCGCTCCCCCACCCCCCAGCCGAGTCCCCATCCTGTAAGCCCTTGTTTATCTGGATGGTTCCCCAGCACAGCAGGGCTCCTCAATACTGTCTTCTCTGGCTGAACCCCCAAAGAATAGCATCAGCAGCTGAGCTAGCTGTCCCACCTGCCCACTCCAGACTTAACATCCTGACAGCCTTCCTCAGTTATGGTGGGCTCTGGAGTCAGACAAACCTGGACTCAAATCCTGCTTTGGGCACTTACAACCTCCAAGGCCTTGGGCAAGTTGCTGTCCTTTCCTGAGCCTCACTTTCCTCACCTGTAAAATGGATCCCTCCCAAAGACACAAGGAGGATGAGCTGATGAGTATAAAGCACATAGTAGGCCCTCAATCAATGGTAGCTTAGGAGGTATCCGTTTGGGGTGATGAAAAGTTCTGGAACTGGATAGTGGTGACGGCTGTACAAGTGTAGGCAGGTACTTATTGCCACTGAATTATGCCGTTTAAAAGGGTTAAATGGTCATTTTTATGTTGAGTGGATTTGATCCAACCCGTAGGTGTGGCTCCCTCCGGGCCCTGATTGCAGCGTCTTTATACTCTGGCCTGTCCAGGTTTAATCTTCTGATGCCTTTGCCACTTCTTCCACCTCCAGACGCTCCTTAGAAAACTGCCCTGACCTTGATGCTGACTAAGACATCTTGTTTTTTCCTCTTCCCGAAAGGCCCAGCCCCGCAGAGACCTTCCATAGGGGAGGGGAAGGACCAAAGGAGGCACGCTGACCGTCCAGTGTACTTCACGTCCTGTAACTACTGTTGGCAGCCCAGGAAGGGAGGACCGCACTCAGCCCAGGCATTTGGAAGGGATCTCTGTCTCTCAGGGGTCAAGCTCGCGGTCCTGCTCGGGGTCTGCAGCTAAGCCTGGCCATGAACTCCCCTCACTGCTGACTCTGCCCCAGAGTCTCCTCTGTCCACAGGCCTTTACGGCAGCCTTTGCCTAAACCAAGTTCTTCATTCCTCATCTCCCCCACCCCCCCGCCTCCTCTTTTATCCCTCCCACTTTCCACACTTAGCAGAGGCACTGTCACTTTGCTGCCCAAGTCAGAAACCCAGAGCCCACAATTCCCCTTAGGACCTTACTCCAGTTACCCAGGACCCCAGAATTCTCTGCCCACACATCCGTCTGTACGGGGCCTACACAGATGGTTTCAGTCATCCCTCGGCCCAAGGGGTGGATGACAGCAGCTGTTTGTGGTGGGGTAGGACACTGCTGAGAACTCAAAAGTGTAGGCTGGTCCCCAACATGGGGGGCAGATCCAGGGGTGCAAAGAGAAAAGGGGCAGAGACCAGGCAGCAGCCTCTATAAGAGATGGGGTGAGCCTGCTTCTACCATTTGCAGCTGCCCAACCTTCCCGAGCAGGAGGCAGGGCCTGGTCCCCATCTCCTGGCCTCTGAAGAGTGGCTTTATGTCAGTTCCCAAGTGTTTAATCCTGTGTTTTCAGTACACTCATCACACCACTTATCTCTGTTCCTTTCTGTGGCAAGGAGCCAGGCTTCCCACCAGCGAGGCTAAGGCTCAGCCTGATGCCACCTGGGAGGTCTAGTGCCAAGAAAAAGAATGGATGGCAGTAGATGCCCTCTGTGCATCTGTCTGCTGGGGCTGACTGAGCCGCCCAAGGCATGGCTCACACCTCAGCTTCCTCCAAAGACTGAGGGAGTAGCTACTGATTCTTAGGGTCTGACTCTGCCTTCTCCACCCCTATTTCTCCTCGTAGAACTGGTCAACCTGACCCCATTTCTCCCTGATCTCTCTGCCCCTGCCAGCCTTTCCCATCCACCCTCCACCCTGCAGCCAGTCAACTTTCCAAAGCACAGGCTCTCTTTCTGCTGACACACTTTCAGGGGCTCCCTACTGTGCTCTGGATAATGCCTAGATTCTCACAGGACGCTGCTGCAGCTGACCTCTGCCTGCCTCACACGCTGTACCACGGCAAAGAGCACTTAGTTTCCCTCCCAGGGTGATCTGGACCAGGCTTTTGTGCTCACGCATCTACCATATCCTCCACCCAGTTTTTCACCTGGCAAATTCCCCCTCATGCTCATCCATCAAGACCTGCAAGGCAAATCTGAATAGCACCCCTGAAGTAGTAATACCTGGGCTCCATTAAAGGAGGCAGCTTCGAGTGTTAGTCTGCTCCCAGATGGGCCTGGGTGCAAGACCCAAGTATACTGATTATTAGCGGTGTGACCTACGTCAAGGTACTGAAGCTCTCTGAATCTATTTCTTCATCTTCAAAGTGGGGCCAATGATATTGACTTGACCCTGCCATTGTGATGGCCCAATAAGCTGTACAGCTGTAGTTATGACCACACCATTGCTATTTCTGCACTCAGAAGAAACCATAGGTAATGGATCCCCAAACATAACAGGTCAGATCTAATCCAGGGCATGAAAAACAGTGATTTGGACAGGGACTATAATAACATCAGGTGAAATAAGCAGACCCCAAAGGTATGCTCAGGATAACAGAAGTTTTGCAAAAACAATAACATATTTTTGACAGAGGAAAGAACATCCAGAAGGAGGCATCCCAAAATGTTAGAGTGGGGATCTCTGTGTGATGCAAATTTTTAATGATTTTATCTATCTATCTATCTATCTATCTATCTATCTATCTATCTATCTATCTATCTTTTCTAGAATGAGTATTGTGGGTTGAATTGTGTCCCCCTAAAAGATATGTTGAAGCCCTCACCCCTTGCCAGGGGTTGTGAATGTGATCTTATTTGGAAATAGTTATCTTTTCAGATGTACCTAACCAAGTTAAGATGAGTCATACTTGGTTAGGGTGGGCCCTAATCCAATATGACTGGCGTCCTTATAAGAAGAGAAGAGACACACAGGGAAAACGCCATGTGACGGTGGAGGCAGAGAAAGGAGTGACAAGCCAAGGAGCTCCAAGCTCTGCCAGCAACACCGGAAACTCAGAGAAGGCAAGGAAGGAGTCTCCCTAGAGCCTTCTGAGGGAGCACGGCCCTGCTGACACCTTGATTTCAGACTGGGAGCCTCTAGAACTGAGAGAGAATAAATTCCTGCTGTTTTAAGCCACCCAGTTCTTGGTGAGTTGTTAGGGCAGCTCTTGGGTTTGTCTTACTTGTGTATTAGACAAGGCCAAACGTTTTTTAAAAAGGAGGAGGAAGAGAAGCTTGAAGTATGTCTGTCTGCTCAGGGCTCAGTCCAGATGTGTAGAGAGTGCTTGTTGAGTGAACGTGTCTCCTTCTTACGAAGTCGTCCTTCTCTCTGTCCTGTCTCCCACCCATCTCCCGCTCCAGCCCAGGGCTCCCCGCCCTCCCTGGTCACCCAGGAATCATGAAGGCGCTCCCTAGCTAGGGCAGCCTGCTGGACCCAGCCACACCTGCAGGCTGGCGTGATGTGGGTGGCTGTGGAGTTGAAGGAGCTGGAAATCGACAGTCTCACTGGGGTCCCTGTGTGACACCATGCCCTCTGCCTCATATCCGGCTTCTTGTTCTTTGTGACCAAGCCTCAGTTGTCATTGGTAAGTCCTTTGTGCTTCCAGCACAGTCTTCCTAAAGCACAGGACAGACCACTGCCCCCTTAAAGACCATCAGTGACGCCCAACTCCTTAGCACGGCGTTCATTCAAGGCCTCTGTCTCTTCCAAGCCATTTTCTGGGTTTATCCCTCACCTTACTATCCAGAAGTCTTGTGGCTCACTCGTCACATTCCTGTTTGGTCACACCTCTGTGGTGTCCCAGTGCACACCCTCCCGGCTTCTCTAAGCATCAATACTCTGCTCGGACCTCTCAGAGCGGGAAATGCCCTCAGAGGGGCCGTGGAGGGCACAGTCTTACTCAGTTCTCCTTCCAGGGACGGGAAACAGAATAGGGGGCTTTTCTGGGATGTTTCCAGGCTTCTCCTTGGCTAGAGGGGTACTCTATCTCCAGCAGGGGAAGAAACAGCAGATGTCTTCTGCTCCCCTGAGTGACCCCACTGGCCTTGAAGAATCACAGGAAACAGCCCTGGGATCTGCTAATCAGCTTTGGACGTCCTCCCTCAGGCCTGGCTGAGGACGGAGGCCTTTGGGTCCCCCTTGATTAGACACCATGGCCTTTCTTCTACCTTCCTTTTCCTTCTCCAGGAGCAGGGAAGTGTGACGACAAGGTTCCAGGTAGCAAGGGGAGGCCAGGCAGAGGAAGCCCCGCCCATTCTCTCATTGCGTTAGCTGTAAACATTTGCCTGATTAGGTCCCATTGTTAAGCAGGGTTTTCAGGACACCTCAGCCTGTTCAGGGACAGCTTGCTTCTCAGGAGCAGGAAACCCAGTCAAGATAACAGAAATGAGTTAGTTGGGTGATGAAGCACAGCATGGGACATGGGGCCCAGGGGCCACTGAGCCCACAGAGGGAACTGTCGGACACAAAGGCGCCACTCGCTGTCTCTCCATCCCGTCCCCTCTCTCAGCCCACCTGCACCATTTCTCTGGTGAGCTTTGCAGATCTGCTCTCTCTTTTTGCTCCTCAGTGTCCCCACCTGGCAGCCTGTGTTCTCAAACCTTACCGGGGCCCCACGGCCCAGCCAACCAGTCTCTTCATACTTGGGAGCGAGAAGTACCCCCACCAGCAAATACATGCACCCACTGGTCCAAGGTCTTTACATGGGCTTTTTCATTTAATTCTCAGTATAGCCCTACAAGGCAGGTTTTAATATTATCCTTCCCACGGAAGGGAATAGACGCTCAGAGTGATTAAGGACCTTGCCCAGGGTCACTCAGCTTGTGAGCAGGGAAGCAAGAATTTGAACCAAGGCAGGCGTATGTCCTGGAAATGTGTGGCCCCACTCAGCTTCCGGATTGCTTCTTCTGGAGCAGGTGTCCCTTCCTGGCCTGATCAGGGACGGCCACAAGAATGGGGTGGACCCCACGGCTCCAGGGCTGTGGAAGGTAGAGACGACAGGGTTCTCCTCAGAACAGAAGCTCCTTCTGGGATTTTCATCTGTTTTGTTCCTTGACACATCCGGTGCCTAGAACAGTGCCTGGCACACAGTAGGTACTCAAGAACTATTTGCCACATGCATGAAGCCCAGCATCTGGACTTGGCCTTGCCAAATGAAGAGCTAGATGCGGCCTTATTAGGGCCATATATGACGTTCTCACCCTTCAAAAAAAAAGACATGGTTCCTTTGTAGGGGGCTTCCTTGTCGCTGGTCCAATCCAGGAACACCCATCCAGTTCTGCTCAAGGCTCAAGGTCGCAGGATGTTTACAGCCATCAAGGCCACAGGTTCTGTGCTCAATATGGTGAATGGACAGTCTGGGTTAAATAAGACTAAGCCTGTGTTTCTTCTCAGTCTCCAACCGCCTAATGAGCCCCGTGACTAGCATGTGTTTCTTCCCTAAGTTATCTGACCACGAAACCTCTTGCGAAGGCATCTCATGGGGCTAGCAGGATGAACAATACTTGACGAGAAATGAAATGTCAATCAATTGTGTTGCCCTGATTTCATTTGAACAGTACTTCAGTCCCTGTTGAGTGCACGAGGTAGCCTCGGGGTGTCCCCAGCTCCGCTGGGTTTAGAGGGGTTTTCTGAGTGAGCCCCTCTGCCTCACACACTCTCGCTCACCCTCATTAACCTCGCTTGTTGGAAGTCTCCCGGGAGAGCCATTGCGCCTCCAGCTCTCTTTCTCAGCCTCTGGTTGGTGTGGAAGACAGAGATTCTCTTCCCACACTTTCGCTGTCTGGCCTCAACCCCTTCTTTGATGTTGTGGTTTAAAATGCAATTACATTTCCCTACGCAGGTTCTAGGCAGAATCTTAAGTTTGGAAACAATCGCAGTAGATTGCACTAATTATTTCCATTTTGTTTTGTGAATCTGGAGGTTGGGACCTTAGATTAGGATATATAAATGAATGAAAATTAGCCTCTTGTCAGTGAATGGGTTTCTTCAGTGCCAGGTAGGTGGCTCTGTGCTCTGGAGACTTATATCACTAAAGCCTTTTCTGGGTTCCTCTCAGCTGCCTGACATGAGGTATCATCTTCTAGAAATTTCCAGAGCATGTTCTTAGACTTGGTTTCTGTTTTTTTTCCTGGAGGGCATATATTATTATAAAAAATTAAATCTATTATTATTAAAAATTGTTTCTTTGTGCTCCTTTGTTCGCAACCGTTTGTGCCAAGCACAAATGATGAAGGTCTGAGTGTCCCGGCCACGAGAGTGTCCTGGCTTGGACGTCTGATCTTTGTCTCTCCAGGCCCCTCTCCCCCCACCTGGCTGGGCACTGCACAGTGCTGGACTGTCTGGACCTCATAAAAGGCCCTTCATGTCCTTTGACTTCCAGGTGGGTGGCCCAGTGGGCAGCGCTGGCAGGAGGCAGGAGAGTGAAGTCAGGGGCGGATAGCCTTGGCTCCCTCCTGGCTGACGGTTACAACCCCCTCCTGGGTGGCCCTCTCCACACAACCTCTGGGCTCTGCTCAGTGGCTCCCTCCCCTTGGCTTGTTGGTTCAGACCCTGTGGTTTCCAGCATCTCAGCCCGCACCCTTGCTAACAGGAACTATATTAACCTCTCTTTGGAGACCCCATTTCCTTGAACCATCTGTTTCCTAAGGCCTGCACTGATAGGGCCACTCGGCTCCCCGCCTCTTCTCCCCTCCCCTTCCCCCTCTCTCTTCCTCTCCCCTCCTCTCCCAGGAAGGATCTGCTGCTGTCAGTTCTTTGGGGGGGGCGGGTTATGATGCTGATCTGGGAGAAAAGGGGAGGGACAGGAAACCCTGGAGCATCGGCAGCGCGTAGAGGAGGCAGCTGGAAGAGGAAAAGAGGATTTTGAGAAAAGTTGTTACATACTAGGAACTTCCTTTATGGTGTTTGAGAAATACTAATCAAGAAGTTGGGGTACTCTGAGCATCTCGTCTGGGCTGCATGGGGCTTCTGACCTCAAGAGCAGGCCTGGAGCCTGTGGGCACAGCCCCAGCTCAAAAATCCCAGGTTTAGCTTATCTTTCGACTCTCCAGAGCGGTTGAATCTCTAACCCCCTGCATATATTTATCCTACTGCTACCAAGATAGAAACCCCCAAAACTAAACTTGACCCTCCAAAGTGGACCTGAGCCAATGCCACATGCTGTCCCAGCACATGCAGCGCCATTCTCTGAGATCATCGAAACAGCTGCCAGCTCTGCCACGTGCCAGGCCCCAGGCCCAAGGCCCACACACCTTCTCACACATTTCTACAGTGACCCCTCAAGGGAGGTATAAATGCCTCCATTGTGTTGAGGAGGAAACGGAAGCACAGAGAGGTGGGGAGACTGTTTGAAGTCACACAGCACTAAATGCTGAGGCTGGATTTGAACTCCTGTCTGCTTGACTCTTAGGTCTGTCCTCTTGACCACGTGCTTTGAAGCAAATGGAGCTGACCGAGAAGGGACACAGGGACTCTCCACAATGCATGGGGCACAGCCAGGAGTTGGCATAAAGTATCCTTGGTGAGCCTAAATCAGAAGAGAGATGCTGGGGAACCCACTGGGGGACAAGGGTGGACAGGGCCAGAGTAGCCCAAGGCCCACAGAATTTGTGCAGACCCAGCCTGGGAGAGGCCTGAGGGGAGCAGGAAGCGGGAGGAGAGGCCCAGGCTCAGCACTGGGTGAGAGAGCCAGCAAACAGTTACCCTCTCTATGTCTGCCTGCCGTCCCCCCCCCCCCCCATTTATTTCTCTCTTCCTGCTTTTATTTTCTTCCTTTCCACCCTTCTTGGAACCATCTCTTTAGAGGCTTTGCAGAGCCCAAGTCCCCCTTCCAGGGCAGATCTCAATGCCCCATAGGACACCCAGTGGGGAGTTGACTCCCAGGCCACCTTTAGTGGGTTTAGCAGGTGGGGTGATGCCCTGGGGGCCCCTCCCAGGTGCTCTGTGCAGCTACAAAGGCAGACTTCCAGCAGGGCCAGAAAAAGCCAGGCTCCCAATCCCCCACAGACTAAACCTAGCAACAGTCAGGGTTCCTATGGCAACCCAAGATTTATTTTTAGTCCTACTTTAACATTAACATGATGTGAGGGGATCTGAGACTTACATTACTCTCTTTTAAACAGCACCCCCCAAAAAAGGAAAGAAAGAGAAAAAAGAATATCTCTTTATAAAGAGGTATGAACCACGGGGATGGGGTGGGGGTACAAGGATGGCCCAGCAGCATTTTCAGGGATTCATCTTGGTGAAAGTAAATGGCTCACATTGTCTGCTGGGTCAGCCTAACCGGGTGGGAACAGCTGCAACCCTTCCCCTCCACAGCTTCATGGTCAGAGTTGGGGGCACAGGAACATAAAGCAGCCCGGTCATTCTGTGAAGGGCCTCTGAGCTTCCCGTTTGACAAGAGAGGGGAAAAAAGAAAAAGCACCATCAGGCAGGCTAAATAATCATGTGACCTGGGATGCCAGCCCTTTGGGGATTCCAGCCAGATCCTCGGGGACTCAGAAGGAAGGAAGGGCTGGGCGTCTGCCTCTATCCAGAGGACGCAGCGGTTGGACATCCCCCAGGAGAAAGCAGAGCTCAGGTGGGCAGAGAGCACAGGTAGGTTCAGATGGAGGCTGTGGAGAGGATACAGGACGTTGGCTGTGAAGATGTGGGTTCAAACCCTGCTCCATGCCCAGCCCCAGGCAGGCATCAGGACCAGGGAGGTGCAGAGTCCAGTCTTGCTTCGAGGGGCTCCCAGACAGGGCAGACTTAGTGTGGAAGGTGATGTCTGGGTCAAGAGGTGCACGGGGAGGAAGGGACACCCGACCTACTTCTAAAGGAAGAATTGGAGATGGACAGCTGTACAGCATAGGAAAGACCTTGCTAGATTTCCAGCTGAATAGTTTGGGCTCCTCTCTTGTAAAATTATCCTGAATTTGTTGTTTTTTTCTGTCCAGTGAGGGGTCCTTACTCCTCTGATCATGGTCAATACCCACCCCACCCCCATGGGCATAGGCCTGCCACTTAACATACTCTATCCCAAACCAGCGTGATTGGCCAATGAATGGGCACATGAGCCATGCATGACCAATCAGAGCCCTGCCTTGGGACTGAACTACAGTCACCAAGAGAAAGCAGCTCTCCCTCCCCAGGTGGCTGAACAGGGGCTTCTGAGAGCCTCAGTCTTGGCCTTCTGGAGATGGCACGACAGCAGGAGGAGAAAACAAGGCTAATGGGCAAGGAGAGGAGGAGACAGAATGTTCATTGGTCAGCACCCACATTGCTTCCTTCCGTTCTGGGTCCTTTGACATTAGCCTCTTCAGTTTTCCCTTAAGCTAATTTGAGTTGGCTTCTATCTCTGACAATTGAGCCAACCTCACCAATTCATCTGGTCACTATGATTTTGCTAACATAAGGGGATAAAAGCACCTTGTGGAGGGAGAAAGGAGCCATGGTTCTTGTGCCTGCTATGTATCAGGCACCATGCTGGGTGATTTTTTTTTTCAGAGTTCATAACCACCTGGGAAATTAAATATTAGTATTACCTGCAAGGAGCCTGGGGCTCAGAGAGGCAAAGTAACTTGCCCCAGGGTACACAGCCAGCAAATGCCACAACTGGACTGGCATCTAGATCTTTCTGGCTCCTTGCTGAGCTATACCATCTTGTCTTGCTAACCTTGGAGCAGTGGCTTCAGGGCTGGTTGTCTGGTTATATAGCCTGTGATCACCATGGACTACCCACATGGGAAATACTCGGGTGCTGATTAAAAACAGACTTCTGGGTTCTGGATCTCAGACTTCCTGGATCAGAAGCCAGTCTCTCTAGCCTCCCTTCTGACCCCCTACCAACCCCACACTCCCCAACCCCCTTCTACACCCCTGTAGCCTGTGTTCCAGTAATAGCTGTTCCCCAAACACACCAGAGCTCTCTGGTTGCCACACTTCTGCTCATGGTGTTTCTTCTGCCTGGAGTGGCCTCCGCTCTTTGTCCACCAACTCAGCTGATATTTTCACCTTTCTCACCTTCATTTTCCATGACTCCCAACATGCCCTGTCCCAATACCCACATGCCAGGCCCTTAACCCAGGCAGAATTCATGACTCCTTGCCCTGGTCAAGGTCATCGACGTTAAAGGGCCATATAGGGCTAAGACGGTGATTACATCTCCCATCCCCCTCCCTGTACAAACTCTTAGAACCTCAGCGTCCCCATGCTGCCCAGGCACTTAGCCATAGTGAAAGATGATCTGACACAGTCATTCACTTCTTTGCCTTTAAAGGAAATGCCCAGTAAACAGCCTTTCTGCTCTGAATAGAGCACAAATGATGGGATTTTAGGCGCTCAGAGGGAGATATCTTCAGGTCAGTGTGCCTCTGAGAAGTCTCCCCATCACTGTGTAAGATAAGAGCCCACCCTTGAATGGACACAGCTAGCCCACCCCCACCCCAAGAGGAGGGGGGAGGGGGCCTGGCCTCTTGGCTGGCTCCAGCTGTTTTGACAGGGTAGGTGGGATGGGGCCGGGGTGGGGGTAGGAGAGAAAGCAGATCCCTGAACCCGGGGGAGTGTTTCCAGCAGGGCTTGGGCTGTAGTACACCCGCCTCCAATAGTTCCCTGAGCAAGGAGCTTTTCAGCCAAAAATGGGGGGGACTTTTCCATCTGGACAATGTCAGATTCTTGTCTAATTCTGGCTCAACGTAAACGAGGAGTGGGAGTGGGGAGCACTAGGTGGTGAATCAGGAGCTGGGGGAGGGCTTGTCTCAACCCCATCCTCGAGCCCCGACCATGAGCAGCAGCGACTCCCCACGCTGAGCCTCAGGGCCCATCTGCACAGTGAGCCCGAGGACCAGATGCCCCCTCCCTCAGGAAGGTCCCTCCCAGCTCTGCCCATTAGACCACCCGTGGTGTGAAGAGGGTGACCTCATCGTGGGGAGGGGAATAGAGAAGGGGGTTGTTAATCAAACTCCTGGCCACTGGAACCAGGAAATCTGAGGCCTCAACAAAGACTGGAACATGGGGGGTTGATAGGCCTTCCCCCTCCCCCTGAAGAAAACTACCAACCAACAAGCAAGGATTTAAGGGGCCAGGTCGTCCTGTGTCCGAATTCCAGCTCCAACACCCAGTTGCTGTGCGACTTTGGGCCTCCTGGTCTGAGCCTCAGTATCCATTTCCTCCCCCGTGGTTGGCCCGTACCTCCCATGGTCAGGGCCACATTGTGACCATGTGGGCCCTGGGTACTTTTGTCTCATGTCCCCTTACTCTATATAAACTTCATCAAAATCATATTTTACAACTGCGTTGGTATACAGAGGAAAGTATCCAGAGTAGATTCTAGATGTATGTTTTATAAGAAATGAGAACGTTCTCACAGGTCCCTAATGGTCTGGTGGACGCTAGGTTCTGTACCTACCGGTGGGTGTCTAAGATGTCAGCCCTGGGTCTTGTGATGTTTCTAACAAGTGATTGTGAAACTTCACATCAGCTGTTGAATCAAGCTTAACACACATGAGAACCCTTTTCCTGAGTATTTCTGGGGAAGTTCTATTAGCACCGGCATTTTCCAACAGCAGGATGGGGCTTGGAGGCTGGGCATCTCTGGGAGTGGAGATGGCACTGGATGAGGCCAGGTGAGGCAGAGGCCTGCTGATTTTCAGCCAAGTTAGATATGGGAAGCCAAGTAGTTTGAGTTCCCGAGAATTGAGTGTCTGGCTCGGGTACATGTGGAGATGGGCCCAGGACCTGGGGCCCTGCATGTGTGGGGGTGACGCCGGCTCTGATTTATCAATAACCTTCCATGGGCCAGGTCTCTGCCACACCCAGTGCCTCCTATGTATGACCTCATTCAGTGAGAAGAAGATTGCTATTCCCGTTTCTATCTTGTCCATCACACCTCTGGGCCTTTGCACATGCCATTCCCTCTGCCAAGAATTCCCTCACTTTTCCCTTCCACCCCCTGATTTCAAGTTAAGGTCAAGTCCCACCTTCTCCAGGAAGCCTTCCCTGACTGATTTGGCTCTTTTGATCATCCTTTCCTTTGAACTCCCTGGACACCTGCTATCTGTGTACTCATTTAACCCAACAAGTGTTTTGCATGCATGCACCCTGAGTCAAGGTGACTCAGTCTTAGGCTGGCCTGGCAGGAACTCCCATCCTGCCCCGTTGGGGGAGACAGGCACCTATAGATTATGACAATGCAGAGAGTCAGGATTCAGTGGAGGGGTCCCCTGGTGCTTGGAGGCTGAGAGGAGAGTCCCCACGTCTCAGGGAGCTGACATGTGACCTGGGTATGGGGGGATAAATTGGCATTCATCTGACCTGGAGGAAAGGAAAGAGGACGGGATAACTGAGGCAAAGGCCCAGGAGAGGAAACGGCATGGCTCTTCGTGGAGGTCACACTGGCCTTGATTCTGTTCTTCAGACTCACTGAGCTCACCCCACCTCGACACCGTGGCACTTGCTGTTTCCCAGCCTGGAATGCCCTTCCTCCAGAACCCCCCATGGCTGGATTCTTCTCATTGCCCAGCTTGCATCCCCTCCTCAGAGAGGCCTTTCTTGACCACCCCCTATAGCACCTCTCTGCCCTACCTCACTCTCTGGTCATCCCTCAGCTTTTTTTTTCTTAGCACACATCATACTCTGAAATTATATTTATGTGTTTGTAGGTTTATAGTCTGTGTCTCCCTAAAATGTAAATTCCACAGGGGATGTGGCCTTGTCTATTCACTGCTAGGTGTGTGCTGCCTGAGCACATAGTTGGTGCTCAATAAATGTTTGTTAAAGATGGGATGGAGGGAAGGTGACAGGTAGGAAAGGAAGGGAGGGACAGAGGGACAGAGGGAATGGGACTAAAGGTGGTATATCAGATCCAGAAGGAAACCTGACGTTCACTCAAACTGGGTAATTTGAGGATGTTTTCAAAGGTATGGGCAGGGTATAGGGAATCAACATGGCCCAGTGCTGGTCACTGGGGAAGCCCGTTAGGCTGACGGGGTAAGGAAACAGAGTTACTGAGGAAGAGTTGTAGGGAGGCAGCTGGTGAAGTAGTGCCCTGACCCCTGCCAGGCTCCTGTGGACTGGACCTAGCCAGAAGCCATCATGGAGGGAGCTGCTGCGAGAGTCTGTGCATGTGGGTCTCCTGGGGCCAGCTCAGGGAGCAGAGGGTGGAGGAAGAATCCACAGTGGCCAAGGGCACGTGGAGGGCAAGGAGGCCGAGCCATAGATAGCACAGGGCCCCCCTCCACAGGCCCAGTCCCTACTGTTCAGCCAAAACCCAGCTGGGCTCCACTGGGGTCAGGAACCCCACCCTCCCTGCCCATCAAGCCTTGGATCCTTGGGAGGAAATGGTGCTTTCGCCAGGTCCTATCTACTTCCAGCATTGTTAAGATGTCACTAAGTGTCATCTGAAAATAGAAACGCTGCCTGGACTACCATGGAAACCCTTTTGCTTCCCCAATACTGTGCAGGCAGCCCGCCTGCCTGCGGATGGAAGCTGCGTCACCCAAATGCCCATTCAGCCACCAAGAGAGAGCCGGTGTTTCCTGAGAGTGCCCGTGTGCCAGGCATGCGGTTAAGCTCATTACAGAGGTGATCACAGCATCTTATTCTTGCACCAACTCTTGGGGACGGCCTGTCTTTCTTCCCATTTTATAGATGGGAAGCTGAGGGTTGGGTGGTTATAACTTGCTCAGGATCCCAGGCTAGTGATAGGGCTAGTCTCTGAATCTGAGCCAGAAGCAGATTTCATGATTTCTCAAAGGAGGGAATAACCAGGAAACCAATGAACTTAATTAAGAGCAGTTACTTTTTACCTTCTTCGTTCATCTATCCAATCAAATAATCAACTATAAGAAGAGCCGTCATTTCTTGAGTGGCTATCGTGTACTAGTTCTGTGCGGAGCCTTCTCACACATTCAGTGAATCTTTATAGCTTTGGAAAGTAGGTACAATACATATCTCATTTTATCAGTCAAGAAACTGAGGTTCAGAGAGGTGAAGCAATTGCCCAAAGCCACACAGCGATGAAGAGGTAGGATCAGGACTCGAAGGCCAGAGCTCTTCATGCTTACCAACTGGGCCCTGTGCCAAACAGATTTGATTAACGTCTAGGCCCTGCCTTTGAAGTGCTCCTGAGGAGAATTTGGTGGCCTTTTCCTTGGAAAGCTGTTTCAGAAAACTCAGGTGTGGTCACCATTTTCTATATACTTCTGAAGATGCACAGCCAGATGTTTACAAAGAGGTAGAGGGTCCCGGCCCAGCTCTGCTGGCCTGCTCATCACCCTGAGTGTATGTGATGGGCAGCTCATGTGACTTCTCTGAGGGCTTGTCCTTCCACTTAATGGGGACCAGGGTGCCTCTGGGTAACGGAGCTGCAGAGAGGTGCCCAGACTTGCTGAGGGCTGCTGGGAACAGCATATGATAGAGGCCAGCATGATTCCTTCCCTCCTTTGATGTTAGGGGCTGACCTGTGTCCCTCCAAAATTCATATGTTGGGATCTTAACCTCCATCACCCCAAAGTGTGACATTTGGAGAAAGGGTCTTTGCAGATGATCCAGTTAAGATGGGGTTACTAGGCTGAGCCCTAATCCAATATGACTGGTGTCCTTATAAAAAGGAGAGATTTAGACAGACACACACACACGCACGCACGCACACACACACACACACACACACACACGGAGAACACCGTGTAATGATGAAGGCAGAGACTGAGTGGTACTCTACAAGCCTAGGAACACCAAAGACGGTCAGCAAACCACCAGAAGCTAGGAGAGACGCCTGGAACAGATTCTCCCTCATAGCCCTCAGAAGGAACCAACCCTGGTGACACCTTGGTCCCAGACTTTCAGCTTCCAGTGATGTGACACAATACATTTCTGTTGTTGAAACCACTCAGTTTGTGGTACTTCATTACAGAAGCCCCAGCAAACTACTCCACCGGCCTTCTCTGTAAGGGACAGGCCTTGTTTGCCAGCAGTCTGGGTTTTCCCACCCCTAGGGAGAGGTGCTATGACTTCAGTCCAGCTTTATTGCTATTATTATTATTATTATTATTATTATTATTATATTTATGATTATTACCTACCCAGGTGGCAAAGACAGATGGAGAAGGACAAGATCACGAACCTGGGTTCGAATCCCAACTCTGTGTGACTCTGGACAAGTGTCCTCATCTGTACAGTGGGGATCAAAATCCTCACCTCAAACGGTGAGGAAGAATTAGATGAGGGAACATGTATGAAGCTGCCTGATAGCTGGTTGGAATTAAAAGACAAACAGTGTCTCTCGCTGCCAAGCAGCTGCCCAACTTCCGTGGAACACATCACATGAGACGACACAGTGCAAAGCCCTGGCACGTAGCGGGTACTGTCCATGTTGGAACCTGAACAGACAAGCCACGTGTTTGTTTAAGATGTGTGTTGGTGTTGCACGTGCGTGCCTGTATCTGAGTGACGCCATCCTTGGGCCCAGCTCATCTTGGTTCACATACCCTTGCGGCAAATGACACTTTTGCTCAGGTGATAGATTCGAAAAGGAATCCAGCTTATCTCTCTGGGGTGATGTGGCCCCTCCCAGGCCCTGGCCCTGCCAGCAGCAGCCCCAAAACAAACTTCAAAGAACTACCTGCCAGCCAACCTTGGATACATAAGTCAGTCGGCCACAAGCAGCTGAGCTGCCCGTCCACTCTGCTGTTGGTGAGAGAAAATAAATGATTGCTGCTTTAAGCTATTAAGTCTTGAGTTGTTTGTTATACAGCATTATTGCAGCAAGAGATAACTGATACAACTCAGTGGTTCCCTTCCTGGGGATCTGCCTTCAGAAACACACATAGCAACAAAAGAGGAAAGGACGAAAATGTTCACTACACCATTGTTTGGTTGTCTGTAAGAGCAAAACACCACAAGGAGACTTAAATACACTGCAATAAGGGAATTAATTCATAAGCTATGACTTGTCCTTACAATGGAATTCTAAGCAACTAAAAAGAACAGGGCAGATGCACGTGTAGTGATGTCGCAAGGTCTCTGAGACAGTTTTATGACGGGAAAAAGCAAGAAGAATGACTTGCAGAGTAGTATATCATATGTAAGAACACATATAAAAATGAATACTGGATATTTTCTATGAGGACATATCTGCAAATATACAGAAAGACCTCTGAGGGGAGACAAGGGGATTTGGAAGGGACCCTTTGTGCAGTCAAGGGAGTCTCAAGTCTTACACAAAATGTTTTGATATTCTTATCATGTGAGTTTATTTATGTATTTTACTTATGTAATGAACAAGTCAAATTTAAAAAGTTAGGTGAGTAGGTAAGGGATTGTGGCACATGGTCCTCTAATCCCGTCCAAAATTTCCAAGATCTCCTCTTGAGAAACTCAAGGGCCTGGTTCAGGACTCCCCATATTTTATTTTCAAAACCCCATGAACGATGTAAGCCTGTGAATAGATGCTTCACGTTATTAATCACCACCAGAAATACAAATTGGGACCATGGTAAGATACCACAACCTACTACCCAAATGGCTAAAATTTAAAAGATTGCCAATATCAAGTGTTGGTGAGGAAATGGAACAACTGGAATGGTTAGACATAGCTGATGGGAATGTAAAATGGTGCAGCCACTTGGAGAAAAGGTCTGGAAGTTTCTTTATAGAACTAAATATACACTTAACCGTAGGACCCAGCATCTCCACTTTCTGGTATTTGCTTGAGAGAAATGGGAACATACGCTCACCTGACTTGTACTTGAACATTCATAGCAGCTTTATTCGTGAGCCCCAAACTAGAAGTAACCTAAAGTGTTTAACAATAAGTGAATTGATAAATAAATTGTGTCATATTCATATAATGGAATACAACTCAGCAATAAGACAGAATGGATCACTGACCCACGTAACAAGGTAAGTGAATCTCAGAAACATCACATTGTGTGAAAGGAGCCTCATGCGAAAGAGTCCGTATGGAGGACTCCATTTATGTGAATTTCTAGCAAAGGTGAAACTAGCATATAGTGACAGAGGGGGAGAGTGATTCCTTGTGGCAGAGGTGCAGGCATTGACAGATAAGGGCAAGAGACAATTGTATCCAGAGAAGGAAATGTTCTATATCCTTGTGGCTTTATGAGTTTACAGGGTTTTACACAAACTAATTGAACTGCACTCTTAAAACTTGCACATTTTATTGTATGTAGATTATTGCCCAATAAAGCTGAGAGTCCATGAAAGACTTAACCCATCGCTGCTGCCTCCTTAACAGGGAAAAAAACAGCAACCAGCACTTTCCTCCCTCCTTTCTCAGGCTCCTGGGCCAGTCTCCCAAGACAATGAGTAATTAGCCGCGCAGGAGTCTTCAATATAGAGCCAAAAACAACAGCAGTGTCACATCAAATGCCAAGACGTCTCCGGCTAAGAGCTGAGCTCAGCCACCACCACCCCCTACACAACCACAGCCACCCGCAGAAGGAAAACAGCCGTGGGGCGGAGCACAGTCAGGCCTCCCTTTCCCAGCCTGGCTCGGCCATCTGGGGTCTGCTGCCACAGAAGGAGTCTAGGAGGTTAGCAGCCTCATGGAGGCTCACACTGGTAACAGGCCCTTCCTGTGCACTAGGCACAGAGCTAGGCCCTTTCCACATCCCGTTTCATGTGCTCACGTCACAGATGAGGAAACTGAGGCTCTGAGAAATGCATGGAACATGGGGTAGGATCTTCAGCTGCCTGGCTCCTTCCCACCCACCCAAGCCCCTGGGGCTTAGAGTCCTCCTGTATAGAAGGCCCCTGCCACCGAGCCCACCTCATCCCAACACTCTAAGCTCCCTCTCCTCACCCAACCCCACCCCTATCCTCTGACGTCCCCACCTTTCCCGGTAGAGAAGGGTGGCCAGGCTCCAAGTCCTCACAGGCTGGCCTGCCATCCTCCTGAAGCAGTGTAGTTCTCTCACGCAAATATCCCTCCTGAGGGAAGCCCTTGAGGAAGAAGGAGGGGATGTGGGGGACAGTGTTGGGGGGAGGGTGTCTGAGGGCCCTGGCGTCACGTCCTGCCTCTCTCCGAGGCTGGGGGTGTGAAGTCTGGACTTGAGCCTCGAAGGGCCTGAGGCTGTGGTCTGAGAGACTGGCGTTTCCTGCATGAGGTGGGGGCTACTGGGCTGTAGCTTCCAGAGAGAGGCTTCTAGACTCAGCCCCTGCACACCTTGCTTACATCTCGTCCACGCAATCTCATGTTCTAGCTGCTTAGCAGAGCCTTTGGGGCCCTGTACATTCTGAGCCAAACTTCCCAACAACTGAGACAAGAACTAGCCCTCGAGAAGGCCCTACGTGACCTGTAGCTGTGACAGGTACTAACTATCTGGCGCCAGAAGACCTGGTGGTTATCCACCAGATGTGGGAACTCTGAACAGAGTCTCCCGTGGGTCGTTGGGCAACTGGCTCAACCTCCCTGATCTCTAGAAATGGGCACAATAATAGGACCTAGAATGGTTGAGAGAATTCAAGAGGATCACAAGTGCCTTTCTGGGCCTATACTGGTCCTTTTCTGCCTAGAATAACTTTCCACCTGTTAAGTGCCTCTTCACCCCAACAAGGCTCCATCAAGCGTTTTCTTTCTGGGAAGCTGCCTGACCCCAGGCCACAGGATCATACCCCGCTTTTTCCCCATGACCCTCCTAGAACAGTCTGAGGTCAACGCATGTGGTGAATAGGACACTCCCCTACCTTGTTGTGTCGCTCTGAGGTTTAAATGTGTCAGTGCTAACTGGGTACTTAGGACAGCTCTGGCACCTCACATGTATTCAGGGAAACATGAGGTCTCCTTGTCATGACTTTAATAAGTTGTCAGTACTCCCCACTGGCCTGAAAACTGCACCAAGGCAGGAGGGCGCGCCTATCCCGTCTGCATCCCCGTGCATAGCCTGGCACACAGTGGGTATCCTTACTTGGAGGAAGAGGGGCGTGCCTTTGGGACAGAGATCACGGCGCTCCACAGTCCTTGGAAGGGGGGGCCGTGATTTAGCCGGTGTCAGCTTTGTGTGTCAACTTAACCCTGGCTTGGCTTAGGCCTGTCAAACTCTGGGCGATGAGAAGAACAGAGCATGATCCTGAAAATACGCCCCAATCCCAGATCATTCCTATTTCTAGGACACACACGGGACAGGCTGAGATAAATACTGGTGGTTTAGCACAGGAAGGTTCGTCTCGGCTGGGGGAGAGGGAGCTTGCATGCGTATGCAGCCAGCTGATTTATGGTGACCTGAGCCAAGCACCAACAGAGTGAGGCCATTTATCTACTTGGTTGGAGGAGAGGTCAAGAGAGAGAAGTCAGAGATTAAGCTAAACATATGACTTGAGTGGAGACAGGAGCTCAATGCCTTAGTTCACTCCTGGGGTGTCTTCATCTCACTTGCTTTCAGGGAATACTGTTATGAACCCCAGCGTGACTATAAGGCTGGGGAAGCCCGGACTCCCTCTTAGGGAGACGGCCCTGGCCTAGGGTGGCAGTGATGGCTGAGGACATTCTCAGCATCTGGGGTTACCCAAGGGAAGCACAGCCAGTAGCAGGGAGGCTGAGGGGCTGGGAAGAAGAACCCATAATGGAGGAAGACCTACTGTCAAAATGGAACCACTCTCCAATGCTTGTCACCTCTTCCGCCTTGTTCCAGTGACCGTCAGAGCTCACCTGAATATAACGTTCCGACTGGTCTCCCTGTCTCCACCCCACCTTCCCCAGAATAAAATCCAAAGTGCAGTAAAATGCCACCAAAACCTGCCTCATGGTAACTCCATTGGTCATTGGCCCCCTTCCTCAGCTCAGCCTCTTAAAACACCATTGACATTCAATAACAAAATCTAGTATTTTATACAACTTGGATTCCACTCACAGCGTGACGGCATGGTTTAACTGTAACCCTTCCCCGCCCTCTAATTACCCCCTCTCCCCCTTTACTTCTCTGGCCTATTCTTTCCCCTCACTCACTGTGCTCCAGCCACCCTGGCTTCCTGGGTTTTTTTCTAACATTCCAAACATACTTGCAACTCAGGGCCTCTGCATTTGCAGTTCCCTCTGCTGGGGATGCTCTTCCAGATAGATAGGCTTGCTTTCTCCTCCCCGTCAAGTCTCTGCTCAAATAAATTTTCAATGTGGACTTCCTGAAGTATCCTAGTTAGACGACTGCCCCCACCAACCACCCCCCTCACACTCAGTTCCTTCCTCTGCTTTACTTGACTCCATAGTACTTAATACCAGCTGATGTAGCTATGTATTTATTCACTGATTGTCAGACCTGTTTGGGATTCACTGCTATATCCCTCCCTAGTGTGTGATCCAAGATGTGACACACTGCAGGCACTCCATAAATATCTATTCAGTGAGTGACTAATGATAGCTAATATTTCATGACTGCTTAATAAGCATTGTATATCTCATTTTATTTAACACCTTGTTAATACTCTGATGTAGACACTGTCTTTAGGTTCAGAGAGGTGCAGTGGCTTGCCCATGGTCAGGATTCAAACCCACCAGCTGCCAGAGCCTGTGCTCTCAGCCACCACCCAAGAGCAGATATGGCCGTGGATTTGTTTTGAGACGGACTAATCACGCCCTAGCCCAGGGTGTACTGGGACAAAGGGACCCTGATCTGAAAAAAAAAATACAAAAAGCAAAGTATAGAAATACGTTTTTCTTCCACTGAATAACTTGGGTGATTAAAGGGGAAACTAAATATCAAAAGCAAATTCCAACTAAAATGAAATCATTACTGTTTACCGAGAACTGCTGTGTGCCGGTCACCGGTGAAGAGCTTCACATACTTGACCTTGGTTATCTTCCCAATAACCCCAAGTGGCACATACTGTTATGATTACCATTTTACAGTCAAGGAAAGCACAGCTCAGAGAGGTGAAGTAATTTACGTGAAGTCGCGAAGTTATTGAGCGGCATGTCTCTCTCATTCCCAAACCTGGGTCATCTCTTTAACCTGCTGCTTCTAATACCTCTTTCTATCAGACGTGAAGTCAGAAGCTCCGAAACTACTGTGCACTTGGCAAGGGGAGAGTCAAAGTCAGGCTTATCTTTTCATTCTCAGCACAATGCCTGGCATGAGGGGTGCTCAGTAAGGATCTGCCAGCTGGCTAAACGAACGAATGAATGAATGAAGTGAAAGGGAGAGTGGTTTCCAGCTGGATAGCTTGATCTCAGCCCAGGCTAACATCTCTGTTCTTCCAGAGCCCGTGTGGCGTTACTTAAATGTTCAGATTCCTGGACCCCTTGGCAGCCCCTGAATCAGAAGAGCCGATGCCCAGAACACTGCATTTTAAACACATCCGGGGGATTCTGATGTCCCCCAAAGCTTTGAGAGCCACAGCTCCAAGGTCAGCTCAAACATCTCACGTGGAGCCCCTGGACTCTCCCGATGAGCATGTGCCCGCTGCATAAACAGAGGCCAGCTGGAGGCGGTCCAGGGAAAAGGGAGAGAGACTACCAAGGGTGAGGAAGATGACTTATTAGGAAAGATGGAAGGAGCTGACGGGCAGTGTTTGTGAGGGAAAGCAGGAGCCACACATAAATCCTGGGGGACGGCTGGCAGCCCGGGCGGAGAGGGATCACGTATCCTGGGGTGCAGGCATTACAGGCCTAATGGGGGCAAGGATTACATGCAGGAAACTCGAACTCTGTGCCAGGGAAGACATTTATAACGGACGGCTTAAACTGCTAGCCCATTATGATTTTGCAGCAAGATTCATCCGCTCTGGGCCTGGGAGGCCCTTGGAGAACATCTCATCCGTTCGTACTTGAGCCTTTTAAAACCTTTTGTTAAAGCACTGGATTCCTTTGTTCAAAGGAAATCATAAGCATAATCCCAGTATATTAGACAAATGAAAATAAAGATGCTCAGTGCAGCCCATGCTGGGGCGGGCTGGGGGGAGCGGGCATCTCCATAGACCCCAGGGCTCCATGGAGTTCTATGTGTTAAAGTATGAAGACCACGGAGCTGAGCTACGTCCGCATTTTGCACCAGGAGAGACTGAGACTCTGAATAAAGGACTGGCCCATGGACACACAATAAGTTGAGTCCAGGCTGCTGGAGATGCAGAGTGGAGCAGACAAGTGTCCCATCCTAGAGGTACGCCCAGGCAAATGGCAGAGGCAACCATAATGGCAACAATAAAAATCACTCATACGCATTGAGTGTTTCTCTGGGCAGGGCCCTGCTTTCAGTCCTTGACTTGCATGACCTCGTTTCATCCTCACCACAGCGCTGCGATGGGCTATTATGACTCACCTTTTATAGATGAGGAAACAAGGCACAGAGAGGTTGAACACTGTAACCAAGATCACACAGCTAATAAGAAGTGCAGACGGGATTGAAAGCAAGGCTATGGACCTCTAGAACACGTTTTTTCACCACACCATCAGTATGTTGCTCCCAAGAGCACAGAGATCTCAGCTAAGTAAGAGCTGCTCTCGCCTCCTTCACAATATTCTGATATAGTACATCCATGACCTCCAAACTGCGTTGACATGCACCCCATCCAAAAATTTTTTCAGCACACCTCTAATATCTGTACACTTTTTAATTTAAAAATGATTACTGCCTACTCCTGTGTTAACCTATTAGATAGTTTCAAAACATACTCACATATAATTTAAATAAATTAAATACAACATGAAAAATAAATCGGGATTTTGTTGCGTTCCTCTTGCACCCTAAGGAATCGCTTTGCACATGCCCTGGGCTGCCTGCGGTCACAGTCAAGCCTCCTGGTCTACATAACCCCTTGACTTGGGCACTCATCTGAAGCCACCTGCTACCTTGCCTGGTAACTACCATGCTTCCTTGGGATCCAGGCTGCAACCTCGCTTCTTCCGAGAAGCCTTCTCTGTTCCAGGGCGCCCCTCACGTCTCCCTTGCAGCACTGGGCTCACTTGTAATCATTTAGTGAAATATTTTCATCAATTGTCATGTTAGTTTCCCTGTCCAGACCATGCGTGCTCTCCATGAGGACAAAGTGGAGGTCTGGTTACAATGACCCCAGCACCCATTGCTCAGTAGCTAAGACCATTTGTTGACCGATTAAGTGACTAGCATTAGACTGGCAGCTCGTGGGCCCTCATAGTCCCAGCCCAGCAGTTTCCACACTGAAAGACTCATCAGAATTACCTGAGAGCTCCGTAAAACCGGGATGGCTCTGCCCCAGAGTGCCTGATTCAATAGCTGCTATGGGAGTACCCTCAGCGGTCCCCCTCGGGTGCTGGGGTCACTGTCTCTTGCTTCAACAGTGTTTGGATGGAACAGACCCAGGCAAGCCCCTTCTTCCAGCCTCCAACCACCCTCCAACCTCTTTTCCAGTCTCAACCTTCAGAACCAACTCCAAGACCAGCCTACACTGTTTTTTGATCTTAACTCCTTATTGCTGAGCAATCACGAGCTCCCAAGTTCGTCAGAATTATTCCACCAAAGGTGGAGGCCACCACCAATCACCGGGTCAGCCTACATCTGCAGGCCTCCTACACCTACCTCCCTCTGGGCTTCTATTTTGACTGCGACCATGTGGCTCTAGAGGGCTGAGCCACGTCTTCCGAGAGTTGGCCGAGGAAAAGCACAAGGGCGCCAAACGTCCCCTGAAGATGCAAGACCAGCATGGCGGTTGTGCCCTGTTCCAGGACCTGCAGCAGCCTTCCCAAGGTGCCATGGAAGCCACATGGTCATGGAGAAGAACCTGAACCAGGACCTTCTGGATCTGCATGCCCTGGGTTCTGCTCGCACAGACCCCCATCTCCGTGACTTCCCGGAGAACCACTTCCTGGATGAGGAGGTGAAACTCATCAAGAAGATGGGCGACCACCTGACCACCCTCTGCAGGTGGGCCAGCCCTCCGGCCGGGCTGGGTGATTATCTCTTCCAGAGGCTCATAACCGGGAGCCTTTGGAGCCCAGAGGCCTTTGAGGGGCCCCTCTGCATCCCCCTGGCTTTGGGCTTCTGCCTGAGTCTCTCCCTGCCACCACTAGGCAGCCTTCTAACCACCCTGGAGCCCTCTCCCAGGCCGTGGACAAAATTGAAACAATAAAGCTTCTTGCAGCAAAAAAACAGTGCTGTGGGCTGAATTGTGTCCCCTCAAAATTCCTTTGTTGATGCCCTAACCCTGAGTTCCTTAGAATGTGGCTGTATTTGGAGATAGGGCCTTTACAGAGGTAATTAAGTTAAAGCGGGTTCCTTAGAGTGAGCCCTAATCCAATCTGACTGGTGTCCTTTTAAGAAGAGGAAATTAGGACACAGACAGTAAAAAATACCAGACACGTGAGCACGCAGAGGAAAGACCTCGCTGAGGACACAGCAAGAAGACGCCATCTGTAAGCTGAGGAGAGAGGCCTCAGGAGAAACCAACCCTGCTGATTCCGTGATCTTGGACTTCCACCCTCCAGAATTATGGGATAGTAAATGTCTGTTCTTTAGACTGCCCAGTCTGCGGTATTTTGGGACAGCAGCCCAAGCAGACATTGACAGTGGGTCTGGTGTGGGGGCTGGAGCTTTGCGTTTCAGCCAAGCATCCAGGTAATAGTGGTGCTACTAGTGCAGGACCCACACTCTGAGAATTGCTGCTCTCAGCTGGCTCCGAGGGATTGGAAGCAGCAGCTGAAGAAAAAGGGAGGACTGGAAGATGGAGGGGGAATTGCTGGCCGAGAATGCTGCCCTGGCACTTCCTGGGCTCCAGGAATAGAGCTGTCCCCCACGGGTGTGAGCCCTAGAACAGGTTGATGTGTACTGAGCTGTTACTCACTCTTCCTGCCCTTGGCTGGGGACTCTGGGAAGGAAAGGTTGGGGGTGGAACTCTCCTCAAACACATCAGATCTCCCAGCTGGGGATTGTGGAGCCCAATCACAAGGAGGCAAGCTCAGTCGAGCCCCTTCTCAGAGAGTTAGCAGTCCCAGGCAGCCAGAGGTCAGGGAGAGCTGGCAAGTCAATGAGGTGCTGGTTCACTGGAGGTGTCCCTGACTGCGGCACACACACACCCCAATCCTAGCAGGGGTCCTGAAATGGGAAGCCCAGCTCTGCACATTTCCTTTGGTGAAGGATTTGAAAAATGAGACTGATCCAATGGGCCATGAACCTTTTCTGAGCCTCAGTTTCCTCATCAATAAAATGGGCATGATAATATCTACCCCCCAAAATGATAACTGGCTTTTTATCCTATGTTTGCCAAGTAAGACTCAACTTCATTTCAGCCTTACAAGAGGCAAGTACAAGCCCCATTGTATAGATGTGAAAACTGAGGCTCAGAGAGGTTAAGTAAGTTATCCAAGGATTCAGGACCAGAGAGTGAGATAGCTAGGAGTCAACCCCAAATGCAGAGTCCACAGTCAACCACTCATAACCTTTCCTTCAGGTAATAGCTTAGGACCGGGCCCTGGCTCAGGGGGGCACTTGCTGGCTGTTTGTTCCCTTGACTTAGCTGAAATCCCTATAGCCCAAGTTAATTCCTCTGTCAATTCAGGAAGAGGGTAAAGAAGGAGACTTATTATGTGCCAGGCCCTGCCTGCCCTGTGCCAGGCACTTTCCTCCCCTCTCCAAGTACGAGGCCCTCAAGGCTGGAGACCATCCATCATTTTAGGCCATATCTCCAGTTTGTTAAATAAATGACCAATATTTGTCTATCCTCATAACAACCCTATGAGAATTATTGTGTGCCCATTTCACAGACATGGAAATGGAGGCTCAGGGAAGTTGGGTTAAGGGGTTGAGAGGTTTCCCCAAGTTCTCCCAGCTATGAGAATTGGTGGTCTGGGAACCGGCCCCCAGATCTGATTCCCAGGTCCTTGCTGATACTGCATCACACGCCTCTCTTGCCTTCTCTAATGCCCTCAAGTCCGTTCCTGGGGACAGAAGGCTCTGCCCAAGAGAGAAGAGGTCACTTTTTCTCCCAAAGCGCTAAGTCAACTCATAGGATGCCATCTTGATGAAGACCCTTTGCCTAACTGTCCCTGATAATTAGGCTTTGCCCCAAGGAGAAAGAGAAATAGAAAAGGAGAGGAAAAATGAAAAAGAGGGAGAGGGAGAGGGAGAGGGAGAGGAGAACAGGAAAGAGAAAAAGGGAAAGAGGGAGGAAGAAAAGATCAAACCAACATCATGTTGGCTGGTTGACTACCCTGACCCTTTGAGACACAGTCAAATTCTCTTTCATCCAGGAAGTCCTTTCTTCAATTCAGCCATACCAGTCACATCCTCCTCCTGATTTGCCATTTCTCAGGGTTCATCTGGTCTCCCACATTGATGATACAAGCCAAGATGGTATTGGTTGCAAGTGACAGAAACATGACTCGAGCTAGTTTCAGCCAAAGTGGGCATTTATTGGATCCCAAGATTGAAAAACCGAAAGGTAGAGCTGACCTCAGGGGCTCAACCATGTCATCCGGGGCTCTGCTGTCCTCTGTGTTGGCTTCAGTCTCAGGAGGGCCTCCCCACAGGAGTAAGACGGCCACCAGTACCCAGGGCCCCTCTTACCAGCGCAATCACCCCAGCAGACAGAGCTCCTCTTCCCCAGGAACCATCCTGGCTCTGCTTGTCTCCAGTATCCACTCCAGAACCCGCCACCAGGGGGCCAAGCCTGGGTCACAGGAGCAGAGGAGGGGATTTCCCCAAAGGAAAAGGGAGGTCCTACTGCCAGAGGAAGAGAGCAGAGGTGGGGTGGGCAGAAACAGCAAGACACTCTCTCCAGCGTTATCTGGCTTCCTCCCTCACCCCTGCTGGGTGACCTTGGACAAGTCATGTCCCTTCCTGATCCTGTTTCCTCAATTGCACAATGCGGGTGATACCCTAACTCTGAGGAATATTTGAGAGGATTCAATAAGGCACATACGAGAAAGCCTTGTGTGGTACCAGACACACAGGAAGCACCAAGCTTTGGCCGCCCCTTCCCACTCTGGAAGGAATGCCTGTCATTTGGAACAGTGATGCTCCTTAAATACTTGGCTACTGATTTAATTAAGTGCTTTTCTGCTTGCAGGCATCTCTGTACGCGTGAACTGTTCCATCTGTCTTGTCTCTGAGGAATCTCTACCGGGATTTTGAAGCTCTAAGTGGAAGCCCCCAGAGACAGACAATAGCTATTACTATTCATTCAACACACGCTTACGAGCCCCGTTAGGACCTGTCTAGACTCTGGGGATATAGCGGAGAACAAGGCAGACCCGGGCCCTGCCCTCATGGGTTCCCGCTCACTCACGAACGTGCCCCACAATGCACTAGGCCCATGTGTGTTGTCGCTTTTAAGCCTCCCCAGGATCAAGGTAAATGTCACCCCATTGACTCCTTCAAACATTATCATGCTCATTTCACAGAGGAGGAAACTGAGGTACAGGAGAGTGAAATCCCATCAGGTAGGTTGACCACTCAACAAGCAAGCGGCAGAAATAAATTGTTTCATGAGTCCTTCCCAGACGGAGCCCCAGTCAGAACTCAATGAAGGTTAATTACAGTGACAGCACCTCTGAAAATCAAATGGGCCATCTTCCAGGAAGCTAGAGGAGAGAGGGGAAAAAAGACATCTGTGTGCAAAGTCAACCTGGGGTCTGGGTGAACCATGTCCAGTCCATACACGGAAACCCACATCCACCAGGATGGGCCGACCAGGAGGCTGGTGAGGAGCCTCCAGTGGGGCCCTGAGTGACAGGAGGAACGGAGCACGTAAACCACGACTGCAAGGCTGAGAGCAGCAGGTGGTGTTGAAACAGCTGGTTGAGCTGCCACCAGGCCCAAACCTGACCTTTGGGATGGGTCTGGGGTCCACAGGGAAGGCCCACACTGCCTTACCCAGCCCACCAGCAGCCAGCAGCAGGCTTCACAAGAAGCGCTGGTGAGGTCACACCACTCCGCTCGTTCCAATCTCTGAACAGGCTATGAAGGCTGACGACCTCACCTAGCTAATGTCCCAGGCAGTAATTAGCTGTTAGCAGTGACACTGGAACCCAGCAGACCCAATTTCGTCGCTGCATGACTTGACCTCTGAGCCTCAGTGTTCTCATCTGCAAAATGGGGATGGCTAATCCCTACCTTATAGAGTGGGGAATGAATGGGGTGACAGTGCAACTACTCTACACACATACCATACAACCCATGCAATGAGTGGTTTGTGTTCTCAGAGCACGTGAAGAAACAGGCTCAGAAAAGGTGAGTCCCTTGCCCAAAATGACACAGCCGGTCAGTGGTGTACAGGCGTGTCTGACTCTATAGCAGGGCAATGGCCACCTCCCCCAACACACAGTAGGTCCTCAGTACATGCCAGGTGCTTGCTCTGCACACTTCCATTCTGGCAGTTTCCAGTTTAATCCCACATATGTCCTGCTGGGGTGTGAGTTCTGAAAGTGTTGGCTGTGGTTGCTCCTGGAATGGCCTGGAAGACTTGGGAATTCAAATATACTTGTGAAATCCAAACAGATGCCTTTATTAATGGCCTACAATCAGGCAGAGCCTATTAGCTGAGCAAACAGACAAGAAAGGCCTCCCTCCATGCAGGGGAAACAAAAGGCTCTTTCTTGCCACCAGAGGCCAGGTGGCAGCTCAGCATTCTGGGGAGAAGATTGGTGTTGTTGGTGTACAGCTACAGCTCACACATCTTCTCAAGACACAGGATCCCGACAGAGTTCTCATTGCACACACATGCACACCCCATCCCCCATCATGCCCTTTCTGTAGCCACAAACACACCGTGTTGGCTTAACTCGCTCAGATGTGTGAGTTTCCGAGAGCCAGCCGGTGCAGCAGCCTTGCAGCCAACAAGGCTCAGAGAGTAAAGAAGGTACCAGAGGACCAAGAAGAGAAAGGCTCCCGTCCCCAAGTCTGCGATCAGCCCCACGGACCGCAGCCCCTCCCAAACCGTGGGTAGGGGACTGTGTATGAAGTGCGAGGCAGAGAGGGAGCTGACCTGGGCCAGGATTTCAAGGAGCAATGCCTCAATTTCCCCAGTGATCAGCCTTGGGGATGCCTAAGGCAAAAGGATCAGAAATATGAGGCTTTGAGCAAGTTCAGCGTTTCCTGGCCACGTGATCTCTATCCCCCACCTGGTGGTTCCTGGCACACTCTCTGAGCCTTTGGAAAGGGCATCTGCTGCCCGAATGGTTTGGAAACAATGGCACCCACCATCCTCGGCTGCATCGAGAGGAATTTAACTGGCAAGTCCCTTGCTTAACACTTGAAGGTCCCCTGGTGTCCCTGCAGACCTGGGTTCAAATCCCAGTTCTGCCTCTTCCTCTTTGATGATCTGGGGCAGCTCACTTCTCTTTGCTGAGCCTTGTTTCCATCTGCAAAGTGGGCATGGTGACAGTGGTGCTTCAAAGGCTTGGGGAACACCAGACAGAATGTGTGCGAAGGGCCAAGCACAGGCCTGGAGTAGGACAATCACTTGATGGACACAGCAACATAGAATGACTACCCAAAACCCTCCCTGGGTGAAAAAGACACCTTTGTCCCAGGCGGACAGGGAGGACCTGGGTTGGAGACCTTCCATTTATATCTCTAGTCTGGACCTCTCCCCTGAACTGGCATCATCTATCCAATCGTCCCCTGGACATTCCAACCTGGTTGTTTAATGAGCAACTCACGCTTGACACATGCCAGGCTGAACTCTGGATTTCACCACCGCCCCCCAAACCTGTTCTTCCCACACCTTTCTCTCACCTCAGCCAACAGCATCTGGACTCCCAGTTCCTTGGGTCAAAACTCTTGAGACCATTTTTTATTTTTCTGTCCCACCCCGTATCTAATTCACCTCAGTTCTTCCTTTGAAATGTGTCCAGAATACGGCCACTTTCATCACCCTGGCCCAAGCACCTACTGTCTTTCTGGGGTTGGTTTACATGCTCTTGACCCGTCTTTCTGCTTCCTCAGGGCACCCTCCTCAGCGTATTCTCTGCAGAGGGTCCGGAGGTTAGAGGAGGGTGGAGTCCTGACCCAACAGGATCGGTGTGCTTATAAGAAGAGACCAGAGGGTTCACGCTCTCTCTCCACGTGTACACAGAGAAGAGGCCACGTGAGGGCAAGGTGTGAAGGTGGCTACCTACAAGCCAGGAAGAGAGTTCCACCCCTACACTCGACGCTGCTCGACCTTGGTCTAGCACTTCCATCCTCCAAGACTGTGAGAAAATCTATGTCTGTCCTTTAAGCCGCCCAACCTGTGGTATTTGGCTATGGCTGCAGAGCAGACTGGTACAGTGTTCGGTACATTTTAGCCATGAAGCACCTGTTTTTAAAAAGAAGCTTTGAATGTCCCAACACCCACTGATGGGCCTCCTCCTCTTCAGCATCCCTCCTTTTTCTGCTCAGCCCAGGGACCCCAGATTGGCGGCTCTGTTCTGAGCTGGGCTGAGGCTTCAGCACCAGGTCAGGCCCGAGTCAGGGCTGGATCCATGTGTGGTGCTGGGCAGGTAGAGAAAAACAAGTGGACCCTCTCGTCGCCCCCTGAGAGTCCTCGGCATAACCCTCCCCAGGGGTGTGTGCTGGGGAGGGCTGGTGGGGCCTGGGAGGCCTTTCCTACCTTGCAGCCGCTGGCAGCTCCCAGCCTTCAGCTCACGCCTCAGGGACAGGGTCTCGTAACCCCCATGTGGCTGCTGGGGACAGGTTCTCTGGAGACCGGCTCTTGCCATGGTGGTCCTGGCCGGGGCACCCCAGCTCAGGCGGCACTCCTAGGCTTGGGAGCACTGAAGGCTCTGAGCGCTTCACCAGCCCCCAAACGCCCACCCAGTGCCGAGCCTGGGGAGTGAGGAAATCCAAGAGGGTAACCAGAGTGGCTGCCAATGCCCAGGGGAGAGACTCGCCCCTCAGCCACCTGGCCCACGGAGCCCAGCTGCCACGCTCACTGTCCCACCACAAAGCACAGGCGGGCAGCAGCGGGCCTGCCGGGACACCAGCAGGACTGTGGCCTTTCCAGCTGGGGTGGGGGGGGTTAGGGGTGCAGAGAACAAAGTCCCACCCCAGTGTGGTTACCAACCACACCAGATCAGGAGGCAACACCTTTGCCCGGCTGCGCCTTACTTTCCCCCTCTGTAAAGTGGGAAGAGCAGGCTCTCAGCATCTCACTTGCCTCACCCTCGTCATGGCCCTTGGGGAGAGTGCCCTAACTCTGCTTATGGTGCAAATGGAGAAGCAAGGGGAGACATGGCTCCAGATGAGGGCCGGCAGAGGGACAAATATTGACAGAGCACTGACTATGTGCTGGGTCTTTATTCATGTCTTTTGGAAAGGGCATCTGCTGCCCAAATCATAGCCAGTCAGGTCCTGCAGTGAGCACTTTCATACGTTGTATCACTTAATCCTCACAAGATGTCTCAGGGCAGGTGGTATGATCTTTGTTTAATGAATGAGGGAAGGGAGACTCAGAGAAGCAATATGACAGCTCTGAGGTCACACAGCTAATAAGAGGTAATCACTGTTCTATATTGCCCAACGGGTAATAATGAGAGCCCAGATTTATGGAGGGCTTACTGTATGTCAGGCAACCTTTTAATCATTTGCATGTATTACCTATTTAATCTTCCCAATAGCCCTTTAAAGTTGGTACTTCTCTGATCCCTATTTTACAGATGAGGAAACTGAGGTGCAAAGAGTTTAACTGACTTGCCTAAGGTCACATAGCAGCTAATAAGTGATACCAGAGGGATTTGAACCTAGGCACTTGTCTCTGGAGCCTGAAAACCACAAAAAACACTTCCTCTCATCTCACCTCCTGGAATCTTCATAGGAGCTCCCATGGGAGGTCTTATTACTCCCATTTTGTAGAGTTAAGTTACTTGTCCAAGGTCATCCAGAGGGTTAAGGGCAAACCTGGAATTTGAATACAGCTGTTTCTTGTTATATTCTTACCATAATAAAATAACAGCTGCCATTCAATGAGCACGTATACCTGCCAGGTCCAGAACCAAGAGGGTTACATGTACCCTCACAGGGAATCTTTACAACCACATTGGGAAGGAGAGATTTGTATCAGTCAGAAGAAGCAAGATTATGCTGTGGTAACAAATAGCCCCCATAATTTTAATGGCTGAAACAAAAAAGCACTTATTTGTGCTCATAAACATATGTTAGCTAGGGTGCTGTTCTCTGCAATCTTTACTTAGAGACCCAGATTAAGGCCCCATCTGTATACAGGTTAGCCAAGACACAAAAAGGGAAGATTGGATTCAAGTAATTAAATGCTCCAACCCGAAGGTGACACATGACACTTCTGCTCGCAGCTCACAGCTCACTGGCCACAACTAGTCATGTGGCCCCACCCAATCATAGGGAGGCCAGCACACAAAAGCCTACCATCTGCACAGAAAGCAAAGAGCCACAAAACCAGGCTACCTCACTATTATCCCTGTTCTACAGAAGAGGACAGCCAAGGTCCCAGCTAGTAAGGAACAGAGCCTGGAGCCAATCCAACCTGGAACCCGTCCACTGTCGACAACACCAGCCCCTGAGACTTTTGGTGGTGATGGAATTTGTATAGCAGAGGCTACAAATCTATATACATTTGTCAAAACTCATCAAATGGTACAATTAAAAAGTGTGAATTTTGCTTTGTGTAAACCACATTTCAATAAACCTCCCTGGAAAAAAAGATGTACACCAAGCAAAACATTCCTTTGACAACAAAAATGTATTGTCTACTATGTGCCATCAATAAGCTAGACAAGCATCTTCCTCCCAGAGAGCTTGTGTCCTCTGTAATATATGTGTGCATGTGTGTGTGTGTGTGTCACAGTCAGTATGTTTCCCATTTTCATGGGTTGAAGTGGCTCTAGTTTTTATCTGCTTTTGTTTACTCTCTGTCATCTTTAAACAGTTGTTTTTAAGTTTTGTTCAGAGTTTATAATTGCCATCTGTGGAAGGATTAGTCTAACACAAGCTACTCTAGCAGGACCAGGACTGGGTCTGGAGTGAGAGTAGAATATTGATGCTGAGTAAACTGTGAGAACTTTGTAGATATGCAGCAAATAAATCCAACAATAGGTATATATGATTTAAGAGTAATTGTATTATTCAGATATTCTTGTATTTCACAACATGCCAGCAATCCTGCTTACATCTAGCATTGTCTGGAAATATAAGATCGTGAATGTGTTCCACTTTTTAATTAAAATATTTATTTATTTAGTCTTTCGTTCAGCAAACACGAGCAGGGGTAGGGCCAGTACACAATGAAAATTTAGAGCTCCTTGTTCAAAGAGCAAGAAAAACGTACTGTTAAGGAAAGGTACACAGACAGTTTCTTCTTTCTTCCATGGTCTCTCTCTTGACTTTGTATGGTGTTTTTCATTTGTTATTTGGTGTCATTTTAAGTACAGAAATATACACATTTTAAATTATTAATATGAATTTACTGTTCATCTTTATATTGTGTAACTCCAGTTTTAAATGTAAATAACAGGGCATTTAATTCATAAACAAAATCACTGCAATTACACAATTTGTATTTTGCGGCTCATCCCAGGAGAGTGCCTGGAGCGAGCCACAGAGATAAACAAGCCAAACACAGGAAGGTTGAAAGGAGGAAGAGAGGGTTCTGAGACCTTGTGGCCCCCAGCCTTCGTTCCCCCAGGCGCTGAGCCAGCTGCTGGAGCTCTCTGGGTTCCTGAATACTAGCAAGGAGAGTACTGGAGGCTTACAGGCACCTACATTCTTATTTGGGTAAGATGAATGCTGGGTCCCCCTTTTGCCAGTCACTGGCTTGATACCACATGCCCTAGATGGGGCAGGGCCTGGGGGTGTCAAACCAGGCAGCTCTCCTTCCCTGTGTGCTGCCCCACCCATGGCAGATGGGAGAGCTTCGAGGATCTTTAAACCTCTGGTGCTAATGTAAGCTTAGAACCTGGATCAGGCTTGGCCTTGCTAAGACACAGCCTCTGGCTGGCCACCCACCAGACCACTGTTGTGTTTAAACCAGGGTGGGGACCACGCCTGCTGCATGAATGCTACCAAGTGTGCATAACTGATCCCAAGTCCCTGTGTGCCTGCACTCAGGCTCCTGGTTGGGCAGAGGGCAGCAGCAGGGAGGGGGCAGGGATGGAGAAGCCAGGCAGTGTCCTGGAGTGTCCTGGGCGCGAGGAGAGGAGGAATAAGTGCTTGAGAACCCACGCGAGGGAGGCGATGGAAGGCAGGACTGCACCTGAGCTGAGGCTCTACGTCCCCAGTGCATGCTCTATTGTCCCATGACACTTCACTCACAAAACACAACTTTAAAGATACGATCAATAAGAACTTCAAGATGGTGACCATGGAGCATTAGCCCCCAAGCACAGGGCCGTTCTGAGCACAGAGTCTGGTGTGACGGGCCCATGAAGCTGGCCCTGGCTGGAGCTGGTCCAGGGATGAATCAGACACAATCCCTGCCCTCTGTCTGTATTTGGGTGATAGGTGTGTGTCAGGCACTGGGAAGAGAGGCGAGACCTTGAGGGAAGGTGTCCCTGCCCTTGGGAAGCTGGAAGCCTGGCTACATGGCAGGCTGACCTCTGCTTGGTAGACGGGACCCACAAGAGCTGGGGGTAGGGGCTTCCAGCTCAGCCTCACGAGGTCCAAGCAGGCCTCTGGGAAAAGTGGTGCTTACGCTGAGACCTGGACGATGAGGTGGTCAGGTGAAGGGATGGGGGAAGAGCATGTCAGGCAAAGAGAATTGGGTGTGAAAAAGCCAGCGGCTCGAGCGAGACTGGCATGCTGGAGGTATGGAAAGAACGAATCATTATTTAGAGTGACAGGCACCGCGCCATCGCATGGAGGAGTCCACACTGCTTTTCTAAGGTAATCTCAGTCTCCTATTTATTACTGGGACATGAAATGCAGTTGCCTGATGACCCACGTGAGACACTGTGTCTGCAAGTCTGGTGGGCGGTTATTAGGGAAAGTACAAGTAGTGCCTGCTTCTCTCCAGCGTCATTTATAGCATGGTCTCGCAGTAAACAGAACACTTGGTCTCCCCCACAAATGGGCTCTGCCTGCCGGGTTCAGTCAGGGGCACTGGCGGCCACCAGATGCCAAATTACAGCGGGGGATTCACCCTCACCCCCAGCTCTTCACATCATTTGGGAATTTGGGTTCTCCCACCGCCCATGTCTGCAGCCTCGCCCCTGCAGCTCCAGACCACTGCCACAGCCCGGCCTCATTCCCTTCACAACCAAAGCTTCAGCCCCGGCCCTCCTAGGTAGCTCAGGGCACGCAGGCATAAAGCTTCTTTCCAGAAGCACTTTTTCAAAGCCCAGAACTGACTCTGATTGGACTAGCTTGGGTCACGTGCTCACATCTGAGCCAATCGCTGTGGTGGTGGAGGGGGCGGGCCCCATTGCTGTTAATTTCCAGCCACAGGGCTGGTAATGGAAAGAACACCCTTGGGGAATGAGGTAGAATTGGGTTCTAGTTCTGACTTCTGCCCTTTATTGTCTGTGTGTCTCTGGGCAACACCTCCTTGATCCTAGGGTCCTTTCTTTATAAAAAATGCATATAAGAATAGGTAGCAAGCTGTGAAGATTGTAAAGTGCCTGAAAAGTGGTAAACGCTCAATAAATGCCAATTAGCAGCTATACAAACAATGTCTTACACCCACACGAGTATGCAGCCTTTGAAAACGCTGATTCATTTTTCTGGAATGTACTTCTCTCTCTGATCGGCACATCCTCTCAAACCCCATTTTCCACTCCTGCTTCTGTGTGTCATTGACTAGCAGAATGGTTAAGAGCAGGAGTTTGGAGTCAGAAAGGACCAAATTCAAATCCATTTAACTTCTTTGAGCTCCAATTTCTTTATTTGTAAAATGGGCATAACAATACCCATCTCACTGGGTTGTCACGAGAATTAAGTGAGATCCTTCAGGCAAATTCCCTAGCACATGGGTACTCGATAAAGATCAGTCTTTAAATTATATGCATCCAACCATTGTGTAATTACCTTTTATGTGCCAGCCTCTTACTCTAGAATGAGAGCTTCTAGATGGTAAAGGCTCTCCTGGACTCACCTTCATTTCTCTTTCACCCATAACCATACCCCTGACACCCAACCAGAGCCTGGTTTCAAATCAGTGTCCTGGAAAAGTTTATGGGGTGCGTGGATGAAAACCAAGGCTTGCTGCAAAGCTACCTGCCTTCTGGGTAGAGGGTGAGACAGGCCATTCTTTTTCCTTCCCACTCACCCCCTTTCTCACTTGCCAGCTGCTGCTGCTGACTGTTCTGGGATTGGGTGGGCATAGCAGGGAGAAAGAACACTCTCCCACCACTTCTGTGAGGCCTAATGCTTCTCCAAACATTTATAGTAAAAGTTCCCTTTCACTATAATTCTTCATTTCTGTGGCTTGTAGTCAAGACCCCCGACTCTCCAACCATTAATTTGATTTTGGCTTTGGGGGGTTACAAATAAAAACAATAGTTAGTATTTATTGAGACTTTTCTGTGTGTTTGGCACTATGCTCAATCAGAACCATTTTCTTATTTATTCCTCACCACAGCTAGATGAGATAGGTAGCATGACTAGCACTATTTTACACACAGGAAATGGAGGGGCAGCAAGGTTAAGGAATTTGATCATACAGCAAAGAACTGGAAGAACGAAGATTTGAACTGAAGTCATTCAATAACTGACCTCTCTTTTAACTAACACACTCTACTGCCTGGTAACGTGAAATATGCACTTCAAGATGCACCCTGATTGCAGAGACATAAAACCACACCATTCTAAAATACAGTACTTAGATGCTAAAGCTTTCACTCTAGGAATTTACTGGTGAGGCACATCTGGCAATAAAGGCTTTTACCCAGGCTTTCCCCTGCTCCTTCTGTCTCCTGACCACCCCTGATGCTTCCCTGTGCAGCCATGCAGTCCCTGCTGTTTCCAGGGACCTGTGAGTATGAACTTCTCTCTTCACCACCGTCATTTCTGTGTCTGCATGTTTTACTGTGCCATAAGACAAATCCTGGCTACATTTTACAGTGGAAGGCCTGGGTTCAAATCCCAGCCTTGCCACTCACCTGCAGTGGCCCCTGGGCCAATTGTTTCCTCTTTCTGAGCCTCAATTGCTGCATGGAGAGAAATAGGGGTGAGAGTAATAATAACTGGGGTTGTTTAGAGAAGTAGTTTAAACCCCAAACGAAAGAAAACCCACACGTTCCAATCATGAAGCCACTTTGTCTATATGGGTTATTATTATGTTGGTTCTCACGAGGAGTAGAGAATGCCCCAATTAGGCCATAAAGAGCAGGTGGCTTCAGGTCAAAGCCATAGATAGAGACCACCCTGATGGGAACACAATCTCAAGTCCTTAAAAGTCAGGGAGCATACAGAAAGGGAGACCAAGGAGTGCTCGCAACCAAATGGAGAGAACCAAGGGGTGACGAAGCCCCAGTCTGCTCATCAAGTTCCCCTCACCCACTCTGGCCCGGCTGAGGACTCTACAAAAAGAGGTGGGATCAGGGAGAGGAGACAGAAAATCAGGCTCCAGAAGGGTTACATCAAATCCAACTGCCAAGGAGAAACTTACACACTTAGCTTTGAGCATTCCTGGCTATTCTCTGCTAGTTTAAAAAAAATCCTTTTGCAGATAAAGACAATTGATAATATCCCATGTGGGTGAAAGGGCAGAGAGGTGCCCTGGTAGAGGTCATGTAAATTAATGTTCCTTTCCAAGTGGTAATTCGGCATTCAGTATCAAAAGTCCTAAAAGGGCATGTTATTCATTGGCCAGCAACTCCACTCTTAGAATTTATCTTAAGGATTTGCTCAGACAAGCACACTAAGATGGATATACAACGATATTCATCACCGTAGTGTTTATAATAGCAAAATACTGGAAATGATCTAAATATCCATCAATAAGGGATTGTCTAAATAAAGTGTTACATCCCTACTATGGAATGCCATGCAGACTTCTAAAAAGGATGTTGCAAATCTACATTTGTTGACAGTGGAAAGATGCCCATGGTATGTTGCTGAGTGAAAAAAAGGGGGGGGGAATTAGCAGAATAGCATATATAGCATAAGCATATTTCTGTCAGATTACACATGTCTATAAATCTACATGTAAACATGCAGAGAGAGAAATTTGGAGAGACGATCACCAAAATGTAAACGGTGGTTGTCTCTGGATAGTGAGATTTGGGGGGTTTTGCTTTCTTCTTTGTACTTTTGTACTGCAACTAAATATAGACCATTTTCTTCAGCAGAATTCCTAGAATGGGATTTTTCAATCTCAGCACTGGACAATTCCTTATGGGTCTGGAAAGTTCTTTGATGTACAGGACAATCCTGTACATTGTAGGATGTTTAGCAGCATCTCTAACCTCTACCGGCCGGATGCCAGTAGCACCCTCTTCTCCAGTTGTGACAATCAAGACCGTCTCCAGACATTGCCAAATGTCCCCTGGGAGGCAGGATCATGCCTTCTTGAGAACTGTGGTCCTAGAGGAAGAGGAAGGCAGGCCGGATGGTAAGGCTGCTCCCAAGAGAAGACTTGGAATGAGTGATTGGGAGATACTGACCTGACCAGACTCCAATCTATCAGCCCTCAAGTCTTCTATGGAGTTCAAAATCCTGAGCAAGACTGGATGTACCATGGAAAGTTGTGATGAGGCCAAACCAGGATGGTGGGCTCAGGTGCAGGAACAGGGACTTGGGGACGAGCAGGAGCTCTGCCGGGAGTGTCAGCATTGCGAGAGCTCGAAACTCACAGCCCCTGTGAGCTTGAGGGTCTGGGCCAGTGATGTTGGGGGGCTGCTGATGTAGAGTCTGAGTGGCTCCCTTAGGCCGTTAACAACTCTGTGCCACACAGCTCCTTAGTTGTCACGTGTGAATTGTGTCTCCATCTGAAGCAGGGCGTCTGGAGTTTGTCAAGGCTTTGCGCCCACAATGGACCTCTGACTAATAAAAGTTACTAACACTTATTGAGGTCGTAGCCAGTGCCAGGCACTGCTCAGAAAGCTTTACGTGTTACTCCCGTAATCCTCACAGCAACCCTGTGAAGTCAAGTTGTGACCATCCATGTTGCAGATGGGGAAACTGAGGCACAGAGCAGTAAAACAAGTCACCCAAGGCTCCCTTACTAGTATGTATCAGAACTGGATTTCAAGCTCAATCAAACAGGCTCCAGAACCTGTGGTCTTAACCACCCCACTATTCTGCCTCTGAAGAGGTGTGGGCGGGGCTACTGCACCCCAAAGCAAGGAGCGACGTCACTGACCACTTTGCCGACTGCCTCTTCAAAGAGAACACCTGCTGTTAGTGCCAAAACAACAGAAGGTGTTTTTCATACACTATTTTTAGACCTCCAAACAGCCATCCGAGACAAGCACTACCACTCCTACGCTCATTTTACAGATGGGAAAACTGAGGCCAGATTTATGGTCCCCTCCTTTGTACTAACACTGTGACCTTCTGATTCCTATTTACAATTTTCCGTGCCTGTATTGTCACCCTAGTGGCAGGGATTGGGCCTGACACTGCTGTCACCCTCAGTGTCCTGCACTGGATGGGCCAATGGCACAGCATGGCCTCATCACTGTCTTGGTGCCCAGCACCTGAGCCCATTTCCTGGGTTTGGAGAAATGGAAATGGCAAGTCTCACTTCTCTCTACAGAAGCCAAAAGACCCGGAGGTGTGTTTTCCCAACCCCTGCACTTCTGCCAGCCTGTCAGATGATCCCATTTGGGACACAAGTGTGGACGAGACACAGAGAAAAGCAGAAGTCCTTCAGATTTCATTTCATCAGCAGGGCGGTGGTATCTAGGGTTGTGAGAGCAGGTGGCAGTGGGATGGAGGTGAGTCCAGCAGTCCAGTGACCAGTGGCAGGCAGGGCAGCAGCCATGTCCTAATCAGACCACACCGAAGGGCTGACCTGTCTGCTTCTGGCCCATTGGCGTCCCCTGCCAGCCATTCTGCAAGCTGCCTACCCAATACCTTTGCAATAAACCCCTTTTCTGTTTAAGTAAGCCGAGATTTATTTCTGCTGTTTGCAACGAAAAATCCTAGTGTGGACAAAATAAGGAAGAGAGGAAGGAAGGGAAGCCATGCTCCACCTTCGCCCAGCAAGAATCACTAGGTCAAGTGAAATGTCCTCAGCCAGTTCCACTCCTGCCACTTGAAGTGTCAGGAAGTGGCCTTCAGATAGTCTGAGTGGAAGCATTCACTTGTATGGCACGTGTGGCCCCACCAGGCTCAGGAGAGGGGTGCAGAAGGCAGCTGTGGGGAACTGAGATGAAGCCACTGTTGGAAAATCCAGGCGCTACTGAACCCTACTCCAATGTGACCTGATTATAGATCATTTCATCCTAATTGCCCCTGCAGCTCAGGTGTTAATGGGAACCCCTTTGTTCCATGCACTCGAGGGGAGACAGCCCTGAGCACCTTCAGTTTCACAGCCTGTGGATTCCATGGCCCCAAGCTTGCAGTGTACAGGCCAGCTGGGAGTCAGGGTCATGTGATATTGGACATGGTCAGCCTAGCCCACAGCATGGCCCAAGAAGGTCCCCAGAACCGGCTAGACAGTACAGGCCAGGGAAGTGGCCTTGTTCTGTCCCTTGGGACCTTGCCTGCCCTTGGCAAGGAGTGGTCAGGAAGCCTCAAATTGTGGGTGGTTGCTCCGGCTCGCCCTGGCCTCAGAAGTTCCCCTCCTTCCTCTGGTCCCTCATTACCATGGGCAGAGCCTTAAGCCATCCAGATATAGAACCCAGTATCCAACTCAAAAAGCTGTGACTTCACCCCAAGCGTGGACAGCTCAGCACCGGGGGCGGGGGGGGGGGGTGCTGGAAGGCTGCCCCAGGGGAGTCCCCCAAGCTGGCTTACCAAGCACAGGGAGGGGTTTCCAGATGGACAAGCTGAGAGGGGGGTTAGGCCGGGGAACAATGTGTGGAACACATCAGGGCACGAACCTTTCTCTTTCTTGCTGTCTCTCGGGAGGAATGTGTTCCTCACCTGCCTTTTCCATCCAAGTGCTGAAGAAGCATCCTTGTTACCAGGAAGTAGGTCACATCGCCAGTCCCCAAAAAGGAAAGTGCTACCTCCATTGTGACAGGGTGTGAAACAGCTGTCTCCACTGCCTCCCCCACGTGCCTCCTGGGGTCCGTGCTCCCTGGGGTCTGCTATTCCCAGAGCAGCTTTCCTCTTCCAGTCTGGTGCCTGAGCCACGCAGGAGAAATCATGAGTAGCCCTGAGCTGGCCCTAAAAGAGATAGGGGTGCAGTGGGGAGATCATGCAGATGGCATGAGCGCCCCAGCCCACCTTCTGGCCCAACTGACTTGTAGCAACTGGTGGGTGGTTTTTCCCAGAAGAAAGCTCAGGCAGGGAACCTGGAAAGCAAGTGTTATTGCTAGCTCTGCCTTGCCTAGGATCCACTGGCACGCATGGCCTTCCTTTGGGGGCTGTAGAGATTCTGTGGATGCCTCTGGATGAGAGTCAGCCTAAGTCTGGTGCCCGGTCATATAAGGACCATGGGCTCTGTGCTGCTTGCACCTGTTTCCTGGAGGTGTCATGGAAATTACTGAGCTGAGGCAGGAGCAAGGCTGCATGTTAGACTCAGGTAAATGACGCCAAGTTTTCCTAGGAAACGTATGATGCGTTGGAAATGGGGTGGGTTGGGAGGAAGCTGGTGCAGCAGGCAGAGCTATCTGAAAAGGGGCCACAGTCTTGATCTGTGTTGTCCCAGCCATGAGCTATGGGGGTGGCCTGCTCCCACAGGCCAGTGGCTCCCTCTCCCCACCACCACCGATGAGCTGTAATATCCTACTGGCTCCTAAGGCCCAGGGTACCTGGTGCTGGCAGCCAGCATCCCCAGACACCCCCTGTAAACTGCAGGCACCCAGACTCCCTCTGCATGGTTCCAAGTAGCCTGCAATCCCCTACTGACTGGGCCACTCTCTCATAATTCCCCTTTCAAAGGGTGACCTCAGGGAAGTTCCTCCTCTCTACTAAGGGAGGGGACATGGGGACCCCTCTGGCTCATGAGGCTTCCACCACTCCCTGTTCTCCGAAGACAGAATGAATCCCTAAGTGTGGTAAGTCCCATCCGGAAAGGGCTCCTTATGGGCCAGGAACTTCCATATGTCGTTTTGCCAAAGTTCATTCCTGTATTAGTAACAAAGCACCACAAACTTGGTGACTTACAACAACAGAAATTTATTCTCTCACTGCTCTAGGGGTCAGAAGTCCAAAATCGAGGTGCTGGCAGGCTGGGCTCTGGGAATCACCTGTCCCATGCCTGTCTCCTAGCTTCTGGTGGCTGCCGGCAATCCTTGGTGTTTCTTGAATTGTAGCTGCATCACTCTGCCTCCATCTTCATATTGTCTTCTCTGTGTGTCTCTGTGTATCTCTCATAAATATGACATCTGTCATTGGATTGAGGGGCCACTGGATTATCCAGGATGCTCTCATCTCAAGATACTTAATTATATCAGCAAAGACACTTGTGCCAGCTAAGGTCACACTCACAGGTTCTGGGATTAGGACACATGTTTTTGGGGGCCACCATTCAACCCACTACACTTCCCCTCCAATTTCTCCTGAAGATATAGTAGGTTTTATCATTTCACCAAGGAGAAAAGGATAGATCAAAAGAACCTGTTACAGATCAGGTATCTCTACGTTCATTATATCAACGCTCTATCCAACATCTCACCAAGCTAAGTATCCTTATTTCCTATTTCCAGATGAGAAAACAGAGGTTCAGAGATGTTAAGTAAGTTGCCCAAAGCCACACAGTTAGAAAGTAACACAGTGAAATTGGACTCCAGGTCTGTCTGGGTCATACAAAGGACCCCTCCTGAGGCTCCCCCATCATGCACCAGGGCTTGGAACAAATCCTACAACATCGCAGGGGCTGCATTAAGGAAGAGACTTTACTGAAGGAGGCACCCACGTGGGCCAAGGGTCATCAAGAAGTGAGAAGACAGGGAGCCCCCAACCCTCCATCAGCCCCTAGAGAGGAGTGCCAGGGCCAGGCGCTGCTGTGGTGCTGGGCATACAGTGACAGGCAAGACATGCCAATTCCTGCCCTCCCAGGGCCCATATTCTAGTGGCAGAAGATTCCATGGGTAACCTGATGGCAGTGATGCCATGAAGAAAAGCATAGCAGGATAAGAGGGCAGAAAGTAACATGGTGGGGTTGGGAGGTGGGGCTCGACTGGGGAGGTATGTCTGAGGACAGAGGCAGAGGCCTGTTCCAGGGGCGTGGTGGAGAGTGTGCATTTCCTGTGGGTGCAGTGGACAGCCACGACTTCCGGGCAGTGAGGAGATCTCATTCACCTCTGAGAAGCTTGCTGTGGGAGCAACTATCAGACAGGCCCCGACGGAGGGTCATGCTACAAAATGACTGGACTGGACTTCTCAAAAATGCCAAGGTCATGATAGGTGAATACAGACCAAATTAAAGAGACACCAAGAATGTTCCAAGTTAAAGGAGACTAAAGGGACATGACCACAGAGTGCAATGCATGCTCCAGGCTTTTCTTTGGGGACAGGAGGCAAAATGTGAATGAAGTCTATAGATTAGCTAATAGTACTGTATCAATAGTTTTTTATCATAATGCTGGTTAGGTGAGAGAGTGCCCCAATTTATAGGAAATACCCACTGGAATATTTAGGGGTAAAGGGGCATCATGTCTGCAACTTACTCTTGAAGTTTTTTAGAAAAAAAGTGGGCGGCGTTGACATGAATGGTAAATAGATGTAGGGAACAGAGTACACAGAAAGTCTTTGCACAAGTTTTACAACTGTCCTTACAATTTTTCTGTAAGTCTAAGATGTATGTCAAAATAAACAGTGAAAAGAAAAAGGTGAAGCTGCTACGTGGAGAGCTGGCTGCAGAAGAGGCAAGGTGGGAGCAGGGAGAGGTAAGGTGGGGAAGGGGCTGCACAGGAGAGCAGGAGAGAGAAAGGTGGACGACAGTGGTGTCAGTGCAGGTGGGAGGGAGGGGGGCATTTGAAGGTACAGACCTCAGGACGTGCTGATGGATTGGGTTTGGGGGCTTAGGGAAAGAAAATAATCAAGATTTTTCGGCTGAATGGAGTGGAGGTTCTTTCGGAGGATGGGTAAGGCTGGGGGTGGGGGTGGTGCAGCTTAGGGGGAATACGTATCAAGAATCTGTGACTAACAATAGCATGGGCACCATAGCTTCAAATGCCATCTGCAGGAGCAATGCCAATGGGATGTGTTTACTGCTGCCGAAATGGATGAGCCCATGCCCAGAATCAACATAGGGAAAGGAAAGAGGCGATGGGTGCCTCCAATATTTAGAAGTTGCTTGAGAGAAAAAAGGGACTTTCATTTAGCCTAGGGGGGGAGTGATTTACAATGACCTTTTATTGAGTGCTTCCTGTGTGCCAGGCACCGTGTAAGGGTTTTAGATGCATTATCTTTTCTTCTTCTCACAATAGTCTTGTGAGATGAGCAACAGAATCCCCATTTAAAGCATGACACAACTAAGGCTCAGAGAGGTGCTGTGATTTGCCCAAGGTCACACAGCCAGGATGCGGGGACTGGCTTTTGAATCCAGTCTGTCTGTCCCGAGAGAACCTGCCGGGGAATTCTTGTTTTCTGTCATGTCTTGTCCTTCTCCCCACAAGATTGGGGGCTCACTTCTTTGAAGGGAAGCCACACAGCTGTTTTTTCCTGACAGCTGTGAGGCTGGCTCCAAGGGAGGAAGCATTTTGTGGCTGACCCAACCCTTTCCAGGAAAGAACCCCTGAATTGCAGGATCCCATCCACCCTCACTCCTCTGACACGCAAAATTAGATCTGGCCACTCCCAGAGAAAGCCCTTTGGCTCCTGCATTCTCCATTTCTCGTTCTCTGAAAACAGCTCCCAAGAGGGTGGGGTTCAGCACCCTCCGCCCCTCATCCACTCCCTGGATGGGTGCCTGCTCCTGCTCCCCGTACGTATCACTGTTAATAGAAATCAATAGTAATCACTATGAGTCATCAAGACCGGGTGCCAGGCTCTCATCATAGCCAACTTCCCCAGGGCCTGGTGAGGTTGATGGTTCCAGCCTCATTCTCCATATGGGAAGTCTAAGGCTCAGAGGGGTAGGGGAATATGCCCAAGGTCACATTGCTGGGAGTGGCTAAGCCAGGATCCAGCCACCAGCACATCCCAGCTCGAAGCACAGGCTGCCCCACCATGTTCAATCACAGAGACTTTTTGAATGGACTCAATTCTCCCCCAGCCCCAGAATCTGACCACAAAGCTTCGTCCTGCCTCTGTGCTTCAGGGTCACCAACACAGGTCAAGCTGAAAGGCACCAAAGGTTTTGCTCTCCTGGCCCAGCCCCTGTTGCTCAGCTCTGGGTTCCCAGCCTCCATCCCTCTTCCTGCTGTCTGTGTTCCAGCCTCACCCGACCACACCCAGCCAAGCCCAAGCCAGGACACAGCCCAGAAAACCTTCTATGCCTGATCCCACCTTGGGTCTGCTTGTCCTCTGGGCAGCCCAGGGCCTGGAAGGAGGCAAAAGTATGAGGCAGGGGCCAGGAGGGGAAGTGGGTGTGGCTGGGTGCAGCTGGGCCAACAGAACAAAGAGAACCACTTCTCAGAGAGATAGAAGGCTTGGTGTTCTTGCTGCTTTAGGCCCAGACACATTCCTCTGCACTGCACAGCCTAGAAAAACAGGTCAGTGATGTTCGATTCAGCAGCTAGGTACCAAGTGTCCACTGCATTCGTCAGGACAGGCTCACCGCTGTGACAAACAGCCCCTCATCTCAGTGAGGCACCGTAAGGGGTGTTTGCATTTTGGTTTTGGTGTTGTTTTGTTTTGTGTCTTTTTTGCATAATGTCTGGACTTACTTTCAAAACTCCAGCAAACAATTTAAAAAGTAGGGTGGGGTTGTGAGTAAAAGAAGACTGGGAAAACGTTAATAATTTTTGAAGCTGAATGATGGATGGCCAGAGTGGGTTATTACACTATGCTCTCTACTTCTTTTGTATATTTGAACCATTTACATATGTTTATTTCTTACTCGTAAGTCCAATGCACGTGCTCCTGGCCCCCGGCTATCCTGGATGGCTTTTCCCCCCAATGGTTGTTCCAGGACACAGGCCTCTTCCATCTTGTGGCTCCTCTGCCATCTTGTGGTCTCAAGGTCATCTTGGAGTCATCCAAACAGCAGGCTGGGAAAAGAAAAAGAAAATAGCATAGCCACTACTTCGCACCTAGTCCTGAAAATGTCTTGTATCCCTGCTGTTCATATTGCATTGGCGAGAACTAGTCATATGACTAATAAGGGGTGCTGGGAAATGTAGTTCCCAGCTGGATAGGTCCTTCCCGGCACCACGGCCATGTAATACAAGGGGAACTTAAACCTTGGTTGGTCAGCTGATTGTCTCAGCTACACCGTATTGGATGTGGCCATGTCAAAGGTGATGCCCAAGGGGTGACCTGGTATCCTGTGAGGAGCTAGAAAAGGAATCTGAAGGGGTTTGTGAGGATGAACGTGTGAGTTCCAACAGAAAGTGGAGCTGTTATTATAATCATTTCCCCTGGGGAATGCCCCGAAGGTTCACGGTGAGAAGACAACCAGCTACCATTTTTGAGGGCCGACTGTGTGCTTTGCATTTTACACATATTTTCTAATTTAACCCTACTTACACCTTTTTAAAAGGAGATGCTATCATCCGCATGTTAAAATAATTATTTGTTTTTGCTAGATAATTTATTCACATGTTTCAAAAATAAGAGGTGCACAGTGAGAAGTCTCATTCCATCCTTGCTCCTATACACCCCCTTCCTCAAGGAATCATTTTTGATAGTTTGTGGTGTATTTCTCCAGAGTTTGTTTGTATAAATACAAGAACATAATCTTAAATCTCCCCTTTTTTATACAAAAGAGAACATATATGTCACACTGTCCTATACTTGCTATTTCACCATACATTTTATCTTAAAGATTTTTCTATATCAATACACAGAGAATCTTCTGACTCTGTCCCACCATCCAGAGGTATTAAAATGTATCTAACCAGTCTCCTATTAAGAGAATTTTAGGTTATGGAAACTGAAGCCCAGAGAGGGGAAGGTATTTGCCCAAGGTCACACAGCCAGGAAGTGGAAGGAAGGGCTTTGTCATGCAGGATCTCAGCTCCCACTCCCCGCACAAGAACACAGGACATGGTGAGGCCAAAAAGGAACACCAGCGAAGCCATGGATAGGGGGCTCATACCACTATATTCTCGCTGGCGGCTGGTTGAGATACAAAAGCAAGCATCCGCCTTTACCCCAACAGGGGGTCATCCTGCACCCCAGTCTCGCTGGTGGCTGGGCGAGACACAGGAAGTAGGATCCACACGATCCACAATCTGCCCTCCACACTTGCTAAACCCACTTGCTAGCCGCAATCCGCCATCCGCTTCTCTGCCAACCAACCCATGCACCCCCCCACCCCAGCGTAGCCACAGCAGTTATATTAGTGGCTAATGGCTAACCGGTAACAGCCGATGGCCACCCAGCCACAGCTGATGGCCATCTAATAATCGAGCCACCACTTTTCCATGTGAGGCCGAGAGCCTGGAAACTGCTCTCTGGGACTCTGTCCCCACAGGTTTGTTCCCAGATGCTCCCTTTTACTTTTCTTCTCATTTGTAGAGATGCTTCACCACATCTCTCTGGAAACCCCAATGTAGAGAAGTTGTAAACTGTCCTGGCATTACAGGAAGGGGCTCACTCACTGATCAATTCCGCTTGACCAGGAAGCTGGCTCCAGGTACCTGGAAACATCTGAAGGAGGATAAGACCCCGGATCCCAGCATGAGCTGGGCAGTCAGGATGCCCGTCCTAGCGAGGCTTCCTGGGTCCCAGTCCTGGCCCTGCCACTCAGGGGGTGTGTGACCTTGACCACAAGACACACACACACACACACACACACACACGCACACATATACACACACTCATATTTGGAGGGAGAGAGAAATTTCGTTTATGAAATTGGCTTACATTATGGTGGGGGCTGGTAAGTCCAAAATCTGTAAGGCAGCCCAGAGGCTAGACACTCAGGCAGGATTAAGACCACACTACAGTCTTAAGGTAGAATCCCTGCTTCTTCTGGAAACCTCCGTTTTTGCTGTGAAGGCCTTCAACTGACTGGAGGAGGCCCACCGGCGTTGCTGAAGGCAATCTCCTTTACTTCAAGTCAACTGACTGTAGGTGTTAACCACATCTACAAAATACCTTCACAGCAACTTCAATTAGCGCTTGCCCAAACAGCTGGGCACCACAGCCTAGACCAATTGAGAAAATTAACCATCCCAAAGGCCTTTGATAGCTAGGATGATTTGGGAAATGGCTATCCGGTTGGAAATTGACAGTGTCTGCCTCATGGAGGTTTAGAGAGGTCAAAACATTTGCTCAAAGTCACACAGTTGATAAATGAAAACTGGGATTTGCACTCAGCTCTGTCCAATGTCACAGCGCACACTGACCCCAGATGCAGCTGCCTTCCAGAAATCTATCTGCGCTCCTGAGCATTGCACCACAGCCACTCAGGGACCACTCCTTCATTCTGTCACCCCCTGCATTTGCCACTGAGTCCTCTGCGCCTTCCCGCCTCCTGCAAGCGCCCTCGGCCACAGTCCAGGCGCCCAGAACTTGGATTCCTGTTTGTATCTGTCTTTCCAGACTCTCTGACCTCCAGCCCTTCCTCCCCCACCCCTTTTCCCCAGAGGCTTCCTAACCCATAAGGCCACAGAGGATAAATGACATCATCTGTGCTCTGGATGGACCTCACTGGGCCCAGTTATCAGGCCATAAGTGGAAACGCCTGACATTTTCCCACAGGAAATCGCCCTCCCTCTCTCCCGACTGCACACTGTTCCTGGGGATCTTGGCAGAGTCCGGGGGCTCCCTATGGACATGCCATTCAGGTACCTTTCTGATCCATAGTAGACCTTCCAACGTGGGATTACTAAAACCAGCAGTAACGGAGCCACCTGAATTCAGGTCCTGCTCCTCGTCTGTCCTCCTGCGTGATCTTGGGCAAGTGGCTTCCTGCCTCTGCGTCACTACTGGCTCACTTTTAAGTGGGGAATAATAACAGAAATCATCCCGTTAAATCCTTTTAACAATCTTCTGAGGTACGAGCATCGTTCGCATCTTACAGATGAATAACTGGGCACGGAAAGAGTTAGACATTTGCCCCAGTCCACAGGTTAGTAAATGGTGGGGCCAGGGCCTCGGTTAGAACCCCTGTCATCAGGAGAGCTCTGCCAGGGAGCGGCCCAGAGAGGTGGGGGAGGCTTTCCACAGACCAAAAGTGCGGAACCCGGGGATGGGGTGGGGTGGGGTAGTGGGGACACCCAAATTCCAGAACTGGCTTGGCCCTTGCCAGTGGTGGGGCGGAGGGAGAGTTCACTTCTTGGGACTCAGCTTTCCCAGCTGTAAAATGGGCATCCGTGCTCTAGACTTCCACTCTTCCTGTGTTGCAGGCCAGTTTTTAGCACACCCACATCGGCCCTGCATTATTTATGAAAGTTTTTTTTTTCATTAAATGGATCATGATTTAGTATTCAAATATATTTATTGGAAATGTATTGAAACTAACTTCCTATGACTACCTTAATAAAGAAAAGCAGGCACATTTGCCATAAATAGAAGGCATTTATACAGTGAATCCTGCAACGGAGTGTTAAAGTGTTGAAAGTGCTAAAGACCCACTTTCACAGGTCGGCCTCAGGTGAACTTCTCACCTTCCTGATTCTAGGTGGCGTTAGGCCAGGTCAGGAGACCCTCGGCCATCCTGTCCCCTCCTCGTAAGCACATGAAGCATGCTCTGGGCTGGTGCACAGCTGGTGCTCAGACTCCTGACCTCCTCTCTGGCCCCACTGCCCCGGAACAGACACCTCACAGGAGGAAACTGGCTGTCCTCCTCCAAAGGGCAAAGTGGCCACAGCCACTTAATCCAATTAAACTCCGATTCCCTCACCACCATCACTTACTGCTTAGAAGGAGGACTGAGGTTACTGCCGACCGTGACTTAGACGTGGCATGTGGTGTGGCAGGCCATGGCATGTTGTTCCTGGCAACTGTCACGCGCCTTCTGACACCGGAGCTAAATTGCTCCTGTGAGCGCCAGGCGCCTGCTGTGCTCTAAGACTTCCATGGCTCCCTGTTCCCCGAGGAGCATATCCACCTCTGTTCTCTACATTCTCACCATTCTCAAGGTGTCTTCTCGCTACATTCCCCCAGAGTCACACTCCTCCCTCAGCTGCCCTGTACGCTGAATGCCCCTGGGTGGCACTCAACCTGCCTAAGGGTCAGAACCCTGGGAGGACAAGAACCTCCACTTCACTGGCTTGTCTGGGGGCCCAAACAACACTGTCCGCAGGCAGAACCATCCCAGCTTTGAAATGGGCCCCTTGGGACAGCTGCACTCCCTGATAGTCCTGGCCTGTGCTTTTGCAATCCACACTCGTTTCCCCAGCACGACCTCCTCCCTCCTGCCAAAGGGCTTTCTACTGCTGTCCCCACTGCTCAGAGTGTTCTCCCTCCACCTACAGGCCCAGTGACATCCTGCATGCTCGCCCCCTCCAGGAAGCCTTCCCTGACTTCAGACCGGTTCTGGTCCCTGTGAATGCACCATCAGAGCACTTCCCTGATTATATGAGCTCCAGTCCCCTCCTAGGCTCCATGTGGCCAGGAGCTGTGTCCCTGGTGTTGCCCCTGGGCTCCAGCACTTCATACAGAGCCTGGCACAGGGCAGACGCGAAATGAGTACTGTTCCTAGAATATCAGCGCCCACCAGCGTGAGGAGAGAAGCTGGTGTGTTCTCCCCTCCATCCCTTTCTCCTGCTGGTGTTTCTCTGATTGTCCTACTTTCACACTGTATTGAAATACACATACTCCTAATTTGTTCTCTTTGCTGACCCTGCCCTATAGTTGATCATCATTTTCCTTGTGTAATTTGTAGTTTTGCCTCTTTTTTTTTTTTAGTTGTAAGCTCATCTGTTCCTAGGGCTGTGATATCTATGGGAGTCTCATGCGCCCTGAGTTGGAGAACTGTCTTTGAAAACCAATTTTACATTTGCTCATTCTAGAGCTCCTGAGTTTTTGCTAATCAAGACCAATTTGTACAATGTTTTCTTGGTTCGGGTCTCCCATACTAGTTGGATAGTGTAAATTCAATCTCCACTCACTCCCATGGTACAAGCTTGAGATTTCAAATGCTCAAGGAATACTCTTTGATTTCCACCCAGAGCCTGACGTTGAGGTTTCCCTCACCAACCCTGTCCCCGGATGGCTGTGGCAGTCAGGATAGGTGAGGTTATACTGCGGCAATGAACAAGCCCAAATGCTCAGTGGCTCAGCATGACAAGAGGTTTATTTCTTACTTTCTCTCCATGTCTCAGGAAACAGTGGAGAATTCTGTTCCACGTGTCCTCATTCAGGGACCCAGGCTGATGGAGCAGACACTCTCTTGAACATTCCCAGTCTGGACAACCTGCACAGGCATTTAAATGCCCTGGAAATATTTGGTGACCAATATGAGCAACTATGGCAAAGGAAATGGCTTGCTGAGGTCCCTCCATTACGGCATCTCATTTCCACCTGCCCACCACATGCACGGCAGGCCAAGTCTCCTGTCCCAGTGGGGGTTTCTCTTCATTTAAGTTTAGCAAACTGTTTTAAATACTTTTGTTTTACATCGTAAGACAATATTTCTATTGATTATGGTGAGGAAGGAGAAGTGTCAGCTCAGTTTGCCATGTTGCCAGAATCGGAAAAATTGATATTGTTTCTTCAAGATTGGGAACATACTGTTATGTAACCCTTTTTTAATTCAACAATAGATTATAATGATTTTTCCATAACCTCCTATATTCTTCAGGAGCATAATTTTTTATTGCTATGTATTTAAAATTATGCACATACCATTCATTTCACCAATCCCCTCTTTTTGAACACTTAGGTTATTTTCAGTTTCTCCCTATTGACCTTAAGGATGCATATGCAAGGGTGCCTTTCAAAATATGTAACAGCTGGGGTGGTCTGGACATGGGCACCAACCAGTTGGAATGGACAGTAGTCACTATGGCGGGTTTGGCTACTGCATGTGTCCCTATTGCATGCACATTTATCTTTGTACACACCCCGTGACTTCCCCTAGGTAAGTTCCAAGAAGCAGAATTTCTGGGTGGCCAAAGGATAAAAGAACATTTTAAGACTTTTGATACCTAGTACTTCTAAATGGCTCCAGCCTCATTCTCACTCTGAAGGAATTCCCAGCTTCCATCCTCATAGCTGCTCATGTAGTAATGGGTCGGGAAAGTGCTGGGATGGAATTTCTCACCAGAAACTCCATGGTCAGCAAGCTTGTGGTTCCCTATCAGAGGCTGATAATGCTAATGGTTAATGGGGTGTTGAGGTCCCTGGACATCTGAGAGAAGAAAGGTGGAGATGGGAACATCCGGTGAGTAAATCCACCTCTGCCTGGGCAGACGTGGGCTGGGGGCTTGTGGTGTGGGATTGGGGGTGGGTCCCAGAAGCAGACATATCAAGGACCTGCCCTGGGTTAAAAGCATCATCTCTCATGTCCAGACTCAAATCGGCTCCACTGCCAGCTGTGTGACCTTGAGTAAGTCTGTCCTGGCTGAGCCTCAGTTTTCTCATCTGTAACATGGGGATGCCTTCTTCCAGGATTGCCGTGAAGCACACGTTAAACTAGATAATATCCACACACCCCAGGCCCAGCACCGGCAGCTGTGCTAAAGAAATGGCAGGGATGAGGTAGAGGATGGTGGCAGCAGCTCATATCGTGGTGAAGACAGACTCGTGGGCTCCTCATTTGTTTCTTTTGTAGGCTGAGTGTTCCGGTTCCTTCATGATACTCGGGAAGGGAAGGAGGCCAGGAACCTTGGACCAACCTGACCCAGAGGGGAGGAGACCAGAATGTGTACAGTATGAATCTGCACCCTTGGGGCCACAGCACCTCGTATTCCTCCATAAAAATCTGTCCTTACTGTGACCTCCAAGGTCCCCCACACCCTAGCCCCTACTCTCCCCTCTGACCCTCTGTCCTACCACCCTGCCCTCCCTACAACACACCAGTCTTCTTGCAGTGCTTTGAATACATCAAGTACCCTCCAGCTTCAGGGCCTTTGCACGTGCTGTTCCCCCCTGCCAGGAATGCTTTTCCAGATCTTTCCAGGGTTTAGTCCCTTGTTTTATTCAGGCCTCAGCTCAAATGTCACCTCTTCAGAAAGGTCTTCTCTGGTCACTCCATCTAAAATGACAGATTGGCACTGTACACCATCCCGTCTCTTATTCTTGATTCTCTCCCACATTTGTTTTTTTTCATAGCACTTACCCTTACTCAAAATTATTTAACACATTTATTTATATCTTGTTTGTTGCATGTCACCTCACAAATAACATATAAATCCCAATCTGACAAAGACTTTGCTTTGTTCACTGCTATACTCCCAGCACCTAGAACAGTAGATGCTCAACAAATATTGATCCCTTTCATTCATTCCTGGTTTGGCCACTTCATAGCAGCATGACCTTGGGCAAGTCACTTCCCTCTGCCCCTCAGTTTTCTCATCCATGCAATGGGGTTAGCCATCCATGATACTCAGCAGAATGGGACGGCCTCAACACAATGGCTGTGGAAAGGCCTGGTACTGAGTAGACCTGCTACTGCTTGCCCCTCCCAATGCAAATCCTCTAGGAACAGGTGACACTTGTCACCTCATAGTGCTTTAGTTTAGCTTATCGCAGGTTGGGGAGGAAACCAGCCTGGAGGGGCTGCCATGGGGTGAAGCCTCTCCCATTTCTTACCCCATCGCCCAACCCTGCTCCCCAGCTGGGCTTTTTTGCACAGGTGCCTTCAGGATCCATGAATAATTGATGATGCGTGGGTCCCTTTTGGAGCTTCTCATGGTCCCTGGGGAAAAAAGAAGTCTTTCTCTGTCTTGTTTTCATCCCCTGCCTTGGCCTCCCTCTCTGCCATGAGTCACCCAGACCTAATCTGCAGTGTATCTTAGCCGGCAGCCTGAGGCCTCCCCTCAGAGCCCCAGAGGCTGGGCTGGGAAAGGAGTCTCCCCGAAGTGTGGGTGGCCAGTGGGCAGACAGGCATCTGGAGTGTTGTGCCCAGGCTGGCCTGGATCATTCTAGAAGCAATTGTAGCTCACCTGCAGACACAGGCAGAACCCACAGGAGGAAGTCTGGAGACTAAGCCTGGAGCTGCCCTGAGGGCAGACATGTGCCCAGGGATGGTCCATCTGGTGCTCCCGTGGGAGCCATGCACACTATTGGCCATGGGCAGGCATCATGCTGGGTGCTTCGCTCACCTCATTCCTTCCTCACGACCCCCTAGAGAGGTAGGGATGTTTGGTCTCATTATACAGCTCAGGAGTCAACAGAGAGGTGAAGTACCTTGCCCAAGGTCACATACTCACAAGCGGCACATCTGTCTGGCTCTACCTCCACGTTCTTTCTGTGATACCAGACAGATGAGACCCAGAATTCAGGGAAAGCTTTTGGGATTGCCCCCAGGGAAGTAACCGGAAGTCAGAGCCTGGGGTCACATCAGACTCGAGAGGGTCCAGGCTGCTTCCCCAGTGAAAAGAAACGTCCTGGGGTCATCCTCACAGCACAGACCCCACTTGCCTCCACTAAGGAACATTTATTCACCACCCACACCCCCATATGTGTGACCTTCGGGGCAATGAATCACACCCTTGACTGAGTACTCCCCTGAGAGTCGAAAATCCTACATTCTACCATCAGCTCTGCCACAAAGCTTCTATGTGACTGGGCAAGTTATGACTTTCCTGTTCGCTCACGAAATAATAGAGATTGTTGTTCTCTGTCTCTGCTGGGAAATCTAGAAGTTAAGATGCTCACAGGGTGAGTTTTACAGCACTGGAGTTACACCTCTTCTTCCAGGACAGGTAGCCCAGGTCCCGCCTGTGTGTGTAGACCAGGTGTCTCGGTCTCACCTATGTTCTGCTGAAACTCCCTCCATCTTTCAACCTCACAGGTACAGCGTCAGGGCTCAATGGTCCTGATGCACAGGGTTTTGCCACCCAGTGTCCTCCCCAACCCCCTGACGTGGAAGTCAGGAAAGTTGACTGACCCCACAGCAGGGTTGACCTGTGATGGGCATGGCTACTTAAAGTGTCCAAGGACCAGCTGAGGTGATTTGTTCAGGGCAGGGTCTGGGGCCCAAGATGACCTGTCAGGTGAATCTCAAGGGTTTCTGCAAATGCTGTAATCAGTTCTTGTGCTTCCCTGCATGATGTGAGTAAAGAAAGATGTAACTCTGGGTGCTACTGGCAGCCACCTTGGGACCACAGATGGAAGGTCTGCCTGAGAACAGAGGCCTCACAGAAGAAGTCAACCCACAAAATAAATGAAGAGAAACTGAGACGTACTGGATTAAGTTCCCCTTGGGCTGTTTGTTCACTGACCCGAGCTTTTTATTCTGTCACTTGCAACCAAGAGTCCTAACTGATATTGGCCCACAGCAGAGGATTGATCGGTAAACATTTATCAGACTGAAGTTTATTTTAGAGCTCAGCACCACCATCTTACACAGAGTTTGTGAGGGCCCTTGGTTTAAGGAGATATAACTCGAGGCTGGTTGAGGACCCTGGGTGCCAGGAACAGGAAATGGTCAGGCACACGCGCGCGCGCACATACACACACACACACACACACACGCACACGCACACACGCGCGCGCGCGCGCACACACACACACACACACACACACACACACACACATACAGACGCACACATGCACATATGCGATGACCTATATTTTATGAGTACAAATAACCAGAGAGAAATGCAGAGAAGCTGTAAGGATCAGACAGCAAACAGAGGTCACCTCTGGAGATGGAGGCTTGTTCAAAGGGACTTGAACCACATCCACAGTATTTGTCCCCTGAGGAGAATGTACTCTTATTTTAGCTGTGCCCCTAAATCTTAATTCTGAAAGAAAAATCAAATATATGAACGTAGTTAAATCATGATGACTGCATTTTCTTGGGAAGAGCATCCAGGGTACTGACTGCCCATCTCTAGGCAGAGAAGAAACACATGAGGGGGAGGGGATAAGGCCTGAAGCTCTACCTCCCCCACCCCCCTTCCCCACAATCTCTTCCCCCTCAGCCCACCCCCAGGGCTCGGGAATTTCCTGGAAGCCTGAGACATCCTGAGAACGAGCATCTTCTCATGGCCTTTGGTCAAAGGGAGTTGGGTGGGTGTCTTTTAATTAGCATTTTCATCTTTTTTTGTGTGTGTGGTATTTTTATAAAATTCAACACATGGTAGGGGGTAGGGAGATGAAGCTCCAGAGAGGAGAGGTCAGGGTTTCATTAGGTCTGATACCCGGAAGAGAAATTTTTTTTCTGGACAAATCCAAACAAGCCTTTGATAATATTTTAAAAAATATTTTGTAGTTTGTGTTTTAATTATACAAATTAATATATGAAAAGATTCTCTTTAAAAAATCAAACAATCCTGATGAAACGTAGGTTCTGCCCGATACTGTCCCCTCTGGAACATGACCATCCTACTTGACTTGATGAACATCCTTCCAGAACTTTCTCGAGGCCTTTGTATACATCATGGACCTATTGAAATATGTCATCCTGGCTTGGCTTGGTTTTTTTAATAAGTAGCAACATTCTGTACATACAGAGGTGTCGAAAAAGTGTATACACATTTTGAGAAAGAAAAAAACTGTAATTGTAAGACTCAATATATACTGATAACAAAAGACGAATACAAGTCATGTTTGACTTCTGCAATTACACGAGATGCTCAAAGTGGTTACCATCAGCATTTAGACACTTCTGATTACGGCGGACTACTGCTTCAGCATAGATAACATGTCTTAAAATCTGTATACATTATTTTTGGCACCCCCAGTATTCTTCTGCAACTTTTTGTTTTCTCTAACAAGTCATAGAGACCTAAGTCCATGCAGATCCTTTTTGTTCTTTTTAAATACCACAAAAGACCATAGTATTGAGGTACCATACGTCATTCAACTATTTAATGTGGTGGTCATTTAAAACAAAACAAAAAACTTGTATCAACTGACAAAGAAAGAAAAAATACCTGTGCCTCCCACCACCACATCTCTGCACCTCAGTTTCCTCATCTGTAAAATGGGAACATCAGCCTAAATGATTGTTATGGACATTTGCATAGCCTGTGATGTAAACATTTTCTCTGCCCTGTGAGGATATCCTGCTGGGGGTCCTCCTGCTGCGTCCGCTTTCCTGGGGTCTGTTTGAGAGTCTGCCAAGGGGAGGGTCCCCCCTCTCACCCAGCCCCTTCACCTGCTCCAGCTCCCGCTCTGATGAGCCTGTGACAAGAGAACACAAATGGCACCCTCGGAGCTACCATAACTGCCTTAATATAGTAGCTTTGTCTCATTCCCATGGAGCAGTCTGAAAGTGCCTGGAAATGGAGACAATGGGCCCTGCACACCATCCCCAACTCTCAGAAGCTAAGAGGCCTCACACCGAGGACAAATCCTTTACACCAAATGTCCCTTCTGATCAGTGCAGAGGAGTGGGGGAGTCAGGCAGAAGAGGGAAGCCTAACTGTAGGCTCCCACCTCCAGCACAGGATGCTCAACCCTCCCTCCACTTGTCCCAGCTGCCCCCCCGAGAGCGTTGCCCTCCCAGGGTACCCAGTATTGTTTGCTTCTGCACAGCTTTGTTCCCCACAAGATAACACCTGCTGTGTTCTAAGTACTTTACATCCATAAGTTCATCTAGAGACACAAAAGCCCTGTGAGGTACGTTCTGCTATTATCTCTCTTTGGCAGATGAGGAGACTGAGGCAAGTACCCCAGGTACGCACAGCTACTTACTGACAGAGCCAGGCCCAGGCAGCCTGCTCTCCAAACAACACTATACACTCCCCATGACCTCACCCCTTTGGAGGGGATGGGAATAACTTTTTATATTGAGAATGGCGGTAACAAAAGGACTTACTCCAGAGGATCACAGGGTACAAGGGAAGAGCTATGTATGGAGCCAAAGAGGCATGGGTTTCAATCACAAGCTTTTTCTCACCCCAGGACCTTTGCACATGCAATTTCCTATGCCTGGAATATTCCTCCCATCCTGTCCATCCTACCCTCCTACCCTCCTATGCATAACTCTTCCCATGACTTACTTCCTTTTATCTTTTATGTGAGGAGTCAGAGAGGGTCACTCACTCACTCACTCATTTTATTTATTCTTTCATTCATTCGTTCACAAAATGTGTATCACATGCCTACTATGTGCCAGGTACCATGTTATCAACAAGACAGACACAGCATCTGCCCTTGCAAGGCTTACAGACCAGAGCTAGGCTGAAAATGTTCAGCCAAGAGACTGGCACATAGTAGGTCTTCCATAAACAAAAGGTGTACTTGGAGGAGCTATAGTGAAGCGCAGCGGAGGACATGGAAGTGGGAGGGCACTGAGCAGGCAAGGGTACTTGTCTGCCTCCCCCCCACTTGCCCCCATGCTTCCTGTGCCTTCTTTCCAAGATGGCAAGAACAGAAACTGCCTTCTCCTGCCTGAACCATTTCACAGAAAAATTACTGCCAAACCTCCAGCTCCTCAGCGGGGCCTAGGCTGCTCCAAGTTCTCCACCCTGTGGTTGCCATGGCAGCCAAGTGCATTCTCTCCTGCCCAAGCTTCCTGTTAATTTCATTGATTCCCTCCATATTCTCTGAGGCCACTTTGTGCCAAGGCCCATTCCAGTCCTGGACACAGAGAGGAAATGAGACACTCCTGAGTCCACGGAGAGCACGGTAGGGCGGAGCTTTGAAGGAGGTTGGTGGCTTGACTGCACACTCACAGACGCACGCATGCACACACTCACACATTCTACTCGTAGACCCCTGAACACAGGCAAGTGAAAAATCACGGCCCTCACAAGTTTGTGGGGGTAAGAGACATACGCGTACAGATTGTGAAATGGTGCTCTGGTTGCAATTCACAGGGCAGAGAAAGAGAACCGATTGGGTGGGAAGCACCTTGGTAGCCAGTGTTGTGTCCCCACTGTAGTGGTCACCTACTGCCACATAGCAAACTACCCCCAAAACTTAGCCACCTAAAACAACAAATGTTGATTATCTCACACAGTTTCTGAGGGTCAGGCATCCAGGAACAGCCAAGTTGGGTGGTTCAGGCTCAAGGTCTCTCATGGGGTTGTGGTCAAGCTGTCAGCAGGGTCACAGTCTCTGAAGGGACTAGAGTGTCTGCTTCCAAGCACAGTCACACAGCTGTTGGCCAGAGGCTCCAGCTCTCGGTCACATGACATAGCATCGCCTAGAGCGAGCGATCCAAGAGAACGAGAGAGTACATGAGTGATCACTAGAACAGACAAGATGGAAGCCATAGTTTTCTAGGACCTAATCTCAGAAGTGACACTCCCATCACTTCTTCCCTATGCTATTGGTCACACAGACCAACCAATACAATGTAAGAGGGGACTGCCCAAAGTGTGAATGCCAGTAGGTGGGATCATTGCGGACATCTCAGAAGCCAACTACCACACTAAATAACCATCTTTCCTCTTTTTCTGGTCAAGATGGCTGAGTAGGTAAATGCTGTACTCACCTCCTCCTACGACCACATCAAAATTGCAACTAAACTACAAGACAACCATCATTGAGAATTGCCTAAAGTCTAGCTGAACACAAGTCCTATAACTAAGAGCATACAGAGGAAGCCACGTGGCGATTGCTAAAGGCCGTCGACAGAGAACTTGGGTTTGTTCTTTCCGACATCTTGGTGGTCAGTAATTATACCTGAGAGTGGGATCTGGACCCTGCAGGTGACATTCTGGTCCTCTCTGCACTGAGACAGATGCAGTCGGCTGCAGATGACTTCTCAGAGGATTTGCCTCTGGAGGAAACAGACATCAGAGGAAAGTGCTTACTTATCAAGTGTGCAAGAGAAGAAAATAAACATGTGAACCCGTCACATATTAATAATCTTTATTTCATCATAGCAGAGTGAAAAATTGAGAAATGAGAAAACACAGAAAAAGAGAAGTAGCTGAAACAGAGGGGTGTATTTTATTTATGGCTGGGATAAAGATTCACCAAAAATTATAATACCTATAAATAACTAGGAACAGCGGGATTTAAGTAAAAAACAAACCATTTATTTTGGATTTATCATCTATATTGGTGAAAAGTTAAAATTTCTTCTTATGAAAAAAATAATGTCTCCTCCTCCCTTGCTAATAAAACCCCAATTTCAATGTGATGATCCCTCACTAGCTCCAGGGAGAGAATCTGATTGATTTGAGCTAATCAGGTAATCCTGTATTCCTGAACTGGGATTGGCTTAGAATGTACAGATGCTCATCCTGGCCTGGCCAAGGGAACCTGAGGGGCTCTTGAGAAAGCACCAACTCTGGAACTGCTTTACCTGCAGGCTGCCTATTCAATGAAATGTGATTCTCATCGCTTCAGCTGCTTTTAGTTGAGTATTCTGTTACATTCCACCGAAAGTGCACCAACAGAAGCAGGCACCTCATCAAGCATTGGGAAATCAGGGCAGGCTTCTGAGAGGAAGTGCTTTTATGTGGGGCCTCAATGAATGATTAGGAGGAGCTCACCAGATTAACCAGAGGGAGAAAGCATTCCAGACAGCGGGGAGAGCATGACAAAGGCCCAGAGGTCTGAAAGAACAGGGTCCCCCTTGGTTCCTGGACCATGAGGCATATGAGAGTAAGTGGCAGAGGCAAGAGATGATGCTGGGTGAGCAGGGCCTGGGTCATGGGGGCCCCAGGCTATAGGGGTAGGACTTTCTCCAGAGGGTGATGGGAGGCCCAGGGAGGGTCGTATCTTTGCTTTATCACAAGGATCCCTCTGGAAGCAGTGTGGAGGGTGCAGAGGAGGCAGCGGGCAGGATGAAAGCAGGAGAGCTGACTCTGCCTCTTATTTGAACCTGTCCAGACCAGAAGCAGGGCTCACTGTGGAGGGGTGACCAGCAGGGCAACACCAAGGTCCCGGACTGAATGTAGTAGCCCCACCACTCAGAGCTCAGAGAGGGACTTCACTCTAGAAAGTGGCACATTGAATCACATCATGACACTCCTTGCTCTGAAATCATCCAGTGGCCTCTCATTGCACTGAAAGTAAACTCCAAATTCCTCCCTTGGCCTCACATCCCCCAGGTGACCTGGCCTGGGCCGACTGACACCTCTGACCCCACCCTGCAGCACCGCGCTCCTTGCCCAGCATGCTCTAGTCACACTGGCCCTGTGTGAAACCATCATAAATTGTGAGTGAGGGAAAATCAACTTGCTAAGGCTGGAGCTGAATCAATCCCGCTGCACCTTCCACATCTGTGGGGGCTCACGGAGCAGAAGGCAGGCGAATGGGCTGTGTGTGTCTTTGGCTATGCAGCTTCCAGCAAGCATGGCCACCAGAGGACTTCCATTTCGCATGGAGTATCCGGTGGGGGCTCACCTGTGTGTCTGGGGCACGATGTCTCTAGAAGACTGGGTCCCTACCAGGGCACTTGGAATGGGGGTGGCAGTCCCTGTCATACGGAGCCTAGACTGATGGATTGCCTGACCCCTCATTTCAGATGAGGAAGCAATTGACTGAGAAACAAATTAGAATCTGATGGGTTTGCCTTTCAACCAGGACTGTCTGTCTGTCCATCCAAGGATGCTTTTAAGAGAAGTCACAAAGCCCTCTGGTGGCAAGTTAGCCCTGCTATTGGGGGAGGACCTCCCTGAGCACACACGAAATGAGAAAGCAGAGACTGCCCCCATCTGGCAGGAGTCCGGAACATAGAATTAAAGTGCCAAGAGCCCCAACAGCCCCAAGCTGACGCACGAGCTAGTAAAAGCTGCCTTTTAATGACCGCCTGCTACGTGCCAGGCTGTATTCATAACCTAGCGAGGGCCCATTCTAGAGAAGAGAACAGGAGGCTCCAAGAGGTTTGCTGCTCTGGCCAAGGTAACTAACTTATTCAGTAGCAGAACTAGGGGCAAACCCAGCCCAAGAGTCCCCCAAAGCCCAGGCTTTCAACTTTTCATCATTGAGCACAATGGTAATGGTGGGCTTGTCATATGCGACTTTTATTAAGTTGAGGTACGGTCCTTTTGTTGAGTTTTTATCATGAAAGGATGTTGAGTTTTGTCAAATCCTGCATCTATGGAAATGATCATAGGATGTGTATCTTTCATTCTGTTAATGCGATGTATCACATTTATTGATTTGGGTATGTTGAACCATCCTTGTGTCCCAGGATGAATCCCACTTGATCACGGTATGACCCTTTGAATGTGCTGTTGAATTTGACTTGCTAGTATTTTGTTGAGAATTTTTGCAACTGTATTAGGGCCATTGGTCTGTGGTTTTCTTGTTGTGTCCTTTTCTGGCTTCGGTATCAGGGTAATGCTGACCTCATAAAATGAGTTTGGGAGTGTTCCTTCGTCTTCAATTTTTTGGAAGAGTTTGAGAAGGATTGGTGTTAATTCTTTGTAAAAAGTTTGGTAAAATTCAGCAGTGAAACCATCTGGTCCTGGACTTTTCTTGTTGGGAGGTTTTTGATTACTGTTTCAACCTTCTTAGTTATCATTAGTCTGTTCATGTTTTCTGTTTCTTCATGACTCAGTCTTGGTAGGTTGGATGTTTCTAGAAATGTATCCATTTCTTCTAGGTTGCCTAGGTGTATCTGCTAGGTCCACTGGGGGTACAGTATTGTTCACATCTGCTGCTTCCTTACTGATTCTCTGCCTGGATAATCTAGCCATGTGGAGAGTGGGTATTAAAGTCCCCAACTACTATTGTGCTGCTGTTTATTTCTTCTTTTAGTTCTGTTAGTATTTGGTTTATGTATTTAGTGTTCTAGAAATTGCCTTTCTTATGTGAAAAAATTCGACATTATTTAATACATATTTCATATATGTATATGTGGGTATATATGCATATACGTAGTCTCTATATTTATACCGTATACATATATATAGAGAGATAAAATATATAGACTATTGTATATAATAGCCTGATATATAAAGACTATTTATAGAAATAGAGTATATATACACATATATAAATACAAATATATATGTACATATAGTCTATATACTATACTATATAGTATATGTATATGTGTATTATATACTATATATACCATATATAGTGTGTCTACATACATATATAAATACTATTTCTATAAGGATACATATGGAACTGGTAACTATTGTTGCCTCCAGAGAGAGAAGTGAGTACTGGAGGACAGGGGAGCGAGACTTACTTTTCACAGTATACATTTTTTATACCACTTGAATTTTGTACCATGTATAACTTATGCAAGAAAAATACACTTTTTAAAAATGTCAGGGATACTTCTGCTTCACTGGAATGTCAGGAGGTAGAAATAGAGTTATGTGCCCCCTTCCAAAAAATTATGGATTGAAAAAAATATACAAAAGAATTTGCTCAAACCATGAACAAAAGGCCCCACTCGGCTGTGTCTGCCCAGCCAGCCCAGCACATGGCCTCATCCCTCCCCTTGGTGGCACCACACTAGGGACCCCCAGACACAGCACAGGTAAGATGGAAGTCTGGCCTAGGACCAGCCAAAGGTTGACACACTCACTGTGGGTCCTTCCCAAGCTGATGTCCAGAATGTCCTCAGGTATAGCTACACTGTCTTGTGTAAATGATTGGTGGTCAGAATAGCCCTGGTTTCATACCATTTCATTCTTACAGTCCAGCCTCCCTCCTTATTTACGATCTTTCAACTCACAGCCATCCATCTTTCAACTTGCATTCCATTTGTTCCAGGCCCTTCCTGTACTAGCTGGCTTTTAAATACAACTCAATTATTAATCTTTCTCTAATTGAATTGTTCTTTTTTTCCTTCCTTACTCCATAATATATTAATTCTCTCCTCCACCCCCCACGCCCCATTTTCCATTTTATTTCTACTTGCTTTTTATTCAGAATCTTGACGTTCTAGGCCCAGTTCTACTCTCTGGCTTCCTGGCCTGTACAATTCAAAGCAACAGATATTGATCTCCATTCTGTATAGTCGTTCCCAATTGTCCCCAGTGCCATTTAATGCATCCATTTGTAAAGCTTCTGTCTTCCTGAATTCATTTCAGTTATGATTAACTTTACAAGAAGGGCCATTGCCACAGTCAAAACCATCATGGTAGGGGCTCCACTCCCAGGCAGCTCTTCTACCCTGGCCTTTGTCCCCAGATCCTCCTGTACCTCTCAGTGCGACAGGAACCTGCACCGCCCAGCCTTAACTCTGCTGAGAAAAGAAGAGGGCCCTAGGGGCACCAGATGCCAGGAAGCCGAGGCACCCCAGGCCCTGGGGACACAAGGCAGAAATCCCAACAACTTCTTATCACAATAAGAACACATTCATTGATTTTTTTTCCTGAGTCCAAAATCTATTTAAGAGAATGGCTTTTATTTTTTTCCATTTCTAAGTAGTTGAAAAAGTTCCGTTTAGTTTAAACTTGTCTTATTCATGTCTCGATTTTATTGTATTGTGGTCAAAGGATATGGACAATATACTTTCTACCTTTTGTGCTTAATTTCACTATTCTTCATGGTTACCGATAGGATCCATTTTTGTAGTTGGTCCATGGGCACCGTAAAGAAGGTCTTTAGACAGTCTTTATTTACAAAGTACAAAGTTCAGGGTATGTCCATTAACTCCACCTTATGGTAACAGGAAGAGCCACCGTCCATTGAAAGCGTGCTCTGTGCCAGGCTCTGTGTTGAGACCTCTGGCATGCATTTCTTATTGAATCCTCTAGGACCCTGCAAGAAATATCTCTTGCGATATTCATCTTACTGATGAGGAAACTGAGGTTTACGCCTGGTTCCATAACTTGTGTGAGGTTACACAACCAGAAGCGTGGAGTTGAGATTCAAATTTAAGTCTGATTCTTAAGCTCAGGCTCTTATGGAAGATTTTATGGGGAAAGTCTTCCACAGCAAAGATTTATGGAGCTCCTGGCAGACATTACAAGCCCCCCAGTTATGGGCAAAATACTAACTTACTTGCAGACGTGCATTTTTCTGGAGCGAGTGTTCACTGAGCTCATTAGAGTCTCCAAAAAGATCAACAAACACTGCTCCGTGTCTGCACGTATTTTTTGTCTATTTGATCTAGCAAAGAATGAGGTGGGTGTTTTAACAAGCCTCTCCTCTCTTGGGTTTCTTTCTGTTCTGCTTTATCCATTTTGCTGCAAAGCTTTCCAGCACATGACTCATGTCATCGATGCAAATTGTACCTCTTTCTCACCCTAAAATGACTCTCGACAACTAAGTAGCTATTTTTGGAATCCAGCTTTACCCCTTACTGTAGACCCCACATTTCCCTTCCCTGAAGTTTGGTTCTGTAAAGCGGGGACCCCCATTCCTGCCACTGGGAATCTCATTAGACTGAGCAGAAAGCCCTTCAAGTCCATGAGGCTGGAAACACATATTAACAAATGAATTCCTATTTCTTCCCTATAGACATCCTTTGTCTCTGTCATCAAACAAGTAGGGGGCTCCCGGCTTCCTCACCTCCTGTGAGATTTGAAGCAGGGCTTTTCCTCCCCAAACCTGAGCCCCCTGAGAAGGACAGGGTTTGAAGAGGGTAAATAGGAGAATAGCTGCCCCGATGGCCTCTTGCTCTCAGCCAGGCTGAGCCGGTCCCTCCTGAACATGTGCTGAAGATACACACATTGATATTTCCTAGAATATCAATGTCAGATGAGGGCACTGTCAGATGTGACAGTGATGAAACAGAACAAAACCACCCTCCTTAATCACACCCAAGAAGAGATAAAGTCTCCCCCAAATGCAAACATCCTCTCCTGCCTGACCTGAGTGACTGCTGCTCCGTTCCGTCTGCCTCAGACATTAAAAGTATTGTCTGATCACCACTTCCCAACAGCACCCAATCCAGACCAAACCCCTGCTTCCTTGGGCCCTCCCCCAAGTCCCCTAACCCAGGCCCAACCCTCCAACAAGCCCCTCCTAACCGGTTTATACAGACGCCCAAGGCTCCCCATATGTGTGTCCCTCTCGAAGCAGCAGGTAATAATACACCCAACTTTGTTTGCCCACAGCTGCCACAGGCTGCACCTTGAGGACGGGTGGAAGCTCTGCAGAGACCCTGGCAATCACCAGGGAGGCTGGATCCTGGCCTGGGGCACCCCCAGCCTCCCCAGAGAGCCTGCTCCCTGAGCAGGATGTGGGCATGTTGAGCAGGGCACATGAAGGGACCATGTGCCTGGAGCCACAGGCAGCTCAGCAGTTACAGCTGGACATGACACCTGGAAAGAGAATCTGCTCTGTTAGAGCCTGTGGGAGGGGTTACCCTAAAAGTGGCTGAGAGGAATTCACCCAAACAACCCAGCGGGTTGGAGGCAAAGTAAAAAATTATGTTGATTTAAGAAAATTAAGAAATGAGGTCTTTCTTGGAGACCCACATTGGCCTGAGTTCCACACTTACTATAATGGATTAAGAAGAAAGGGCTTCAGATGACTGGTTGCTTGGTCCCATGGGCCCACCTGAGAAGCGGTCCTTCTGGGGGAAGAGTGGGGAAAGCATGTGTCTGCTACGCGCAGTTTCCTACTGCCTGTGCCCACGGCAGGCTAGACATACGTGAGCTCCTGAGAGTTTCCAGGTAGTAGGAAACTACGCCTGGGAGGGCAGCCCTGGGGCAGCAACTGAGAGCAGGTAACTCTCTGAATTGCCCTTGTGTTAGCCTGAGCCAAAGTGGTATCAGGTTGCTCCTGCATGAAGCTGGGAAGCTGGCCAGAGCCTACTCAGAACTCACCTGCAGAGGAGGCTTCAAGAAGAAACAGGTGAGCCCGTGTACTCTGAGAGGGTTCACACGAAGGGCTCAATGCCGACTCCTCCTTTCAAGCGGCCTATTTAGACCCAGAGAGAATCACTTAGTCACTGTTCTAAATTTCCAGGAGAGACCAGCCATTTGTCACCAGCAGACCTATCTCAAAAGAATGGCTAAAGGAAGTTCTCTAAACATAGGAAAAGTCAAAAGAAGGAATCTTGGAACATCAGGAAGGAAAAAAGGTACAGAAACAACAACAAAAAATGTGGGTGAATACAGTAGACTTTCTTTCTCCTCTTGAGTTTTCTGATTATTTTTAATGGTTGAAGCAAAAATTATAAAACTGTCTAATAGGATTCTCAATATATGCAGAGGAAATATTTAAGACGATATTATAAATGGGGGAGGATAGAGGACATAAAAAAAGAGGTTTCTGTACTTGAACTTGTAAAATGTTGACACCAGCAGACTTTGATAAGTTTTTTTTTTTTTTTTAAAGATTTTATTGGGGAAGGGGAACAGGACTTTATTGGGGAACAGTGTGTACTTCCAGGACTTTTTTTTTTCCCAAGTCAAGTTGTTGTCCTTTCAATCTTAGTAGTGGAGGGTGCCATTCAGCTTCAAGTTTTTGATCTTTCAGTCTTAGTTGTGGAGGGCGCAGCTCAGCTCAAGGTCCAGTTGCCGTTGCTAGTTGCAGGGGGCACAGCCCACCATCCCTTAGTGGGACTCGAGGAATTGAACCAGCAACCTTGTGGTTGAGAGGACGCCCTCCAACCAACTGAGCCATGCGGGAGCTCAGCGGCAGCTCAGCTCAAGGTGCCGTGTTCAATCTTAGTTGCAGGGGGCAGAGCCCACCATCCCTTGAAGGACTCGAGGAATTGAACTGGCAACCTTGTGGTTGAGATCCCACTGGTCCATGTGGGAATCGAACCGGCAGCCTTCGGAGTTAGGAGCATGGAGCTCTAACCGCCTGAGCCACCGGGCTGGCCCCGATAAGTTTTGTATACATAATGCAATACCTGAACCAACATTAAAAAAAAAACAGGCCATACCGAAAAACAAACAAACAAACAAACAATACACCCAAAAAACACTATAGATAATCTTTTCAACAAATGGTGCTGGGACAACTGGCTATTCATGGAAAAGAACGAAGTTAAACACTTCACACCATATACAAAAAAAATAATTCAAAATGGATCAAAGACCTAAATGTAAGAAGTAAAACTATAAAACTCTTATGAATAGAGTTTCTTATGAATAGAAGTAAATATTCATAACCTTGGATTTGGCAACAGATTCTTAGATGTGACACTAAAGCAAAAGCAACAAAGACCAACAACAAAAATACATAAATTGGACTTCATCAAAATTAAAAACTTGTGCTTCATAGAATACTCTCAAGAAAATAAAAAGGCAACCCACAGAATGGGAGAAAATATTTGCAAATCAAATATTTATAAGGGACTTGTATCTAAATATTTAAAGATGCCCTACATTTCAACAACAAAAAGACACGCAAACCAATATAAAACTCGGCAAAGAACTTGAATAAACATATATTCAACAAGTGCATGAAAAGATGCTCAACATCATTAGTCATTAGGGAAAGGCAAAAGCAAACTGCAATGAGACACCATTGCATATCCTCCACAGGATCATATTTTTTAATGGAAAATAGCAGATGTTGGCGAGGACGTGGAGAAATTGGAGCTCTCATACCCTGCAGGTGAAAATGGAAAATGGTGCAGCCACTGGGGAAAATGGTCCAGCGGCTCAATACCTTAAACATAGAATTACCATATGACCTAGCAATTCCACTCCTGAGTATACATCCAGCAGAATTGAAAACAGGTGTTCAAACAAAAACTTAGACTCGCGTGTTCATAGCAGCACTCTTCTCAATGGCCAAAAGGTGGAAACAACCCAAATGCCCATCAACTGATGAATGATTGAACATTCGTTGTGGTCTATCCACACAACAGAATATCAGTAACACCAATTAGAACAACTTAAAATGTTAAAGAGTGGCAATACAATGCTGGAGAAGATGCAGAGAAACCGGATCTCTCATACGTTTCTGGTGAAAATGCAAAATGGTATCGCCGCCACTCTGGAAAATGGTTGGCAGCAGTTTCTTAAATAGGTACAAAACTTATCAGACTTTTAAAGTATTTCAATATCCTTGAACTGAAAGTTTCTAATGGAAAATGAAATTGCAGATGTAGTTAGAAATCTGGGGGTCCCGAGCAGAAATTTCCCAAAGATCTTCCCTCTCTAAGGGAAGTGAATAGAAATGGAGTAAAGCGAGCTCTGGAAATTTACTGCAAGGAGAGAAAGGAAGGCAGCTGGCTGTGGCTGCCTCATTTCTGGCTCTGACTTGAGCTGGCTGCCTACACCTGGAATATTGAAGGAGCCGGACTCATTAAGGGTCAAACAGAAAGCAACCTTATTTTCCTCCCACCAGTCTTCAAAACCACTGCCAGGCCCCCCTCCCCATCTCCCAGCAATATCTCTGGAAGACCTGTAGGTATTTCTCTCACAGTGAGTTTTCAAGGATGGTCCAAGTCTCCCTCCCCTACTGAGGCCCTCGTCTATCCAGTCTTTGGCATAGGTCTCTTTGACTCCCCTTGGAATCCCTGCTCTGAAGGTCTAACCATTGGCCTCTGTCCAGTGGGAGTGACTTTGTCCTTTGTCCTTGGGCAGGGGCTTTCAGGAGGCCCTAGCCCAGTTCCTTTCCCAGTGTGTGCTGCCTGGGTCAAGTGGAGGTCATTGCCTCCTGAGCCCTTTCACTTGACTCTGCCCTGTGAGCTGCTCCAACCAGGCACAACCCTTGGCATTTTCTAGAACAGAGTCAGGTTCCAGTGGCTCTGAGCCCCACCTATTCCACAGGGCTGAGGCCACGTTCTCCAGAGGACTCTGACCACATCCTGCTAGGACCCTCCAGGGTCTGCAGCTCAGCAAACATGGCGTTGTTAGGATTCAATGAAAGAAATGTCAGTCTACCCCTGGCTGACACTCCCAATCCTACAAGCAATTGTCTTAAAGGCTACCCCCTTTCTTGGTTTAGGAGTGGGGACAGAACCAAGAAGAGAAGGAAAACATAATCCCCAAATATATCTCTTTCAAGAAGTCCTCACTCCCTGGTGTGACATGGGGCAATGAGGAACTAAGGATCACAAACCCCCTTTTCTTCCCCAAGCCCCGTGCATACATGGTTGCTCTGCCCACCAAACATTAGCATAGTTATCTGACCATGTCACTCTCCTTAAAAACCCTCCAAAGCCTTTTTAGGTACCCTTGGATAAAATACAAAATGCTAATACCAATGTTGACCCCAAGAAAACAGATACCCACCAAGAAGGACTCCGGGTAGTTAATTTGGCTCAAATTTACAAACGGGCCTCTCAGCGCTAACTGCACTTTAGAAAGAAGTGTGCACTGAACTGGCTGCCCTCACGGTGCTCGTGCTGGCTGAGACAATCCTTAGAAAGAAGTTCCTACAATCCTCTTTCAGCCAATAAAACTGAGACTTTACCCGTTCAACTGGAGCTGCACAGCGATATCCTCATTAGCATCTTCACTGACCAATCAGAGCAGCTCCATTCCAACCAATCAGAACAGTACTTTTTGGACCAATCAAACTGTGAGGATTTGCAGTCCTCATTTGCATGAGGACAGACCAATCAGGCACCAGGGGCTGGGACTTCTCGCTATATAAGTCAGTTGCCCTCTGATTGGGAACCATACATTCCGTTGGTGTGAAAGAGTGGGTTCTGTGCCAGTTAACATCTCTTCAGACTCTCACCAGAGCAGAGAGTACCAGAGCGGGGCAGATGGAACAGAGCAGAGGGGGTAGAGCTGTGTAGCAGGAGAGGGGCCTCGCTCAAGGGCCACCTCATGCCTCGTGTGAGGCCCGGACTCTCACTGGACCAGAGCAGCGAGTAGCAGAGTGGAGCGTCATAAGTGGAACACACCGGTGCAGAGCAGAGCTATCTAGTTGGAGAGGAACCTCGTCAAAGGGGCCGCCTCGTGCCTCGCCTGAGGTCTGGACTTCCACTGGACCAGAGCAGAGCAGGTGGAGGAAACCGGCGCTGAGCACCCTAGAGAGGGGCCTCACGCAAGGGCCGCCTCTCCTGAGGGGAGCTGCCTCACAGCCCTGCCGTCTCCTAATTGAACTGTTTGCACTGAATAAAGTTTCCTTCAGCGCCCCCCTAATTAGTGATTCCTGTTGGCGTTGAATTGGCACCAACTACCAGCAGTTGACACTGCCCAGCTTCCTACCTCATCGTCTGTCCCTCTGCTCTTCAATAGATTCCTCACCATGCCTTGAATGTACTGCCTCTGGACCTTGCCACATGCTGTTCCTTGGTTTGCCATCCAACTCCATGGTGAAGTCCCACTTATCTGTCAGTTCTCCACTTTACCATGACTTCTTTGGGGCAGCCAGCCTACTGGACTGTGCATGAGTCACTCATGGCAACTTAGGGAGCCGTAAGTGTATGTGCAGCCACGGACATAACAGCATGAGCTCTGTAGGCAGGCTGCTTCAGTTCAAATCCTGGTTTTGCCCCTTACCAGCTGTGCGACCTAGAATGAGTCATTGAAACTCTGTACTTCAGTTTCCTTGTCTGGAAAATGGGAACAAAAATAGCACCTATCCCATAGACCTGTGGTGAGGATTGACTCATTCTATGCAGTGTTTAGTACTGTGTTTCCCTGAAAATAAGATCTAGCTGGACCATCGGCTCTACTGCATCTTTTGGAGCAAAAATTAATATAAGACTTGATCTTATTTTAATATAAGACCAGGTATAATATAATACCGGGTCTTATATATTAATTTTTGCTCCAAAAGACCCATTAGAGCTGATGGTCCAGCTAGGTCTTATTTTCGGGGAAACACGGTAGTGCCTGGCTCAGAGTAAGTGCAATATGTTTGTGTAAAGCAAGTAAATAAAAATACATATGTGACAATAATAGAGTATACAGTAAGATAAGGTTTTAAAAATCTGGAAATATTTTACATCTCCCCCAAAACATCAAAGATGTCCAGTATAAATGTCCCTAGGCCCAGGTGACAAAAGAACTTAGGGCCCGTTTTACCCTGGAGGTATTTGCCAATCTGACCAGTTGAGAAGCTGAATTGCCCTTGTGTTAGCCTGAAAGTGTTAAGTGGGCACAATTTAGAATCAGGGTCTGCAAAGGGCAGGGAGCTTAGTAAACCACCTTTGGTCTGGGACTCTGAGGGGTTGCCTTCTAGGAATAGAGTGAATCAGAAAGACGCCAGCCATGGACTAACCTGTAGCCTGGCTTTGCGGCATCAAGCCTGGAACTTAGGCTAAAGGACCCCAAAATCCTGTATGAAGGAAGATAATGTCATGTTAGGCCTCAAAGTATTTCCTTAAATACTTTCTCAAAGTGTCCGGGGTAGAGAAAAATTAGAGATACAAGGAGACAAGACAAAATGAACTAGAAACAACAGGCCACAGAAATAGACCCATTGAATTCCAGATGTGGGAATTCTCAGATGCAGGCTCTGAAATACCATTTTTTTTTTTTAATGAAAGTTTATTGGGGTGACAATTGTTAGTAAAGTTACATAGATTTCAGGTGTACAATTCTGTATTACATCATCTATAAATCCCATTGTGTGTTCACCACCCAGAGTCAGTTCTCCTTCCATCACCATATATTTGATCCCCCTTACCCTCATCTCCCACCCCCCACACCCTTTACCCTCTGGCAACCACTAAACTATTGTCTGTGTGTCTATGAGTTTTTGTTTCTCACTTGTTTGTCTTGTTCTTTTGTTGTTTTTGGTTTATATACCACATATCAGTGAAATCATATGGTTCTCTGCTTTTTCTGTCTGACTTATTTCGCTTAGCATTACACTCTCAAGATCCATCCATGTTGTCACAAATGTTCCTATATCATCTTTTCTTACTGCCGAATAGTATTCCATTGTGTATATATACCACAACTTCTTTATCCATTCATCTATAGAAGGACATTTTGGTTGTTTCCATGTCTTGGCCACCATAAACAAAGCTGCAATGAACATTGGAGCACATGTGTCTTTATGTATAAATGTTTTCAGATTTTTGGGGTAGATACCCAGGAGAGGGATTGCTGGGTCATATGGTAATTCTATTCGTAATTTTTTGAGGAACCTCCACACTGCCTTCCATAACGGCTGCACCAGTCTGCATTCCCACCAACAGTGTATGAGGGTTCCTTTTTCTCCACAGCCTCTCCAACACTTGTTACTATTTGTCTTGTTGATGATAGCCATTCTGACTGGGGTGAGGTGATATCTCATTGTGGTTTTGATTTGCATTTCTCTGATGATTAGTGATGTTGAGCATTTTTTCATATGTCTATTTGCCATTTGTATGTTCTCTTTGGAGAAATGTCTCTTCAGGTCCTCTGCCCATTTTTCAATTGGGTTGTTTGTTTTGTTGTTGTTGAGTTGCATGAGTTCCTTGTATATTTTGGATATTTGTCCCTTATCAGAGGCACTGTTTGCAAAAATCTTCTCCCATTCAGTTGGTTGCCTCTTTATTTTGTCGATGGTTTCTTTTGCTGTGCAGAAGCTTTTAAGTTTGATATAGTCCCATTCATTTATTTTAGCTTTTACTTCCATTGCCTTTGGAGTCAAATTCATGAAATGCTCTTTGAACCCAAGGTCCATAAATTTAGTACCTATGTTTTCTTCTATGCAGTTTATTGTGTCAGGTCTTATGCTTAAGTCTTTGATCCATTTTGAATTAATTTGGGTACATGGTGACAAATAGCAGTCCAGTTTCATTCTTTTGTATGTGTTTATCCAATTCTCCCAGCACCATTTATTGAAAAGATTGTCTTTTCTCCATTGTATGTTTTTTGCTTCTTTGTCAAAAATTATCTGTCCATATTTATGTGGTTTTATTTCTGGGTTCTCAATTCTATTCCATTGGTCTATGTGTCTGTTTTTCTGCCAATACCATGCTGTTTTGATTATTGTTGCTCTGTAGTACAAGCTAAAGTCAGGGAGTGTGATACCTCCAGCATTGTTCTTTTTTCTTAAGATTGCTTTGGCTGTTTGGGGTCTATTGTGGTTCCATACAAATCTGATGATTTTTTTGTTCTATTTCTTTAAAAAATGCCATTGCGATTTTGATGGGGATTGCATTAAATCTGTATGTTGCTTTGGGTAATATGGCCATTTTAACTATATTGATTCTTCCAGTCCATGAGCACAGAATGTCTTTCCATTTCTTTGTGTCTTTTTCAATTTCTTTAAAAAATGTCTTATAGTTTTCAGCATATGGGTCTTTTACATCCTTCGTTAAGTTTATTCCTAGGTATTTTATTCTTTTTGCTGCAATTGCAAAAGGAATTGTTTTTTATTTCTTTTTCTGAGATTTCATTGTTAGTATATAAGAATGCAATGGACTTTTGTATGTTGATTTTGTAGCTGGCAACTTTACTGTATTCGTTGATAGTGTCTAATAGCTTTTTAGTGGCGTCTTTAGGGTTTTCTATATATAGCATCATGTCATCTGCAAAGAGTGACAATTTAACTTCTTCATTCCCAATTTGGATGTCGTTTATTTCATTCTCTTTCCTGATTGCTCTGATGAGGATTTCCAACACTATGTTGAAAAGCAGAGGTGATAGGGGACCGTCCTGTCGTGTTCCTGAATGTAGAACAAAGGGCTTCAGTTTTTCACCGTTAATTATGAGATTAGTTGAGGTTTTGTCATATATGGCCTTTATTATGTTAAGGTATTTCCCCTCTATACCTATTTTATTAAGTGTTTTAATCATAAGTGGATGTTGGAAATACTGTATTTTATCAACTCCAAAATGCCATTCATTGTGAGACAACATTATTTGATATTCTACAAAGTTAGACTGTCAAAAGGTCATATTAACCTCTCATTGCTTTGAATTTATTTCAATTTTCCCTGCTTTCAGCTGCATTGCTTGGTGAATGATGGGCAATCCTTCACATGATTTCAGTATCAAAATTTAATACATGGCTTATAGCCAAGATAGAATAACAGACCAGATTTACCCTCCCATTTGCAACAACTGAAAAATGTGACAAAATGTATGAAACAATGGCAGTCAAGGTATTGAACATCAGATAACAACAGACTGAGGGATAAGAAGCAAGTGAGGGAGCCCTATGACGCCCTGCCCGCAGTTCATGGAGGAGAAACCCTGGCTGCCTTCCTGAGTTGCAGAAAAGAAGCTGGGAGCATAGTAGAAGCCAAGACAGCTAGAGTTTGCAGGGCAAAGTATTGGAGAGGAGAAAGAGTCACAGAGAGAACGCCAGAGATCTGCCAGAGGGTCCCTTTTGAGTATTCAGTTGAATGTTATCAGCACATGCACATGAGGAAACTACCCAAGGTCGGGGAAAAACCACCTTTAAAGCTTAGAGTGAAATGTGCACAATGCTCGCGCAGAGCTGGGAATAGTGCCTCTTTCCAGCAGCAAGAGTGGAAAACCTCACAACTCACAGGGCATCATTTGGATTTCTAAGGAGGCTCTTGCCTCAGTAGTGGGGAAAAATTAACCCTAGATTAAATGCAGAACAAAGCTCGAGAACAGTTAAATGAATATAAGAATATCCAGAACCCAAGAAGGTAAAATTCACCATATCCAGAACCTACCATCCTTAGCATCTCCACTGCTGATACCCCGGTCTGGGCCACCATCATATCTTATCTGGATGATTACAGTAACCTAGTAGATATTCTCCCCTTGCTTCTAGCAGTCAGGACAGGCCAGGTTAGGCAGCAATTACAACACAAAAAGCCCAGTTACTTAACCACACTCCCCTTCAACACAGGCCTGGAGAAAGGCTCTGCTCATCTCACTTAATCCATTTGGGCTGAGATAACAAAATATCAGAGATTGTTGGGTAGCTGATAAATAACACATTAATTTTCTTACAGCTCTAGAGGCTGGGAAGTCCAAGTTCAGGGTGCCAGCACGGTTAGGAGACTTCTTGTCGTCTACTCACATGGTGGAAGGGACAAGGGAGCTACCTTGCGCCTCTTACAAGGGCACTAATCCCATTTGTGAGGGCTCTGCCCTCATGAACTAATCACCTCCCCAAAGCTCCATGTCCTAATACCGTCACCTTGGGGGTTAGGTTTCACCATATGAATTTGGGGGGAGACACATTCCGACTACAGAGCATCTTCGCAGTCTCTCCAGGACCCCAGCTGGCAGAGCAGCCACCATCTGGAGCATTGCCAAGTACAGCCTGGAGGCAAAATTGCCCTTAGGTGCTTCTGCCTGGAAGTGAAGCACTGTCCTTCTGTTCACATGTCAATGGCCAAGCAAGTCACATGACCCACTCTGAACTCTAGGGGCTGGAAGGCTGCAATCCACGCGTGTGCCCAGGAGAGCTAGAACATATTCTCATCCTAGCAGACAGTGATGTCTGTAAAACACACATCAGGTCATGCTGCTCCTGTCCATTTTCTCAGGGTCAAAGCCAGAGCTCCCGTGGTCCCTACAAGGCCCTGTGGAACCTGGTGCCTGGTACCCCTCTGACCCCACCTGTCCTGCTTCTCTTCCCTTTGCTGGCTCCCTCCAGCCACACTGACCTCCTTTCTGTTGGCAGACAAGCCAGTCATGCCTTTGTACTGGCTGCTCCCTCCTGCTGGAGGGTGCTTACTCCAGGCACCCGCTGGGCTCACTGCCTCACCTCCTTCAAATCTTTACTGAGTCACCTTGTCAATGAAGCCTACCCATTCCACCCTATTTCAGATTGCCTCCTGCTCCCTCCACACCCCGCCTTCCAGTACCCATTAGTCTGCGCTATTTTTCTTTTGTTCATGACTTTTTATCTTTTAATGTGCTGTACATTTTCCTTATTTCTTGTTCATTGCTTATTGTCTGTCTTCCCCCCTAGAATGTGAATGCCACAAGAAAAAGGATCTTTCCCTGTGTAGTTCACAGATGTATCCCAAGCAGTTTGTACAGTGCCTGGCATGTATTAGGTGCTCAATAAACACTTTTTTCTACAAGTGATAAATACTTGTATAACTAAATGCTAACGAACACATATCTCCCTGAGCTACCTGCACGTTGGGATCAGGCTCTGATACACTATCTGAGTAGGCAAGGCTGAACCATAACCTTCATATCCGATGGAACAAACTTATAGGATACCCAAGCAGTTAGCCTCGCCTGGGGATGGGGGGAGTGGGAAGAAGCACTGGATTTGATTAAACAGTAATTGTTTCTCTTTGGCCGCGTGAGGGTGGGGTAGTAGGGGCAGCCGCGACAGGCTGCCACCTTGTGGCTGAATGAGGGAATACACTCAGTCTGACCAGTCTTTCTGAGACAGTCTTTCTGCAAGTCTCTCCAAGCTTCTGTGAACAAGACGGGAGACTCCTGTGGAGTATGTGCCCATTGACCTGAAATCGAACCCAAATATTTTTGTGACCAACATGATCTTTCAAACACTCACACATCAATTCATTCATCCATTTGTCCCTTCAACAACCATTAGTGGAGCAGGTACCAGGAGTCAGACACATGAGAAGGAAGATGCCCTGCCTCTTGGATGGATGGAAGAACAGCATTCGTTTATTCAACAATTATTTACTAAGAGCCTGCTGGCACTGTGCTGGCATTGGTGGATAATAACTAATGAGACAGACTGGACTGCCCTCACTGAGCTGACGTTCTAATTGACAGATAAATAAGAGAATGACAATAGTGAAAAGTGTTGTGAAGGAAATACACATGGGAGAGAGATGAGGGGGGCTACTCTAGGGAAGGCCTCAGAAGAGATGACGTTTAAACTAAGGCCTGAAAGATAGCCATGGGCCAGTTGAGGGAATAGCATGTCAGGGAGAGGGAAGAGCATGAGCTAAGTGGTTGAGTATTCTAGGAATGGAGAGGTCAGAGTGGCTGGAGAGGAATGTGTCTGGGGGAGGGGGAAGAGATAAGGTCAAGAGGTCAGCAGACCCCAGATCTTGCTGGACCTTGAGGGCTATGGAAAGGCTTTGGCCTTTATAGATATTACCTAACTTGCATTTTTCTAAAGACCCACCTAGCTGGTTAAAGAGAATGGCTTTACAGGGTGGCTTATTCCATTTGGGCTGCTATAACAAAATGTTATAGACTGGGTAACTTATAAACAACAGAAATTTATTTCTCACAGTTCTGGAGGCCAGGGATTCCAAGAGCAAGGAGCTGGCATTTTTGGAGTGTAGCAAGAGCTCACTTCCTGGTTCATAACTGTTGTGTTTTCACTGTGTCCTCACATGGCCAAGGAGCAAGGAAGCTGCCTAGAGTCTCTGTTATAAGGACACTAATCCCGTTCATGAGGGCTCTGCCCTCATGTCCTAATCACTTCCCAGAGACCCCCACCTCCTGATACCATCAGACTGAGGATTTGATTTCAACATGAAATTTGGGGAACACAAACAGTCTATAGCAGAGGGGCACCTACTTATGGTGGGGAGTGGATACAAACATTTAGAAGACAAGGTCCTCAAGGGGGCTTTTGTTTCAATGGAGAGAAGATGGGGCAGGCAGCCCAGTAGATCTGAGTTCAAATTCTAGCTTCACCATTTTCCCATGCCAAGACCCTGGGCAACCTCTCTAAGCTTTGGTTTTCTCACTTGCAAGTAGGAAAAATAATAATCATACTGAGGGTCTATTGGGCAAATTAGATAAAGAAATGCACATGGAATGTCTGGCACTATACATAGCACCTGGTATCATGTTTCCCCGAAAATAAGGCCTAACCAGAAAATAAGTCCTAGCATGATTTTTCAGGATAACACCCCCTGAACATAAGCCCTAATGCGTCTTTTGGAGCAAAGCTTAATATAAGACCGGGTCTTATTTTTGGGGAAATAAGGTAGGTGCTCAATAAAAGTCATATTACAATACACACTCATATCCTTTGACAAAGTAAGGGAAAGACATATATACGAACAATTTATAAACACAAAGTAGGTAGAGATGAAAGCAGTACTGAAAGGATGATGTCCTGGAGGCCTTGAATGCCACCCTAAAGCACATGACCGTCTGTGAGCAGTGGGAGCCAGTGAGGGTTTCTGAGCAGAGGAGGATCATGAACAGAGAGCTTCCTTTTAGGAGGAAAATAATGTTGGCAGCCAGGAAAAGGGAGAAGATGGAAGGAAGGCAATTGTGATCTGTTTCTCCCTGCCCCTGAGATGTAGCTTCTCTCAGCCTCCTCCCTACCCCTCAAGCTGTGTCCTGCAGCCTGGGCACCTGGAACTTAGCTTTCAACCTGCTTCCTTACAGCCGTGATCTATTTCCCAGGACCTGTGTGTCTGGCCACTAGGCATTTGCAGGTTTGGCCATGCTAATTATGAGCATCTTGCCGTGCCAGCCAATCAGACAGCAGCTTGGAGGGAGAGCATCTCTTTCCAAGTCCTCCGCCTTTGTCCTGGAAAGAAGCCTGATTCCTTCTCAGAGACAGTTGGTGGAGAGAGGCAGAAAAGGAGCAGGCCTCAGCTTGCTGAGCCTGGCTGTCATCCTGGGAACTTGAGATTTGGGAGAAGTGCAGCCTGCCAGCCTGGCAGACACCAGATATCATAAAAAGACCAGAACTTAATTCAGGTTGATAGACTCGATGCGCCTCAGATGTGTAGCCCTCCTCCCAACTAAACCTGCCATATGGAATTCTGTGCTTCGTCGGCTTCGGCATTGATTTTCTATGGTCTGCAGCTCTTGAGCTTGCAAAATGCTTGTCTAGAACCAGAATTTAGAAGAATAAAGTCAGCTATATGGCTGCAGATTTACCTTCTTCTCTGCTCTGTCCTCTGTCCTCTCCACACCCCAATCAGGGAGAATGCCAGTGTTCCCAGAAGCATTGTGGACACAGTGAAGGTTGATGAGAAGAGGCCCCTGGCTGGGGACAAAAGTAAGCCCAGCCCTGGAGGGCCAAGGACTTACAGTGATGGAGATGAGTTCATTCAGCCCACAAGCATTTCCCTGAGGTCTCTCTGTGCTGGACTGTGCCAGATGCTGGGGGATGTGACACAAATAAGACCCATTCCAGCTCCTTGGAAGTCAGCTCTATAAGTAGGCAATATGGCCGTGCCAAGGGATGGTGATAGCCAGGGGAGGAAGCAATTACATGTCTGGGACACAGGGCTTCCGGGCGGAAGTGACATCCAAGCTGGGCTTTGAAGGTTGAATAAGAAGTCACCGGCAGACAAGGTGGGGAAGAGACTAGCTTACCCCAAAGCATGTAGATAGGAAAAAACAGAAGGTATTTTCTTCTGGGGATCACAAGTCATTTCTATTGTTGGGATATAAGGAAATTGGAAGCAACTGGTGGGAGATGAGGCTTCAGGACTAGGAAAGAGTAGATTTAGTTCAAGGCAGAGTTAGGATTAAAATTAGGTTTGAGATTTGAATGCAAGTTAAAAGGAGATGTTTAGCTATGTCAGATTGGCAAAATAACAAAAATGCGTGTGCTTTACATGTATTATCTCATTTAGCCCTCAGACCAAGCCTAAGAGGTCAGAATTATTCTTGGCCCATCTTACAGATGCAGAGATGGAGGTACAGAGAGGTCAGTGAGTTGCCCAAGGTCACACACTTGGTAGGTGGTGGTTGCCAGGGGCTGGAGGGGGCGGGAGTGAGCGGGGAATGGGGAGTTAGTGTTTACTGGATACAGAGTTTTAGTTTGGAAAGGTCAAAAAAGTTCTGGAGACGGACGGTGGTGATGGCTGCACAATAATATGAACGTACTTAGTGCCACTGAACTGTACACTTACACATGGTTAAAATGGGAAATTTAAGTCATGCATATTTTACTACAATTTAAGAAGAAAGACAACAGAGGAAGGGCATGGAAAGACATAGGTACTGCGTGTTTGGCAGCTGGGAGGGAAGTTTGTCTCCCCAGGCCAGGTCGGCCACAGCTGAAGAGGTGCACGTATTCCAGAGGGCTGAAGGCCCCGCGGTGCGGCTCCGCGTGTGGCTGGGGCAGGTCTTCTCGCCTTTCTGGGAAAACCGAGGAAGCAGGCTGATTCACAGATTTCCTCTAGCGTCAGCCTTCTGTGGTTCTGCCTTATTAGGAAGGTTCGGCTCATGCAGAGGGTGAGGTAAAAGGCACGGAAAAGCCAGGCCTTTACCATACTGGACATTTCCAAGTCCTCTGACTTACAGTGGTGCTTCAGAAGAATGTCCCTTACAGGAATTCTACCAGTGAGGCTCCTGGCACGAAACAGACGCCACCATCAAACTGGGTCACTGAGGAGAGTTTACTAAGTCCACTTACAAAGGTGTGGGCAGTGCTTGGGGAACCCAAAGGGGATGGTGAAGTACCAGCAGGCGTGCTACCACCCTGAGCAGGGAAAGGTGGATACGGGAACTCTGAGGGAGCCAGCATGGAGGGTGCCTTTGGTGAGGACAGCCCTGCAGGAAGGAGCTGGGGAAACGACCACCCAGCCCTCTCTCTCCTCCGGCCCTCAGTCTCCTGCCAGGGCCTCCCATTGGCCAAACCAACAGGAAGCCAGAGGACAACGAGGCCATCAGTCAAATCCACACAGGCCAGCCTCCGGGCCAAAGCAGGGTGGTAAAACCTGCAAAGGAGTCAGAGGGGTAAACGGAGGGGCCGAGCCAAAGCGATCCACACTGAACTACCCAGCAGCCTGGCCAGGGCTGCTGAGCAGCATCCTCCCTGGGTGACTCCCACCCTTTTCCGAAGGCCGACCTTGGACCCGGGGTGAGAGGGAGCCCTGGGCTCTTTCAGGCCTGGAGGGGAGCTATGTGGCTAGTTGGAAAGAGCCCTGATTACTAGTGTCGAAATAAGAAACATCCAATCCTGCAGAGAATTTTAATGAGTTTATTTGAGCCAAACTGATGACAATTGCCGGGAAGCAAAAGCTCAATGGATTGAGAAAATGCTCCAGAGAACGGCAGTTTTGCAGCTTATTTTATACATTAGAATCAAAGGAGGAGACGTAAGGAGGGTTACATGAAATCCATTGGTGGTAGATTAAGGGGGCGGGAGAAAGCTAAGAGGGGAAATCTCTGGGATTGGTTAAGAAGTAACACAGAGAAACACATACTTCTTTTACATTGGTGGGTACAGGATAGTTAATTAACATTTACAGCTCACAGACATGGTATGTGGGGAACAAGATAACAATGAGGGGTTCTGTGGTCCTGTGCTCTGTTGCACTGAGTCTGGAAAAGGAGATTACTCTGACATTTCAAAGGTATTTTATCTTAAATGCAGAAAGACGATGGAAAGCTCACTTAAGTTAAAGATTGACCTTTGTCCAGGAAGCTACAGGCCTAGGACAGGAGTACCTGCTATGACCCACTTTTAGTTAGGAATTTTTATGTTCAGACCATCCTAACCACATCTGTAGTTACTTTTGGTCTCTGAGTTTGCAAGGCCTGCCATGCTGGCCTCTCCTGAGCTTGTCAGGTTTAGTATGTGGTCCCTTTTTCATCCTCACCAGTGTGAGAGCATTGGCCAGGGGCCCCAACCTGCTATCCGTGCAGTGATGTGTACATTCATTCAGTCATTTGTTCAACCAACGTCTCCTGAAAATGCCTCAGTGCCAGGAACTGGATGAAGTGTGGAGCAGCCCCAGCCCCCCCCTTAACTGCAACTTGCGAAATATGCCTGCAGCCTGGATGGGTCCCCCTCCACCACTTCTGACTCTGGAGGCTGCTCTCAGTTACCTCCTCTGTACAATGGGTCAGTCAGTCACCTTTTCCTGGGAGAGTTGTTGGGAGGATTCAGAGAACATTTCTGAAGAGAGTGAGGCAGTGCGCCTGGGATGGAGTATGAGCCCCACATTTGGGAATCAATGGCCTTGTTAACAAACATTCATTCACCTCCGGCATTCACCACCCTATTAGTCTGTTTTGTTACTATGTTTGCAATTATATTGCACTTGCATTTGTTACAGTTTTTCTCTCCCTCTGTCCAAATCTCTCAGACTATGAACCCAGAAGAAACCACTGGCCCTCCTGCTCCTCCCTGAATCCCCAGGGCTTGGCGCAGGGTTCACAACTGCCAGCATGTATACTGAGCCCAGACACTGCCAATGGCTTCACATACACTTAGTCGTGAGGACAGCCATCGTGGGTGGGCAGTACTACTAGGCCCACTTTGTAGATAAGGAACTGAGCCCAGAGAGGTTAAGCAACTCGTCCAAGGTCGCAGAGCCAGAATTTGAACCAGGGAGTCCGGCCCTCAAATCCGGCGCTGGACCATGGCTCCCGGCGAGAGTGAGTGCGGGAATGAATCCAGTCACACAGTGAACGGACGGCGGATGCGCGCCGCCCTTCCCTCGTTGCGGTGGCTGGGCGCGGGGACAAAGGCCCGGAGGAGGCCGGACGTGGGCCAGCCGGGTCCGCAAGCTCCGGGGGCGGGGGTAGGGGGACGGGCCCTTTAAGGGGGGCGGGCCGGCGGCGCCGGGGGCGTGTCGGGGGGCGGGCCGGGGGCGGGCGGCGCAGCGGGCCGGCTCCAGGGCGCGCGGAGTGAAGGGCGGCGGCGGTGGCTGTGGCTCGTGCTTGGCCCGGGCTTCGGATTGCGCTCGGCTTCCCGCACCCCGCGCACCCCGCACCGGCGCTTGGCCCCGCGGAGGAGCGGCCATGCCGCCGCGGCGCAGCATCGTGGAGGTGAAGGTGCTGGACGTGCAGAAGCGGCGGGTGCCCAACAAGCATTATGTGAGTGCTGCGCGGGCCCCACGCCCCCTACAGCCGCTGCCCCATCGGGAGCGACAGGGAGCCCCTCGGCTCTGAAAACTTCTGCCTCCTGCTCTTTCTCCCCCCACCTCTCCCCCTCCCCTCCTCTCCCCCCTCCACCCTGCTGCTGCGCCGCCCGGGTCTCTCCCGGCTCCTCCCCCTCCCCTCCCCCTCCTCTCTTTTGCCCCGTTTTCCTTCCCGTCCAACCTCCTGGCCCCCCCGCCGCACTCTCTGCCGCTTCTCTTACCCTTTCCATCTCCCCCATGTCCCCCTCCCCTCTCCTGTGTTGCCCATCCGTGGAAAAAGTCTGGCCCCAGCCAGTGTAGGGGACAGAGAGAAGCGCCCGTTCTCGGGCCGCCGGTCCTGTCCCCTCCTTGTCGAGAGGCACTCGGACCCGCAGTGAGCAGCCACAGGTAGCCCCTCCAAGCATCGCCAAGTTGGGCTCCGTCCTTTTGGAGGAGCCAGGCTGAGCGATGGAAGAAAAATCTCTGAGAATGGATCCTTTGAGTGCCTGTCCCTTGAAAAGGTTTAAAAAAAAAAAAATGGCCCTCTCCAATAACTTAAAAATGTACGAAAGTTTTCTCCTGGCACCGTCCTCTGTAAAATGGGAATCCTGGTAGAGCTGGCCAGGACTTGAGAAAATGGGTTAGTGGCTTCATTTTGCAGATGGGAAGGCTGAGGCTCAAAGAGGCTACAGGTTCTAGAAGGTGGAGCTGCATTCAGGCCTTCCCTGCCTATGGAAAGTGTACCTGGGGCAGATGGTGACCCGCAGGTGGGAAATGGCTTCCACAGCAGCCTAGGAGGATAATTGCGGGGTTCAAGGGACCCTGGGACCACCTCATAGATTTTGGTTGGTGGGCTAATGGGGCTGTGGGAGGTTAGGCCCAGGTGAGGCCTTGGGGAGGCCTCCCGATTGGAGGGAAGGGGGCTATGGTGTCTCTGGTGGTGAGAAGGGGGCAGTGGCAGCGCCTAGCTGCAGAGAAGTTCACCAGGAAGGAAAAAAGAGCAAGAGGGAGGGAAAAAATCCTAACAAAGAAGAGTAGAACAATGAATAGCAAAGGGCGTTGGCTGGTGAAATTCTGCTCCTTGGCCTCCCTGCAAGTCGTCTGTGGATCTATTTTCTTAAGAGGCTCATTCTTATAAATCAGATTTCTATGCCCTCCATGAGCAGCCTATAAAATTCTGAAAGGAGATAGCCGGAATCCACTCTGCGCCCTGCAAGAACGGGTGTGCTGTGTGAGTCTGTATTGTTATTGGCTGGGCAGCTGGTTATTCAGCCCTTAGCCAGGCGGTGGGAAGCTATTTCCTGGACCTGTGGCATCTTTAAATAGAGTGAAATTTCCCTTGATTCCAGGACTGAGCTAAACTGTCTTTTCTCTTTGTGTGTGTGTGTGTGCGCGTGTATGTGTGTGTCTGTCCACTGTTTCAAATGCTGCCAGATCTTGGTTTCTTGTTTGAGCCTGTTGAGTGTGTAACCAACTTGCCTCTTTGGTATGAGACACTTTCACCAAGATGGCAACAAGGAAGTCTGAAATGCTCCATGCTGCCTCCTCCCAGATCTGTGCACCATTGTTCACACTCTCCTGTCCTCTGCTGTCATGTGAGGCAGAGGTTCTTGAGCCCACTTGACAGGTGAGGAAACTAAGGCTCAGAAAGGTGAGGTTCTATACCTGGGGTCACAGTCAGGGACAGAGCAGGCGTGTAAATCGAAGTGTGTTGAATCCCAAAAGTGTTCCACCAGACCACACCACTTCCTAGATCCCATACCCTCAGAGTTTCCCTAAGCAAAGTCCCCTAAAAAACCGGGAAGTCTGTCATCATTTGTGACCAACCACTCTGAGGCTTTTCATTCTCTGCTTTGTCACACCCCTCCCTGCCAGTTTTTTGAAGATTCTGCCGCTTTGAGGGGCATCTTTCTAAGCTTTCAATCGCCTTTTAGGGGTCCCTTGAGACAAGTCTCTAAATGTTCAAATATGGATTTGGGTTCAAATCTTGGCCTCACAACTTGCTAGCTGTGTGGCGTCTCTGAACCTCGGTTTTCTCGTCTGGAAGCTGGGGGTGAGGGTGCCCACTTCTTAGGGGGCGGGACCATGTGACTGGAAGGGTTGGCTTTCCATACCTGTTAGATGCCTGCCTCCCTGCCCTGTGGTGTCCCTGTCACTCTGATTGGAAACCTGCGGAAGTCACATAGGGAGGAATTTCACTAAGAACTTATTTTTCTGCATGTGGGTTTAGTCACTCTTGTGATTCAAGGGGGGCTCCCTCCTTTCTATCCAGCCTTTTGGGTTCATCAGATGAGGAAGGGTGATGGGTTTAGATGATGAAGCCTGAGTCATCCATAGGCATGGAGCAAATTTAGTGCCGGGATGGCAGGGAATGTGAACCCACTGGAAACTGCCAGCACCCCCCACTCCTGTGCTCAAGCCACACCCAGCCCACTGCTCTGGAAGGAGTGGGCACGGAGGCAGTGATCCTCATGGCACCAGACTTTCCTGCTGTTTGGTAGCCTCCTTTCTGAACCTGTCCCAGCCACCCTGAAGAGAGCTTGCGCAGGGGAGGTGGATGTCCTGGGCTCTGCTCCTTCCTGCTGTGTCACCTCGGGTTGGTGGACTTACCTCTCTTGGCTCCAGTTTCTATAATCTGCAAGTTGTAAACACTGTTAGTTGCCTCGGGCAGAATTTCTCCACCTCAACATTGCTGACATTTTGGGCCATCTCATCTTTGCTGTGGCAGGCTGTCCTGTGCTTTGTAGAACGTTCAGCAGCATCCCTGGCTTGAATCCACTAGATGCCAGTAGCATCCTCCTGCCCAATTTTACAGCCAAAAATGTCTTCAGACACGTCGCCCAGGGGGCAAAATCACACACATACCTAACCCCAACCACTGTATTGTAATATGTCAGTCAGTTGTGGAGACCTCTGGTTACCAAGACTCCTAACTCCCCTCTAGCCCTCTCCCCATTTGTGGCTAGCTCAAACACTGCCCGCCCATCACTCAGTTGCCTTGGAGGGAACAGGTCACAGGTACTGGAGATATCGTTGGAGAACTTCACCTGGAGCTTGGGGCTGCCTGCTAGGGCTCGGTCACCTGTTCCACCTGAAATGGCCTCTTCTCCATTATCAGGGTGGCATCCTCTCCATGCCCGACCCCAGCCTCATTCACCTGTGGGCAGAGCCACAGGCCAGGTCTAAAGAATGCAGAGGCGGAAGCTCTCAGAGCCTCTGAAATGCACCAGATGGAAGGGATTGTGGTTGATGGTAATATCAATGATATTATTTGGAGAGGGCTCCCCTGGAGCCGCCCTTTTTCAGAGGCAGGGAGGTAAACTTTAAGGGCTGCTGGCTTTGTCTGCCAGCACCTTTCCTGCCCCAGAGCCAGGGCTTTCTGAATGAATGGCGGGGTGGCTTTCAAGCGTGACATGCTGGGGAGATCCGCTGGGGCTGGGTTATCTACTGGGTTGAGGGGAGGAGGAAGTTCCCCCTGTGGGTTTGGTGGGTTTTATTTGGATCGCCCCACTTCCTACAGTGGAGTGGCATGTACAGGAGCCGGGGCTTTAGAAGAGGCCTCGTCATCAGGAGTTGCTGGCCTTCTCTGTAGTGAGATCTCTAGATATGAACAGGAGGAAGATGGCAGTAGAAGTTAGAGCAGCAATATTCATAAGAGCCGAAATCTGATCAGTCCCTGGGGGCCAGGCACTGGATTGAGCTCTCTGTATTTACTCATCACAACAGCTCTTTAAAATAGGTACTTTTTAATTATATTGACAGACTATTTCATATATATGGATACATAGAATAAAATAAATACCTATCCATCATCCAGCTGTCAGATCTTTACATTTTGCCTTATTTGTTTCATTGATCATTTATATTTTTTTAAGAAATAAAACATTGCCGGAGTGGCTGGTTAGCTGTTAGAGCGTGGTGCTAGTAACACCAAAGTTTCCGGTTCGATCCCCACATGGGCCACTGTGAGCTGTGCCCTCCTTAAAAAATAAAATAAAAATGAAGATAGGAAATATTTTTAAAAAACAAAGAAAGAAAACATTGCAGATGCAAAGCCCCCTGTGTACCCTCCCCAATCCTCCCCTCCAAAAAAAACAACAACAACAACAAAAACAAAACCAGTATCCTGCCTTTGGTGTTTATCATTCCCGTGTACTTAAAAAGAAGACTATTAGAACTATTAGATAGGATTTTTTTTTCTTTAACAGCTTTATTGAGGTATAATTTCCATACTGTAAAATTCACCCATTGTAAGTGTATAGTTTGCTGGTTTTTAAAGTAAATTTATAGAGCTGTGCAGCCATCACCACAGTCCAGTTTTGTAACATTTCCATCACCCCAAAAAAGATCCCTCGTGTCCATTTGCAATCAATCCCCTCCCCACCTCAGCCCATGCACCTTTTAATGTTTTTATCTTTTTAACACTCCCAAAAACTATATAAAAACATTGCACTTAGGAGATCTGTGTTGATACTGTGATTCCAGTTCATTTTAACTGCTGTTTAATATTCCACTTATTAATATATCCCAATTTATTTGAGCTCCTAGTGGGGACTTTTAGGGTGTTCTCAGCAGTTTGCTTTTGCCCACAGTGGGATTGCTGGGTCCTGGGGCTTATGCATTTTTACCTTTGCATTGATATTCCTGGGAGGAGTGTCTGTGGGTCCTAGTTCTGTGTTCTTGCTAACACAGAATTGTCAGACTTTTTAGTTTTTGCCAATCTGGGCAGTGCAGAATAATACAGTAGTGTTTGCTTTTATCCGCCATTTGAGTTTTCTCTTCTTTGAATTGCCTGTTTTATCTTTCGCTCCCTTTTCAGGTTTATTGGGTTATTTGTCGCCTGTTAACTTGTATGCTTTATTTAATACATTTAGGACCCTAATCTTTTAGGTCATTACATTAGCGTTTCTACTTTCCCCTTGAGACTGGAGGCTCAGAGACGTAGAGGCACTGCTGGACGTCACACAGCAGGGAGAGGAAGTGTGGGGATGAGGCAGATGCCTGTGTGTCTGAGTGAGTCAGCATCCCTGGGCTCCCACCCCTGAGCCAAGTAACATTGGGCAGGTCACTTGAGCTTATGGGCCCCAGTTTCCCCATCCTGGCCCTTCCCTCATTCCATCAGCTTCCACCAGCCCTTAGTCATTCTCACTCCAGGGCAGCCCTGGGTTGATTATGCCCCTGGAGTGATGGGTTGGCAGGCCCTGTGCCTGCAACCTTAAAGCCTCCCTCTTTGGTTTCCCCTGCTCTGATCCCAGGGGTCACTGTTCTGAGCAGCTGAGATTTGCAGGGCAGGTCACACCTTACAGGCGTTACTGGCGTTCTCATCTGGTCTGTGGGAGGCCTCTGGCTGGTGAGCTCAGTGGTCTGGAACAGGCTGTGGATCTGCTGCCCAGAATAGTTGCATTCTGTTTTCCAGCCACCAGTTGCCTCTCCCCAGCCAGCCCTGGCATCCCCTTTTGCAGAAACATGCAGAGCAGGGCAGCAAACTTCAGTGGAAAGAACTTGGGTGTTAGAGACAAACGTATCTGGATTCCAGTTCTGCATGGCTGTGGGTGCCTCCCACAGCTCACAGTGCGCGTGTCTGCATCTGTACGTGAGTTCGGTGTCTTCCTTCTAAGACTTTGTGTGCTGCTGTGATAACATGCGCTCAGTCCACTCCATCCCTTCTGGGGGCGTGGGGCTGATTGGCAGCAACTAGCGCGGTTCTTAGGACCCACCATGACCTTTGAGATGGAAAGACCTGGCCTGGAGTCGTCTTCTAGCACTCCTCAGCTGGGTGACCTCGCCGACAAGCTACCTGAGCGTCTGTAAGATGGGGGTCGTCATAGTGCTTACCTGTAAGTGTAGGGCAGTTGTGCAGATGAACTCATGTCACACAATACTGAGCCCGACTTCTCCTACATAGAAGGCACTCGATGGATGACAGCCAGGAAAAGCAATATTAATAATAGCCATTACCGAAATCTCTGCCCCTTTCCCACCAGCTGCCCTTGGGGCATGCTGTGTGTTTTCCGTGCTCTTTCAATCAAGAGGCATTTGTAGCGTGCCTGCTCCAGGCTGGACACCTGCTGCCCCTGGGATAGGCCCGTGAGTAAGGCAGAGCCTGTCTACCTGCTTTACAGGTGTGTTGTCCTGCGCTCTGTGTTACACACGTGTAGTGCCCTTAGTACACATTAAGGCCCCTCGGGTAGGTTTTTTCAAAAAATGGCTGTTGCTTTCTTGGGCCTCATCAGCTGCACTGCGCCCTCCTGATCCCTCGGGCGGACAGGTGCAGGGAGCCAGGCTCCTCATCTCACCTGACACCGTCATCTCAGTAGGAGGTGCCTCAGCCTGTTTCTCTTATACTCTGGGCTCCTGTTGTGGTCTCAAGGTCAAAGGGGGTGGGGATTTCGTATCTTCAGATTACTTAAATGTCACGTTAGTTCAAACTTTGAATCTGTGCCATTCCCTGCTTCTGGTAAGTAGAGAAAGTACACCAGATAGCCTGGGTTCAAATACCTCCTCTGCCACCTACCAACAGTGTATCCGCAAATTACTTACCCTCTCTGCACCTCAGTTTCCTCATCTGTAAAATGGGAGTAATACTATTAGGTGGGTGCAAAAGTAATTGCAGTTTTTGCAATTTTTAATCTTTTAAATGGCAATTAGTTTTGCACCAACCTAATCCAATTTCATAGGGCTGATGTGAGGATTAAATGGACCCAGTATATAGGAAGGGCTCTATGATGAGCTGTCGTAGTATAGTAGCCTAATGTAGTGTGTGTGTATTAATATATATATTACACGAATGTAAGGTACAAACGTAATGTCATTTATGATAATAAAAAGTTCATAACCACTTAACTACCCATCAGTAGAAAGCAAGATAAATAAAATGTATTATATCCACATGCTACAATACCATCAAGATGGTAAAAGTGTATTCTGTCTTCTTTCGTGGGAATATTAAATAGTAAAAGCTGGTTGCAAAATAACATAGGCAGATTCCCACCTGATTACAAATCAAGGATGAAAATATGTGTCTGTGTAAGCCCAAAACTATAGCTGACAAGATGTGTCACTTTTTGTTTTCTTGGGGTTTTTTTTGCTTGTCTATGCTTTTCTCTGTTTTCCAAATGTTCTGCAGTAAACACATATTCCTGTTTTTAGTAAAAATAAAAAAGCAGTGAATGCTTGAAAAAGCAGTGCCAGGCTGTGGCGGCTCCAGCCGGGTTCCATATCCTGCCGCCCAGCCTGTCCTGAAGTGGTGGGATTCTCCAGCTGCTCAGAGAGCCTGTCCTCCCGAGGGAGGCACCCGCCTCCAAGGCTCTGCCCCCATCCTGCCGCGGAGGGAGGTCTCCGGGTGTGGGTTTCCAGTCCAAGAGCCCAAGAAGTAGACAGAGCTGAGTTTAGAATACCACAAGGGAAGCCCTGAGCAGATTATTTTCTACTTAAAATGCTCCTTGCTCAGTGGGTTCGGGCCCTGTCCCATAGCGTTTGCAGCTCAGTAGGGTTGGAAAGAATCGCAGCCCTGGTTTCTGTGGTCTGTACCCCACGGTCACGGGGGCACCCGAAAGATCATCCAGGTTAGAGCTGTGCCCTGCAGCCTGCTCCCCAGGGCATTTCAGACATCCGCTTGTCACCCATCAGAAGTGCATGGGACTCAGCAAGCAGCACAGTTATTGAGCTGCCATGCAAGGACTGGGGGCCGCACTGTTCACTGTCCTTCTCGTCTAGGACACTCACCTCCTTGTCGCAGACTGTGCCTGCTGTTTTCCTAGGAGAAAGAGCTGCGGTTGGGGAAAGGGTCTTGCTTTGCAGGACTCAGTTTTCTCCTCCTCCTCGGAGAGGAAGGCTAGCTGTGGGTCACTGCAGCTGCAGGACAGGCCAAGCATCCTGTTAGCCTGGTGGGTGCAGGCCGTGAACTGGGAGCACCCACCGTGGCCCAAGGACCGAAAATGGGCTTATTCAGAAGGCCACATGGTTGGAGGGTTGTGAACGTGGTTTCTGTACTCAGAGACTGGGCTCTAGTCTGGTTCTGTCATTCACTCATTATTGGCCCTGAGACTTCTCTGGGAAGTGAGCGGCTTTGTTGGGGAAATTAAGTGAGATTTTGTGCAGAATGCCTCGGAAAGGGTTCTGCTGGGATGGTTGTCTTTGGATCTCCTGGCCTGGGGTCATGCCTAGAAGCTTGGGCCCTGTGGTGGGGTCAGGGAGACCCTGGGTGGAGCTGGCATCCCTGCCCCTTGCCATGACGTGGGGACGGGCTGATGTGATAGATTCAGGAGGCTCAGTGTTTCTGGCAGTGGGCCAGTGGGCAGGGAGGGGCTGGTGTGGCTCATGCCTCCGCGACTCTGCCTCTGCCAGGAGCCCGCAGGCCCAAACTTTGCACAGCCATTGATCCTCCGCCCCATTCTCCAAACAGCAGGGCGTTCTCTCCCCATCATTGCTGGTACAGATGCAGGCCTGCAGGTGGGTGGTGAGCCCATGCCCAGGGCCGCCTTCAAGGGGTGAAGGGAAAAGGGACTAGAGGTACATGTCTCCTGTCATGTGGACAGAGCCCACAGAGCGGCTTCTGCAGCCGCTCTCAGGCCATCCCAGAGTGAGGGTTGCGAAACGTACCAAGTGCAAGTGCAGGATGCCCAGTTAAATTTGAATTTCAGATCAACATGCAATATTAGGGACATAGTTACACTAAAAAATTATTCATTGTATGTTTGAAATTCAGATGTTACTGGGCATCCTGTACTTTATCTGGGAATGGTGCCAGAACTATCACTTTCAAAAAAACAGCCACCAAGAAACCTTTCTACTTTTTAACATCAGCAATGTTTCTTGGGAGAAGAAAAACCACAATGTTTCTTGAGAATTCACTGCACAAATGTAAGTCCCTCCAGGGCCAGGTACTTTTGAGGACAGGGGTGCTATATAGACGCGCACACCTGAGACCTTAGGGTCAGTGGCCTGAGAGAGACAGGTAGATGGGGCTCTTCAGGGCTAGTCTAGAACTTGGGGAGTGAGCAGAGGCCTGTGCCCTTGGTTCTGGGAAGTAGGACTGGGAGAAGACAGCGCAGCGGAGATGAGATGACCCACACAGGTCACAGAGCAGAGAGGGATTGCCACGTGGAGGAGGGTGAAGGAATGTCAAGCAGAGAGAACAGGAGGGCGAAGAGTACACACCCTGGCATGTGGCGTGTTTGAAAAAAGCAGGAGAGATTTGAGTGATGGAGGTGAAGCTTGACAGGTATGGGCCAGAAGGACCTGAACCATAAAACAATACAAGGCGTGGACCCCACGCTCAGTACACACGGGTGGAGGGCCGGGCTCAGGACCAGAGGTGTCCACGCTGGAAGTCTGTGGAGTAGTTGGGGGGAGCGGGTACTCAGAGGTACTCCGCCAGCTTGATGGGTAGATAGGAAGGCCTTTCACAGGAACCCGGAGGAGGCAAAGCACAGACAAACCTCGGAGGCTGAAGGGAGAGAGCACCTGTCTACAAGGTGTGCTGTGTGCAGACAAAAAAATGGAGTCAGAGAAGGAGAGAGGGTTGGGGAATATGAGAGGGGACTGTGAAAGCCAGTAGGGATTCTGAAGTTTGGGAGGTATTAAATTATTCCAGATTTATTTTGTTCTCAAGGCTTAAAACAAGTTTTTTTTTAAAAACAAATTTATTATTATCATCGAATAGCTATTCTTTATCTGAGTGCTTATTATGTGCTCAAGTCCACTCAGCAGCTCTGTGATACAAGGAATATTAACCAGGATTCTTGGGTTGCATGTGACAGAGACAGACCTGGCTAATTGAAGCCATAGGGAATGTATTGGGACGATGGCTCTGACAGAATCGAAGGGAAACTCTCCACCTAGTCACGGAAAGGACCTGGCAGCTGGCACCGTCCCGAGAGTAGAAGTCCCGGGGGCATCAGCATCACCAGAGGCAGGCTGCTGCTCCATCCCTCAGTCCTTATGGCCACTCATAAGTCTAGTTTCAGGAAGAGCAAAATCTGATTGGCCCAGCCAGATCACCTGACCATCCCTGGGTCAGGCAAGGGTGGGAGATTATGGTTGACAGTCCAAGTAGCAGGAAGGAGGGATTGTCCTTGTAGGAGATTCAGGGTACTGCAGCTAGAAGAAGGGGGCATGGAGCCAGGGAGGGCGGAAACAACAGATGTCTGCTATGTGGGTATTGCTGTGTCGGCCCATTTCACAAATGTGGAGACTGAGGCATAGAAAGGTGAAGTAATTTGCCCAGGATCACACTTGGCTCTGCTGCCTGTTGTTGACTATAAATACGGTAGTCACCTCACCCTCAGATTCGAAGGGAAACATTGCCTTAAAGCATATAAGGATAATACTTTCTATTCTGCTCAATTAGGTAGAATTGCATCGACCCGTACCTCTCCTCCCCCCAAACTTACTGCTCTGGCAAAGAAAGCTAGAAACCCACGCGGTGGCGTCACCATTTCCTCCTTCCCGGCCAAGGTGTGAATCGTCAGCTTGTGGCTTCGGGCCACCCTTGGCTGCCAGTCAATTGCACAGATGTGGGTTGTCTGCCCTGGGCCAGGCCTGGCCCTGAGCCGGAGAGAGGCTGAGATGACCAGGCAGCCTTTGTCCTCGCAGAGGTCACCATCTGTTTAGAACGTGTCACCACAGCACAAGGGTGTGATGGGGCCTGGTGTGGGGCTCTGGGGACAGGGAAGGGGTCTGACGCCTGGGGTGAGGCCCATTTCCCTGCGGGGTCAGAGAGGTGTGCTCTTAGCTGGGGTCAAAAGGAAATGGGTGTGCTGGGACAGGGAAAGCTGACTAGCAGAGCTGCTCCTCATACGGGTAGAATTCAGAGGGTCCTTGAACTTAGAAGAGAGGAAAGTACATCTTTTTCTTTATTGGGGAAGGGGAACAGGACTTTATTGGGGAACAGTGTGTACTTCTAGGACTTTTCCCAAGTCAAGTTGTTGTCCTTTCAGTCTTAGTTGTGGAGGGCACAGCTCAGCTCCAGGTCCAGTTGCCGTTGCTAGTTGCAGGGGGCACAGCCCACCAAGCCTTGGGGGAGTCGAACTGGCAACCTTGTGGTTGAGAGGACGCGCTCCAAACAGCTGAACCATCTGGGAGCTCAGCGGCAGCTCAACTCAAGGTGCCGTGTTCAATCTTAGTTGCAGGGGGCGCAGCCCACCATCCCTTGCGGGACTCGAGGAATTGAACCGGCAACCTTGTGGTTGAGAGCCCACTGGCCCATGTGGGAATCGAACTGGCAGCCTTCGGAGTTAGGAGCACGGAGCTCCAATTGCCTGAGCCACCGGGCCGGCCCCAGAAAGTACATCTTTAGTCTAACCTCCAACAGTAATTTCGCATTCCCTTCATTATAAATGAAGGCAACAACCCTCAGTGATAGTAGTGATACCTGTGACTGTCACCAGTAGAAATTCACTGATATTTTCATGTCATTTTACAGTTGTTGCATAGATTCCCACAGATCATTTACATTCATCACTACCTCAGAAGTGTGGTGGTATTTAACCCACCTCTAGATTTTGTTATTTATTGCATTAATAGAAGTGTACATAGATTTATAATTTTATTTTTTGAAACATTTTTATTATAATTCAGTATAATGAGTTACATTTGGAATCCTGTGTTCTTTATTTTATTCATTTTAAGTCCTCCTGAGAAAGGATCCATAGGTTTCATCAGGTTGCCAGAAGGGTCTGTGGTGGAGAAAAAAGATGAGACTTTTGGATAGAAGTTCCAGAATTTGGGCTTGGAACCAGATGGCATGGGTTTGACCAGCAGAACGTGTGATCTGTATAGTAAGTGACTTAACTTCTCTGTACCTCAGTTTCTTCATCTGAGAATAATACTTACTGTGGGTTATGCCATATAAAGGGGTTAGAGCAGTGCCTGGCACACAGAAGTGCTGAATAAACAGGTATACCTCTTAGTATGTACCAGCTTACCTGACTAGTAACATGCATGTTTAATAAGCAGCCCCAAGTGTTATAACACCAGCAGTCTGGAATGACCACACATTGAGAAACGTACTCTAAATGGACTGGCCCAGGATACACCCCCTAAGATTTATAGCCGTTTTCCCTGAAGAATTATATATTTGGATATTTAGCAGTGTGGTAATTAAACAATGCTGAAAATAGCCTACATGTTTGTCATTGGAGACATGATTAAATAAGGGATATACAGCCTTATGGTGGGCTATTAAGGATCCTTTAAAAATGGTTTATTCAAAGAATTTTTAATGAAATGGGGAAATCCTCACTATATAATGCAAGGGAAAAAGAAAAATCGTATATACAATGGCATCTTAATTTTGAAAAATACTTCAATGTATAGGAAATAGGCCTGGGAAGAAAATATGCCCAAAGCATCCTCTCTGGTGGTGAAAATGTGAAGTTAAGACCTCGGGCTGTTTATTACCAGCCGGACTGGACACGTTCCTTGAGCTCCCTGGGCCTTCCTATGGAACGGAAGCAGGACAGCCTGCCGGGAAGGAAGCACATGTAAATGGTTGGTGGTTGTGAGCAATTACGTTGTTTTAAGTTGTATTATATTTTTATGTTATCCTAGGTTTCTGTAGAGAGGAGAGGACGGTAGGATGGCGAGTCAGGAAAGCTTCCAGGCGGGAGCAGAGGGTAGGGACGCTGCTTCTCTTGCTCCCTTTGTTCTGTCTGGTAGACTTACGTTTGAAGCACGAGAAGCTGGCAGCAAAGTCCACATGGGGGGCTCAAACTGCGGCTGGAGAAAGAGCCTCTGCCAGATGAGGAGCCCGGCAGGGCATGGGTGCCGGGGTGGCCAAGGGTGTCCACAGCACCTGGCCCTTGGGAACCACGTGTGGTTTCACGCAGGAAAAGGGGCTCTTTGGCTGTACAAAGATTGGAACCCACTGACGCAGTCCCACGACCTCCTAAGGATAGCCCTAGTAGGTAGCTGTCCCCAGGGTCTGTCCCCAGAGGTCAGTCCCTTTACATTCTCGTCTGGTTCTTTTCTCCTCCTTCATGTCCCCAAGCCCAGTGGTTCAGGAAGACAACACTGGACTTGGGGGGAGAGGCGGTTGTTTAGGGAGCATCCAAGACCATCGTAGTAACAGCCTCTTTCTGCCTGTTACCCAGCCAGGGCCCAGCTTGGAGGCTGAGGCTTGCGATGCTCCAACCCCATCGTGGCACCCATACTATGGGTCTAGTCGTCTGTCCCACCAGGCCCTGAGTCCCTCACTGTCCAGGGCCAGACCCAGAACAGGTGCTGGGTGTGTACCTTAATGAAGCCATAACTGCCTGGTCCCTCTCAGTCCTGAGGTCCTGTGATTCTGGAGTGATGGCTGCTGACAGCCTTTCACTGAGACAGAATCAGGTTCCTCGTGATGACTTCCGGCCCCAGACCGAGCACTGTGTCCTAGTGGTTACAACGGGCGGTGGAGGCAGCAAGGCCTGGGTGCAAACTCACTGCCTGCTGTGCTATGTCAGGTGCGCTGGCTTACGGCTTTGTGTGCATTGAGTCAGTTAGTCCTTACCCTCAGCCTGTGAGCTAAGGACCCCTGTCACCTCCATTTCACAGCTGGGGAAACAGGCTGAGACAGAACTTGGCCAGGCCTATGCAGCTAGGAAGTCGCAGGGCCAAGGTTTGAACCCAGGCAGTATGAGGAACCAGCGAGGGTCAAACTCTGGTTTTTCTAACAAGCACCCCCAAGGGTGCTGGGCAGCCAGGTTTGAGAACCGCTGTTGGGGGGTGGCTGTAAGTGTGGTGAGAGCTATGCCCTGGCTTCTGAGCTCATTTACTCTACACATTATAAAGCACCTACTACACGCTCCGCGCTGTGCTGGGCTTCACACGTGTGGCCTCATGTAATCACCTGGCTGGTGAGTCGTGGTGGCAGGATTTGAATTGAGCTCTGCGGTTCTTGGGAGCCAGAGGAAGTGAGCACAGTTGCTTATGATCCATGTAACTCATTTGTTTCCTTGCTTAGGAACGGGCATTCTAGAGTTAAACAAACCTGGGCTCAAATGTTGGCATCCTCCTTAACCAGCTGTGTGGCTTTGAGCCAGTGACCTAACCTCTCTGAATGTCAGTTTTCTCTGCTGTGACATGGGGTGAATAATGCGCCTCACTCCCTAGGGTTTCCTGAGAGTTGGGGATTTAGCAAGTGCCCATTACTAGGTGACGTTTCGCAGCTGGAGAGCTCCTCATCCCTCGAGACACAGCACGACTGTGTCCTCATCTGGGAAGTCTCTCCGAGCTCCACCAGCAGAATTAGCCCTCGTCACCTCTGCGCTCCCACTGCAGCTGTAAGTGCTTCTTAGGGAACTGAGGCCTATGAGAGAATACTACTAATTCTTCTCTCTTGAGTACCTACTGTGCACCAGGCGCTGTACTGGGCCCTTTAGGTGTGAACCGAGACCCATCTGACCACATATCCTGGGCTTTTACCTTCATGTCACACCCTGGGTTAGATCTTGGCCCTGTTGCAAGCTGGCTGTGTGACCTTGGGCAAGCCAGCTACCCTTTCTGAGTCTCAAGATCCCGTGATATAACATAAAGTACTTAGCGTAGTGCCCAATCAGCCCTATCAATGTGGCCCATTTTGAGTCTTCTTCATTAATTGGACAGCTTTACCCCTCCTGCATGTATTCCTTGCACACAGTGGGTGCTCTTGTTGGATGTCCAGTTCTCTCTAGGCAGCCCTGTTAACACAGGCAAAGGCCCGACTTGAAATCTCTCAGCTCTGTTTCCTGCATTGCCCTGCGCTCCTCAGAGGCCTGGCAGCCTTGGAGATCTCCACAAGCCCTAAGTGCCTGCCCTGGAGGCTTTCCTAGAAAGCCAGCCTTCAGGTTGATTTCAACTGAGCCTGGGCTCCAGCTGCCAGCACCTCTGCTTGCCATTGGCAAGTTCCCTGTGCCGCTTTGGGCCAGATGTGTGCGAGGCCGTGAGTTGGCAGCCAGCGGTCCGGGCTGGGGCTGCATGCCTGGATCAGCTTGTTTCCACGAGTTCCGTGTCTTGGTCTAGAGAAATGGAGGTGTTCGGCCTGGCCTGCCCAGGAAGCCGTTCCTGCTGCTTGCCATCAGGAAAAGACTCCAGAAGTGAGGGGAAGATGGGCTCCAAGGGTGGGCAGCACTATATGTGTGGGCTCACAATTAGGGGGCAGTTGATCGGGTTTCACAGCATGACACTCCTGACTTTGCCTGTTAACACAGCTGACTTCGAAAGAACTGAGGGGAGACAGACTCCGTCTGAGCCTCTGGTGCCTTATCTCTGTAATGGGGTTCTCAGTGATAGCTCTGCCAGCTGCCTGGAGTCAGGCAATGTGCCAAGCACCTGCTGTGCATTGGCTCATTTAATCCTCAGCCAACCGTAGAAAGTAGTAGGTACTGTTGTTCTCTCCATTTTACAGATGGGAAAATGGAGGCTCAGAGCCATGAAGTGACCTGCAACATCACACAGCAGCTTCAAACTATAGAGCTGAGATTCATACCCAGCTACTCTAAAGCCAGTGCCTATCCTGTTTTTTTTTTAATGACATTAAAGAGTGATTGTTATTTATAATGTTCAATTTACGTGTATGCAGGAAAATTCCCTGTTTTGGTTTAGCACCCTATGAATTTTGATGCATGCCTAGGATCTTGTAACCACCAGCACAGATGGGATGCAGAACAATTCCATCACCCCAAAGAATTCCCTCGGGCTGGCCTGACTCCTAGTGCCACAGGGTGATGCTTCCACTTGGAGTGAAATTGCTCCCGTGCTGTGCTCTGTTTCTCTGTTGCCTGTTCAGAGAAACCCTGGGGTGAAACCTGGACTTCTCCTCTAGGATTGGGCCCCATGCCTGCATTCTCCTCTGTCACAAAGCGGGTTCTGTTTCTAGTACCCTTGGCAGTTGACCTGCTCATTCAGCCATTTCAAGAGCATTGTTGCTCTCCCGACACAGAGAGCCTTGAGTGAGGTCACTTTGACGTCCGACTGTGTGGCCCTGTCTAGGCTTTTTGTCCATCTGTCTGTCTGTCTCTGTCTGTCTGCTTGTTTGTCTACTAGACATTTCCTGAGAGCCCCATGTCACCAGGCACTGGGAGGACTGGCAAACTACACAGACCTGGCCCTGCCCCTTAAGGGCTCCCAGGAGAGTGGCCGCGACAGTCACCCAAATAGAACAACACACTCCGAGCAATGCCTGCTAAGAGCAGTGTAAGCTGACACCTGAGATGTGAAGAATTGCTAAGCAGGTGAAGGGAGAAATGTTCCCGCCAGAGGCAGTGGCATGTGCCAGGTCTGGGAGGCCAGGGAGCCTAGCCAGGTGGGAGTGGAGGAGGCCCCCTAAGCCCACGACATGCCTTCCTTGTCTCCCTGACAGGGCTGAAAGCTTCAGAGGGGCAGGGGCTTCTGTCTCCCTCATTCGCAGCCATATCCCCAGCCCTTGGAAGGGAGCCTGGTGCACAGTAGGTGCTCTGTCTGTATTTGCCGAATGAATGACTGAAGTGTTTCCAGTGGAGGAGAGAGACACGATTCGATTTTCACTGTAGAGAGGGCACTCCTCGCCCACCTGGCCTGGCACCCCTCTGCGCAGGTGCCAGCAGAGAAGCTCAGCTCCACTGCACCTGCACACGCACGTGTGCCCCATGGACAAGGAGCCGTCAGCACGTAGCCCTTACCCGGAGCGTCTCATCTGCCGCTAACAGCACGAGCACTTGTGTTTGGGCCCCATTCCAAGCATTCACTTAATTGAAAAGATTGAAAAAAAAGGCAACTGGCAGCCGGCCATCCCCAGTGTGTCGCTTGCGGTGGCGCCTGCCCTTGGTGATTTCTGACGCTGTGGTAGGGACAGGAAAGCGCTGGCCTCAGGCCAGGACACCCGAGGCCTGGCCTTGGGGATGTGGGAGAAGGGATACGGGACCCCAGAGGCTGAAGGGGCTGGGATTGAACCTGATGTCACCCTCTGAGGTCACCCGCTTCCCAACTGCATGACCTCAGGCAGCACTGTGCCGGGTCTCCTCCACCCTCAGGGCGGCCCCCTCCTGGCAGGCATTTCATGAGGACTGCGCCCTGTGTTCGTAAAGCACCCCGCACAGGCCCGTGTAGCGGCATGTGCCCCAACGCCAGCCCTGGTTCTGTCCTGGTTCCCCCTCACCTTGGCTCTGTCATCCCTCAGTTCCCTCCTAGGTCTCAAAGGCGTTGTGACATTTGGCCGCGTTTCTCCGGGAATAACTTTAATGTACTCTCTCTGAAAGGATAAACGTGCTCTTCAGCACTTCCGGTGGCAATGCCAGGCTGCGGTGTTGGGAAATCAAACACAACAGGGTGTTGTGATCCTAAGGAGAGGTTGGGAGCTGACCTCCATAGGCCAGATGTTGGGCAGACAGCTGGGGAGGGCCGACACCTCGGAACCAGAGGGAGCTCGGGGCTCCACGGGGAGCAGCGGAATCACGTTTCCCTGAGCAGAGCCTGCCAAGCCGCCCAGTTGCCAGTGCCCTCTCCTCCCGCCTGCGCTTTCTCTCCCTCCCCCTTAGCCTGTGCTCCTCCACCTTTGGCCAGAGCTGCGTGTTGCCAGAGAAGTGACCTGGAGCCCAGCCAGTTATTACCAGGCTGCTCCGAGCACCCTCCATCCGGTGTGGGGGCTGGATTGGGACGGGGCAGGATCGCACCCAACTTTGAAAGGGGCTGTTTTTCACCGGGGCCTGTAGACTCCTGGGCACCCTCCACCATGCTCCTGGGAGCCTTCTCTGCGGGAAGTGGACTCATCTGGATCTTGAAACTAACACTGCTGCTGGCCTCAGGGCTGCATGTGCTTTTGTACCTCCATTGCTTTGCTGTAGAACAGGACAGTTTTCGGTGTCCTGGGCTAAGGCCTCGCTGCAGACCGTGTGGCTCTGAGCCGAAGCCTAGCCCCTCAGTGAGCTACACGAGAGACAGCTTGTCCTCCCTCTACCTCGTAGCTCTGCTGTGCACGTCTGGTTCCACCTCCTCCCTGTTTGCTGTGTGGCCTTAGCAAGTCCCTTCCCCTCTCTGGCCTCATAATTCCAACTATAAAATAAGCGATGGTCTAGAGCAGGGTTTTCAAATATTTTAAAGTCTTAGAACCAACTGCTGTTGGCCTGTGGAGGCCCAGGAGGATTGTGGGCAATGGAGGAGCACAGTCTCTGTGTGGAGGCTCCAAAGATGGCTGTCTTGTGCTGGTGCGGACTCACAAGGTCTGGTGAGTGGGTCTGTAGGGTGACACCCTCTTCCATATGCAGAAGAGCTCAAAGTGGCACTGCCCAGTGGAAACCAGGGTAGAGAGCCCAGAAACTTGCCCTCCTACCCAGGACCCTGGGGCTTCTTGCAGGCCGGTTTGACTGGCGGCCTAATCACTTCCAAGAACTCTCTAGATTTAAAGTCATCTGTGCAAGTCATTGTGCGGGAGGCCCAGAGGGGCATGAGGATCTTGCAAAGAAATATGGACACTGTCATGAAACTGGAAAGAGTCCACAGCTGAGAGTGTAACTCAGAGCAAATCGCTGCTCCTCTTGTCCCCTCTTTATCCCCCTCTGTAAAATGGAGGTGTTGGTTTACATCACGGAGGCCATGCATGCACATTGGGCCATCCGGTGCCCATGGCAGACATTGCTAATGGATCACTCTGTCTTGCTGGTGCTCCTTTCTCACAGCCCCTGCAGGAAAACAGCCCCAGTCCCCGTGCCCCACTGGCGCTCCCTCTTTAGATGTTTTGCTCCATCTCCCAGGTCATTCCAGGCCGCCCCCAGCATTGCAGAGCCAGGAAAGAAAGGGCTTCCAGTTACAGAAATGTTGTGGGCTCATTGGCGTATAAACAACAGAACTCCAGATGGAGTGAGAATGGCAAAGAATTCCACGAAAACAGTACCGCCCTCATTCCCGAGCCTCCCCCCCGGCACCAGCACAGTGATTGACATGTCTGCAAACCCCCTGTACTATATATTCTGAATTCAGTATTTTTCTCCAAATGGATTCACTTTTTCACTTAAATTATTTTTAAGGGGAAACTTGAGCTGTCTACCATACATGGAAAACCAATAGCACTTGCTAGAAATAGGAAACTAAATACGAAGGAAAAAGAAAATCAATGTGTTGAAGTTTTTCCTGGCTAGCATTCCTGCCCTGAGGTCTTCTGTCCCTTCTTTAAGAAAAGAGACCAGCAAGTGGTGGAGAGGGTGTTGAAAAGCCATTCTTGCTCGCTTTCTGAGCCAGCCCGGTGCGAAGTGAATGGCAGAGACTAACTTTCTCACTCTGGTATGCCTACATTTTAGTGTTGAGTCCCCGTATCACCTAAAGCTAGCTCCTTCATCCCTAGAGACACAGTGATTAAGGAAAGATTATCATCTTGAAAAGCCCTTGGACCAGACCCTTCCCCACCCCCACTCCCAAACCCCCCAGAATCAAACCTCTGGCCATTGCAACAGGTGACCGATGTGGCGCCCCACTCCTAATTACGAAACAACTTGGAATTTCAGCCCCACCAAATGGCTTTGCAAAGCAAAGTGAGATTGGAGGACGTTCCCTTGAGCCTCAGAGATTTTATTCACGAGCAAAAAGACCTTCTCATGTTTTCAAGTTCACATGATGAAGACATATGAGATCACAGCGCCCCTGAGGCCCGGGGCGGGGCAGCAGCTGTGTCATAGCTCCCGCCTTGGGGATGGATTCTGGGACCTGTCCCAGAGCTGCGGCCATGGGCAGAGATCGGGGCCAGTGGGCCTGCAGGCACAGGACGTGGCACGTAACCAGAGCTACTGGGGGCATGTGGGGCACGCACCCCATTTCTGCCCACTGCTTAGCTTCGCCCAGGCCTGGCTCCTGGTGTTTCTCACGGTCCTCTTAGCTTTGTTCTGGTTTAGATCTTAATTCATGGATGAACTGACCCTTTGACTGTTGTCACTTGGAAACGGGACCTAAATTTCTATGTGCTAATGGGGGCCCTCCAGCACCCCCACTCCGTTGGGCTGGGTTGGACCTTCCAAGGAAGGTGAGGGTGAAAGGGTTAGGCAGCCTTCATCCAACATTCTCCCTCTGGTCCCAGCCAAAAGTGGAGATTCTAACCAACGTAGATTCCATTTCTGGAGCTCTAAAAGTACATTGCATTCAATTTGTACAATTGCCCATGAGGTAGAAAGGACAAGCACCCTTATCCCCATTTTCCTGAGAACCATGGAAGCTCAAAGAGGCAGAGAACTTGCCCTAACGCTGAGGTCCGGGCCGAGGCCTCACTACCGACTCCCGTCGCCCCACCCGTACGCTCCCACTTATGCCGTCAGCTGTCCCTGCGCCCAGTAGGTGCTCTGGTCTGGAAGGATGTTCCAGAGGGACGGCCCCACGACTGAGCTGGGGTAATGAGAGAAGCTGGCCTGGCGTTGAGGGCCACAGCACGTTTCTTCCTGTCCTCCTAGGAAAGTGACCCCTTTTTTTTTTCTGATTATAAAAGACATTGTAGAAAATCTGGAAAATACAAGAAAGCTTCAAGAACAGAATTTTTTAGTCTTTCATGTTCCTACCAACCCAGAGCAAACTGTGTGTGTGTGTGTCTGACAGATATACGTACACACATTTATATACAGTACAGTCAATTGCGTGATTCACACATTCCATATTTGGGAACTTGTCTACTTGATAAAATTTACTTGTAATCCAACATCAATACTCGTAGCACCTTTAAAGTCACTCGCAGGCCTGGGCATGTGCATAACAGCCAAAAATTTGTGTCGCCCGATGTGCACGTTCCTAGCTGAGGTTGAGCAAGGTGACATTCTACCTTCTTGTTTCAGCTCTTATGCTCTAAGCGAGTGTCTTTTTCATGCTCTTTTTAGTACCACATTTTTCTTTACATTTTGGTGCTTTTTGCTGGTCATTTATTTCACCATTTAAAATGGCCCCGAAAGGTGGCACTGAAGTGCCTGCTCTCTGTGTTCCTAACCTCAGGAGGGCTGGGATGTGCCTTATGGGGAAAATACGCATGTTAGAGGAGGTTCATTCAGGCGTGAGTTACAGAGCTGTTGGCCACGAGTTCAGTGTGAATGAATTCCCAGCGTATGTTAAATAAGGTGTCTGAACAGAAACGCAAGGCTGTGTATTGATGAGTTGACTAAAATGTGGCCAGAGGCTCGCAGGACCCTAACCCTCTACTTCCCCTAGAAGCAGTGGTCCAGTATTTGCTCAGTGCCCACGATGACTTTATAGAACGTGATCACTACAGATGATACTTGCATGTGTACACACACACTCACCTTTATATATAATGTACATGATTGCGGGGGGGATTGAGGTTACATTGTATTAGCCTGTTCTTTTTATCTACCTGGTACCTGAGCTTCCCCCTGTATATCATACAATTTTTTTCAGTTGCACAAAAACCCTCTTCACGCCAAAAGGGGAATTAGTGGGAAGGCCCAGGACCCTGTCGTGTGTCGCACAAGCCATCAGTGGACCGGCTGGCCCTGGAAGCAGTAACTGGAGTGCTGGCAGGAGCCACGCGTGGCTGTCCCTGCCTCTCTGCAGACCAGATGTCTGTCACACAGTGTGGCGGTGGTGGCTCGGGAGGGAGCCGACACGTGTAGGTCTAATTCTAGATCCCTGAGAGACAACCTGACTGGCCTGCCTGGGCCAGTCAGCTGTGGCTGTGGCACAGGCAGGACAGGTGGTGCTTCTCAAGTGTGGGGTCCACAGATGAACTGGAGGCATCTGCCAGAGGGCTTCGTTTCTGTCTTCTAAAAGCAGTCTAAGTTGAAGAAAAGTGGCTTCTGGAGGCCCCAGGACAGGGCAGTCCTCAGAGGACAGGGTCACTGTGACCCAGGCGACAGGACACCTAATCCTGTCCTTGAACAGATGGGGTTTTCTGACCTCCTAGTGCAGCTCCTGGCAAGGTCAGACTGACCCAGGACTCTCTGGGACAGTCCCCAACCCTGGTAGAGGAGGAAAGGCCAGGGCACTTGAAGCTGGCACCACGCAGGCTCACGTGTGGGGCCAGACATGGAGCTCCCCTCTGCTCAGGCTGAGGCCCAAGGGTAGGAGGCGAGAGGGCCCTCCCCACAAACACCCGTGGAGAGAGCACAGGACCCTGACTCACCCAGCAGTTGGGGGAACCTGTGCCCCAGGCTCAGAGGAGCGGGGCCTGCATACCTGGCACCGTGGAGGGCAGTGCCTCTGCACCCCAGTGGGGCCCAGAGAAGACAGGGGACATGGGGTGGTGGGGACAGGTGGGTGGCTGTGGGAGGTGCGTCAGTAGAGGCAGTGAGCAGAGACGAGGTCTCCCTCAGTTTTATGTCACGATGATGATAATGACACCTTCTATTTATGGAACATTTATCATGTGCCAGACACGTGCTAAGTGCTCTACATGCATATTCTCGGTTAATTGTCACCCCAGCTCTGAGGTTGATACTGTTACGATCCCCGTTTTTCACAGAGGAGTAGCTGAGTTGCACAGAGGCTAAGCCATTTTCCCAAGACCACACAGCTAGTTGAGATGGAAGCAGAATCCGGGCCGTCAACCCCTGCACTCCACAGCCTTCTGGCAGGCAGGCGCTCACAGCAGTTAGGAGAACGAGCAGGCATCTCCCTGCTGGCCCACAGTCCAGCCATGGCCCCTGGTGCAGCTAGGCCGGCGGGGCTGGGCGGAACCTGGGCCAGAGTCTCTGCGCTTCGTACATTGGGACCTCAGACAAGTCACTGCATTGCTGAGCTTCATCTTTCTCTGGGAAAATGTGGGAAGTGGGTGCCGAGCCTGCGCTTGTGGGGATTTGGGAGAGACCAAGGCCCACCCCTACCCCACAGCTCGCCCCTTGCCACCAGTTCACCTCCTCAGTGACTTAGAGGAAGTGAAGAAACCCAGGATTTCTGGCTCTGGTGACACTGAGCCCTAGTGGGAAACCCAGGCCTGGAAAGCCTGGACTTTGTGAATCACAGAGTCCACTGCTGAGATTGTGTAAGAAGGGCCCCACTGTGGAGATTGTGTAAGAAGGGATTTTGATGGTGGCTAGTTCCTGTTCAAAGCCTCCTGTGGGGCAGCAGGAGGAAACCCTGTGTCCCTCAGACACCAGTGTGGTCTCTGTGCTTCCTCATTCCCAGAGGGAGGGAGTCCCAGCTGTTCCCTGAGACTTGCTCTTCTCGGCATAAGTTAGGGGGGCGGGGGGTGATGAAGCAGGACAGTGGGTAGAGGGGACAGGCAAAGGGGTGGGACGAGCTGACAGACACAGCCAGGCTCCCTTTGCACAGACCACAGGTCTCCCAGGATGGGCACTCCCGTCTGCGAGGGCTCAACCTCCTGGCATCTGGATTTCTTCCTCATTTGCTCACAAGACAGATTTTCCATCATGCTCGTCACCGGACACCCAGCACTCAGTGAACAGGACAGGCACGTTCCCTGCCGTCATGAAACTTAGACCCTAGTGGGAAAGCATCCACTCAGGCAGTGCAGTAAAGTATGATTGACTGTCATGAGGAAGTGGGTGCCAAGGAGACATTTGTCTGGAGACCCAACCTTATGTTGGTGAGGAGGGAGCAGTCAGGGAGGGCTTTCTGGAGGAAGTAACATTTGGGCTACTCCCTCAGTAGACTTGTAGAACATCCCACTTTCTGGATTTGTCTGATCATTTCCTTCTGGTGTCATTCAGCTTGTTCCTCTGTCTGCTATATTTCCTATAAATTGGAACTTAGAACAAGAGGCTTGATTTCAGGTTAAACATTTTGGCGACAATACTCGTACTTGCCAGAAAATATTGCATCATCTCGGGGGCCACACAGTGTCTGACTGTTCTATTGGTGATGCTATTTGATCACCTGGTTAGTTGTGACTGCCAGATTTCTCCATTGAAAAGGGATGTGTTTTGCTGGGAATGTAATCGTGGGGTGATAACTTTCACACCATGTGACTATCCTGTTCTCCAGTGGCCTTTCACCCAGTGGTTCAGTGTCCACCAAGAACTTTCCCGGAGTGGCTGTGCCGTCTTGTCTTCCCACCGGCAATGTATAAGAGTTCCAGTAGCCCCACATTTTTGTCAGCACTTGTTTTTGTCAGTGTTTTTTTATTTTAGCCTTTCTAAGTAGATGCCTGGTGATATCTTGACATGGTTACAATTTGCTTTTCTCTAATGGCTAACGATGTTGAACATCTTTTTGCACCTATTGATGAAGTGTCTGTTCAGATCTCTTGTCCATCTTATAACCAGGTTGGTTGTTTCCTTACTGTTGAGTTTTGAGAAATTTTTTAACATGTTCCGGATAGAAGTCCTTTCTCAGATATATAGCATGTGTTTGGAGGGCTATACCATGAAAAAAGTGTTAGTGTCATTTCCAGAGAACATGACATGGGCTATGTAAATCACTAAAGGAAATCTGCTTTTTAAAAAATTATTCCTTTTTTAAAATTGTGATAAAGTATATGTAACATACATTTTGCCATTTCAGCCGTTGCTCAGTGTACAGTTCAGTGGCATTCAGCATAGTCACTTTGCCGTGCAGATGTCACCACCATCTCCCAACAGAGCTCTTCATTTTCACAAACTGAAACTCCATGCCCGTTACATACTAACTCCCCACCCCTTCCCCCAGCCCCTGGCACCCACCATTCTGCTGTCTGTCTCTGTGAACTGACGAAGGACTTCATATCAGGGGAATCATACAGTATTTGTGTGTTTGTGACCGGCTGATTTCACTCTGCATAATGTCTTCAAGCTTCATCCGTGTCGTGCCATGTGTTGGAATGTCCTTCGTTTTTAAGGCCGAATGACAGTCCATAATGGTATATGCCACATTTTGATTTCCGTTTATCTATCCGTGGACACTTGGATTTGTTCCTCCTTTTGGCTGTTGTGAGTGTGCTGCCATGAAGAAATCCACTTTTCATTTCTTAATGCCAGTCCACTGAGTATTAACTTGGTTTACAATATAATGTAAAAGCCAAGGTTGATGTGTTAGGATTGCTTTGGTTACAAGGAACAGAAACTAACTCAAACTGGCTTAAACAAGAAAGGGAAGGTTTTGGTTTGTGTCAGTGAAATGTCCAGGATGCTGGCTCCAGGGGAGCCATCGTGTGGCCAGGGACAGCAGTGCTCTGGTTGGCCAGGCCTGGGACACGTGCCCACTCCCTCTCCCAAAGACAAGGGGAGGGAGAGGAGTGGTCTTCCAAGGAAATTAAGTGCTATTACAAAAAGAAGGAGAAAGGGGCTACAGGTGAGCAGGAATATTGGACAGCTGCTCTGTGCACACCTCGTGTGTGCCACGCATTGGGCAGGGCCCCATGTACGTTAGTCATTGTGGTGGATTATCAGGGGAGATTATTGTCCCTGTTTTAGTGAGGACACTGCAGCCAGAGAGGTTGGTACCTTGTGAGTCTCGCCCAGCAGCAGGGCTGGCATTGGAACCCAGTGTACATGCTCTTGCACCAGCCCCCAAACCCTGGGCAAGGCCAAAGCTTTGTGCCGGGACAATTCTCATTAAAAAATTAGATCTATGCCTAAAAAGGCAGACACCAACTTGTGTTCAGGGATTCATTCCAATAAGCCAATTAGGCCTGCTGCAGAGTCTTTGTACTGTACGTACAGAACCTGAAAAATTGTGAACAAGAGATCAAGAATGAATTGTGTAAGCAGAGTTTTTTTCCATTTACGAGTGTATGCTTTTTGTTGGTTTTAAGAAAAAATATAATTTTTGATGATCTTTTTTCCCCCCTTGTTTTTTAACCCACATTGGTATTGTCTTAAATGGTTATTCACACTTTGCTTAAACATCTCCCAGTGATGGGGATCTTTGATGTGTTATATTCTGGGCCTGTCTCTTAAGTGTCAGAGCAAAAGTCCCAGGGCTGACTTGCACTGGCTCTGATTGGCCCTGCACAGGTCATGTGTTCATTCTTCAACCAATCACCATGGATAGTGAATAGTACCCACATCTGTATCCAAGGGACTATGCTGAGGTGGGGAAGGAGGTTCCCGGAAGAAAAGTCAAGGTGCTCTGGTTGGAAGAAAGGTTAATCAATACTGGGGAAAAAGTAACAGATGTCCACTGCCCACGTGTTATTTATCTTCATTCATGTATGTGTCGTTTCTCCAGCTAACCCTCGGCTCACTGAGGGCAGGAACCCTGCCTGTTGCCCCCATGGCTTCTAACAGCACTGAGCCCTCATGTTTATATAGCATTTCTCTGTTTCCGAAGAGCTTTTTCACATGCATATTTTTTAACTGGCAAAACTACCCTGTAACAACAGATAATTTATGCGAGCGAGAAATGGTCATAGTGTGCTGATCGCTTGGCCTTTGAGTGTCCGGGGGGTGTCCAGGGCCGCCAGTCCCCAGCCAGGGGCTTCTTGGCCTCGAGCTGCCACCTCCGTTTGCCCAGCTATGTCATCAGTGTATTTTTTACTTTCTGTGTGTGTTGTGACTTGTGATAAAGGTTGGAAACATGGTCCTGTGGTTTGTAAAGTGGTTCCCATCCTCAGTCTCCCCAGCTCCTCGCAGTATCACACGAAGCAGATGCTGTTAGCCCAACTCTCAGATGGAGAAATTGGCAAGAAATCCTTACCCTGCTGAAAATCACAGCACCTCCTGAGCTGAGCAGGGTACTCACACTTTCCCATACTTGGTTTCACTTAGTCCTCGGCACAACTCCCAAAGGTGAGGGTTATTATACCCATTTTATTGAGGAGGAAGCGGAGGCTCAGAGAGAGCAAGTAACTTGTCTCAAGTCACACAGCCGATCAGCAGAAGAGCTGAGATTCAAACCCAGGTCTTTGTGACTCTGAGCCCTGTGCTTTGCTTGCAAGTCCTGGAGATGGAAAGCGCGCCCTCCCCCACTTTGGTATTAACACCTGTGTCCTCTGTCCCTCTCCGCAGGTTTACATTATCCGGGTCACGTGGTCCAGTGGCTCCACGGAGGCCATCTATCGGCGCTACAGCAAATTCTTTGACCTCCAGGTAAGGACTTGGGGCCTCCAGTGAGCTGCGGGGTGGGAAAGACTTTAATTGGACTTCAGAGCCCCGACACAATGGACGTACAGTATTATTTTTATTTCCTAGAATTAAAAATAACATCCATGCCCTCACGTTTGCATCACATGTACTGGATTGGAACCATACAGAGAAGATTAGCATGGACTTGTGCAAGGATGACAGGCAACTCTGTGGAGTGTGCCGTGTTAAGGAGAGGTGTCCATCACGGTGCGACAGAAGTAATGGGCTTCATTGCTTTGCGTTTTGTAGTCAGTCTTTTCCAAATTAAAAAAAGGCTGCTTGTTGACTGCTCCAGAATAGAGGGCGATCTGGAAATCTGTGCCTTTGGAGTGCAGATCTTGAACTTGTGTTGTGAGCTGTCATCGTGTTTGCTGCTGAGCTCAGTTTGTTGAGCGTGTTCAGAGCTCTTGGGGCCGTTCTGCTCTGAAGACAGACCCACATCTCTTGCCTCACTTTGATCTCTGAGCTCAGCTCCTGAAATGCCTGCTGAGCTCTGAGGGCACCACTCTCACCCCCGAGGCCTTGCGTTTGCCCTTCCTCTCCTGGCACACACCCCTATGCCCCCCTAACCCACACGTTGGCTCGGGTAACTCCTGCTGCCCTTCAGGACTCACATCCTCTAGGAAGCCTGGTCTGACTGTGTTCTCCAGCCAGCGAGGGCTGCCTCTTCTGCACCTCACAGCTCTGTGTGTCCCTCTGTCCTGACTCTACTCAAGTTGTTTGCTTGTCTGTCTTCCCCTCTAGACTGGGACTCTTGAGGACCGGACCCACATCTTCATCATCTTCTCTCTTCTTAATGTTTTATTCAAGGATTCAAATGTGTCTAGTCAGGTTTGGTGAATAAATGAATGAATGAATGAATGAACAAATGAACAAACGAATGAACAACCACCATGAGCGCCACCAGTCTCATAGGGTGCCAGGCAAATGTGGACAGCTCAGTGTAAGCCCATCCCCACTGGGGTAAAAGAACTCTAATCTGTGGGGCAGTAGCTTTATCTTGATGTCACCAAAAGCCAGCAACTCAAACGAGTGTGTCTGTATGAAAAGTCACAGGGCCCAGTATGACATAATAAAGTCCTTTAGAAAACATGGGCCTCGGGAGTAAATGGGAACTTGCCCAGCTTCCTGTACCCACAAGTTCTTCTTCCTGAACCCGTGAGACAGTGGTGAAGGACTTGTCACCTCACAGGCCGATGCAAGGCCTCATCCTGAACTGACTACCTTCCTTTCCTCTGTGTGCCAGTTAGGACACTTCAGTTGCAGGTGACAGAAACCCAACTCAAACTGGCTTAAGTCAACAGGGATTTTTTGTCTGGTGCAACTGAATATCCTTGGAGAAGAAACGTTGTGGGCTTCAGGCACAGCTTGATCCAGGGTTTTCCTTTGTAGCCTTCCACCCAGCTCCTTCCTCTTATTCTTCGCTCCTCCTTCCATGGTGTTGGCTCTATCCTCAGATCCTACATGATTACAAAATGCTCTGGGCTCACACTCAGCAGGAAGGATTGAAAGGTCACTTCCCTGAAGTCCCAGCTAACATGGTCTTGTGTTTCATGGGCTCATCGCTAAGCCTATCAGGATAGTTGAGGACTGTGGGCTTCTCTGGATCCCTACTCTGCCCCTGGAGTCAGGGTGGGGACTGAGCCCTGGAGAGAGCAGCTGTGATCAGATGTAAAGTAGGCGTCGCTGGGCCGGCAGAAGACAGCCCTCGGCCTCCCCACGCCAGCCTGTCTCCTCGCCTCACATGTGCTCTCTGATATTAACTACAGGCCTCCTTGGTTGTATGGACCTAATCTGTTCCTGGGAGTGTTGAACAGAGAATTTTCAGAGCCTGTGTTCCATTATTTTAAAGGGGGAGGGGCAATAACAATGTGCTCCTAACCTTTTCCCCAGAGAGCTCTAAAATAGTCTCTAACGCCTTCCTAACAAACTGCCAAGAGTCATTGCGTAATGTAAAGCAATGGAGACACAGTACCGAAGTATTTAGAATGTGATGTTTTGTGTTCACTATGTAACAGAATCACAGGATCATATGCAAGTGACGTTTTTCTTCTGGTCTGCAGCAAACAGGTACTGAATGTAAATACACAAAGAGGCTGTATGTTAAAGATGCTAAGATACTGTCTAAAATGGACGTGGCAGGAGCAGGCACGGGCAGGGAAGGGCTGAACCCTGGGGGAGAGGAAGGGCAGAAGGTAGCGGTGAGCCCAGTGCCTTTAACCGCCATGAGCAGCAGACACAGTCCTGAGTGAGAATGACCGAGAGCCACACCCGCTTACCCAGATCCCTTACAGCAGGTCTGCAGATCAAAGCGTGAACGCTGGGTAAACATTTTGCAAGTTGCTAGACTGACTTTTCATGCACTGAGGGGCTGCAATGGGAGGGCTACCTGTATTTTGCTTTTAGAGGCCTCTTACCTGTGTGAAACTTCCAAGAAAGGACGCAGGGGGCAGAGAACAATGACAAGTGTGATTGCTCTCCTAGGAATTCTGGACACCCACAGAGCAAACACCCACTCGACTAGCTCAGAGAGGAAGAGAGACGTAGGGGCAGTTTGATGGGAGGAAGCAGGTGTGCCCCCATGGAACCCAAAGTAGGAAATACAGCTGGCCTCACTGCTCAGAACCGGCGACAGAATGACCCCCCAGAGGCCCAGCAGCTCCCTGGCTGGGTGTCATTGTGGCTGCAGGATCTCCCGTCGTCGAGCCAGCATCCTTTTCCCAGCAGCCTCTCTGGACCAGCTTCCTACACTTGCCCATTGGCCTAAGTGTGGAAATGTCCTTCTCTGTTGTCAACGCACTGCAGTTTCCAGGTGCTAGTTCCGGTTTCCAGGAGAGAGAATCTGACTATCTGAGTCCTGGGTCAGAGCCGACCCCAAGCCTGTCAGCTGTGGCCGAGGTGGGAGGTCCTTGGTACAGCCTCAGCTGGAGGAGTTTCAGTGAGAATGGCATGGGGAGGAAGCCCTGAAAGCACACAGGGAAATGGCAGGGTGTGATGGATTCGAGTTCCCTGTTCCACTACAGCCCAGGGCTTCAGACCTTGACTTCTGGGCTTAGACAGACCTCGTTCAGGTCTCAGCTTGGTGTCACGTCTGTAAGTTTCTGTCAGTTTCCCCATCTGCATATTAAGAATGAAAGTGCTTCTCTCCTGTGTCTATTGTGACCGAGTTCTGCCTTGCTCAGTAAGTGTGTTAGCTGTCATCTGTTGTCCCTCTGCTAAGATGGGACTTGCCTGTGGTGACGTCTTTTGGGAATGCCTCCCAGGGGAGTGTCATGGGGCTCTCTGGCCCAGAGCCTGGACTCCCTCCACTCTCCTGTTCTCACTCAACTTTCTTATTTTCACCAGAACTTACAAGTGAGGTTTTCTTCCCCACTCAGAATAATTGGTAATAATTAGGGGTTTGCTGTAGCATGAATAGCTGCCTCAGACTGCCCTCCTGAAACAAAGTTGTCCAAAGACAGGTTTCAGCAGCTTTTAAAGAATCCCAGATGGGTGGCTGGAATGGGAAAGTCATGGGATTCCAGAGGGTCCTGCTATCCTGGAAATGGCCTGCCTTCCACCCCCGCACCCCAGAGGGGGAAACTGGAAGAAGGCAAGGCCAGAGTCAGCTGTTCCCAAGGACCAGGCAAGGAGGCCAGCCCTTGTGGGGCTGCAACACCCTAAAGCTCGATGATTTCATGATTCCACCCTCCCCTCCCTCCTGTCTGGCGAGTAGCCTTGGTTTTTTCAGAAGTAACTTGGCTCAAAGAGTATGGGAAGGGCCAAGCTTTCGTGGAGGAACAGCTAGGCCAGTGTGGTGTAATGGAAAAAGTCGGGAGACTTGGGGCCCAGCCACCTGTGCTGTGTGGCCTTGGGCCCTCCCCTTAACCCCTCTGTGCCTGATTGCCCTCATCAGTAACATGAGGTAATGATAATAGAAACAGCTGCGATTCCTGGACCCCTGACTGCATCTAGATGTAGTGACTCATTTAATCCTCATGTCAAGCTTATCGAATTATACAGATGAAGACACACAGGCTCAGAGAGGCTAAGTCATTTTCCCAAGGTCACACAGCTAGTCAATCAGCACTTGGATTTGAAGCTGGGCAGGCAACACCAGAGTCCAAAGTCTTAGCCAGTCTGCTGTCTAGTGCTTCCCTCTCTAGTGGCTACTTAGCAAGTTTCCTATGGCGTTAAAAGTGATGATGTGTGTTGAGAAGAAGCAAAGCCATAGAGACCCAAAGCAGATTAGTGGTTGCCAGGAGTTGGGGGGAGGGGGAAAGGAAGAGAAATAGCTAATGGGTATCTTTCTGGGGTGATGAAAGTGTTCTGGAATTAGTGGTCGT